>NC_139723.1:715000-1135578 GCF_964211835.1 Anser anser | reverse complement strand
CTTCCCTTTCCCTGTGCCCTTCCCTTTCCCTTCCCTTCTCCCTTTCCATTCCCCTTTCCCTTTCCCTGTGCCCTTCCCTTTCCCTTCCCCTTTCCCTTTCCGTTCCCCTCTCCCTTTCCTTTCCCCTCTCCCTTTCCCTTTCCCTTTCCCTTTCCCTTTCCCTTTCCCTTTCCCTTTCCCTTTCCCTTTCCCTTTTCCCCTTTCCCTTTCCCTTTCCCTTTCCCTTTCCCTTTCCCTTTCCCTTTCCCTTTCCATTTCCCTCTCCCTTTCCCTTTCCCTTCCCCTCTCCCTTTCTCTTTCCCTCTACTTCTCCCTCTCCCTCTCCCTCTCCCTCTCCCTCTCCCTCTCCCTCTCCGTCTCCCTCTCCCTCTCCCTCTCCCTCTCCCTTTCCCTTTCCCTTTCTCTTCCCTTCTCCCTTTCCCTTCCCCTCTCCCTTACCCTTCCCCTCTCCCTTTCCCTTTCCCTTTCCCTTTCCCTTTCCCTTTCCCTTTCCCTTTCCCTTTCCCTTTCCCTTTCCCTTTCCCTTTCCCTTTCCCTTTCCCTTTCCCTTTCCCTTTCCCTTTCCCTTTCCCTTTCCCTTTTCCCTTTCCCTTTTCCTTTCCCTTTCCCTTCCCCTTCCCCTTTCCCTTCCCCTTCCCCTTTCCCTTCCCCTTCCCCTTCCCCTTTCCCTATCCCTTCCCTTCTCCCTTTCCCTTTCCCTTTCCCTTCCCCTCTCCCTTTCTCTTTCCTTCTCCCTCTCCCTCTCCCTCTCCCTCTCCCTCTCCCTCTCCCTCTCCCTCTCCCTCTCCCTCTCCCTCTCCCTCTCCCTCTCCCTCTCCCTCTCCCTCTCCCTTTCCCTTTCCCTTTCCCTTTCCCTTCCCCTTCCCCTTCCCCTCTCCCTCTCCCTCTCCCTCTCCCTCTCCCTTTCCCTTTCCCTTTCCCTCTCCCTCTCCCTTTCCCTCTCCCTCTCCCTCTCCGTTTCCCTTTGCCTTTGCCTTTCCCTTTCCCTCTCCCTCTCCCTCTCCCTCTGCCTTTCCCTTTCCCTCTCCCTTTCCGTTTTCTTTTCCGTTTTCCCCTTCATTTTTAAATGCAGCATGCACAAGGTTTGAGATATAAGGCTGGGGGCTGCAAGAGAGCATTAGTCAGCAATGTTGCCCTTCTACATTCAACAGAGAAAGCAGTGGATGGGAGCAGATTTGCTTCTGTTGTGTACAAAATGCTTCACGCAGGGACAGTGCAAAAGGACAAAGGGATATTGCACAACACAGGGCATGGTGCTGAATTATTCCTAGGAACTGCTAGGCCAGGCTGGTATGAGGGCTGCTACTTGGGGATGGGATGGACATCTGTCAGCAGCTGGTCAGCGGTTGCACTTTGCCTCGCTCACCTTCCCTATTCTTTTATTCCTGTTCTTCTTATGAACATGATTATGATTTTCTCTTTATTATTATTTTATGATTATAAATCAGGATGAGGAGACTGAGGAGAGGCCTGATGGCGGCCTGCAGCTTCCTCACAAGGGGAGCGGAGGGCCCGGCGCTAAGCTCTGCTCTCTGGGGACGCTGACAAAACTCAAGGGAATGGCATGGAGCTGTGACAGGGGAGGGGTTGCCCGGAGGTGAGGACAAGATTTTTCACTGACACGGGGCTTGGCCACTGAACCAGGCCTCCCAGTGAAGTGGTCAGGGCAGCAAGCCTGCTGGAGTTCACAAAACGTCTGGGCAATGCTCTCAGACACGTGCTTTGGTTTGTGGGGGTCACCCAGAGCGATGGGCTCTGAGGTCACCCAGAGCCATGGGCTCTGAGGTCAGCCAGCAACGGACTGTGACTTCACGGCCCTCGCTGCTCATATTGGGGCGCAGGCAGAGCCCGCCCCAGCCTGGCTCGTGCCTGGACTCCCGCTGAGCGTTTGTGCGAGGCTTGGAGCGCCGAGCAAGGATTTGTTGGAGCTGTGCTGTGGGGCCGTCGGCAGCTGTTCTCAGTGCCCGTCCCCGCAGGCAGTGCCTGTGTTTCCCCGGCCCTGCCTGGCTCAAGCAGCCGGGGCCCTGTGAGGAGCACTTGCAGCAGCGCAGGTGAGCTGTGTGGGGACACGTGCCCCAAGGCTGGGGCTGGGGGGTTTCCAGCTGAGGGGCCAGGGCACTGCCACTGCCCGCCCCAGCACAGCCACTGACCCTGGCCTCTCTCCTTCTTGCAGCCTGCAGCACCTGTCGCAGCGGCGGCAGCGAGGGGAAGCGCTCTCCATCTGCAGCTCTCCCCAGCCCGCCGCAGTGAGACAACACCATGGCCAGTGAGGCCGAGGATGTCACCTGCCCTGTGTGCCAGGGGATCCCAAAAGAGCCCAGCTACCTCAGCCCCTGTCAGCACCACTTCTGCTTCGGCTGTATCATGCGCTGGGGCAAGAAAAGCACCACCTGCCCCCTCTGCAGGCAGGACATCACCTCCATCCGATACTCCATCTGGTCGGAAGACGACTTTCTGGAGGTGCAGGTTGCCCGCCGCGCAGAGGCCCAAGATGACAGCCCCCAGGACGATCAGGGGTCTGCAGAGCTGGTGCCCCAGACTGCCGTGAGCGGCCTCCTGCCTGAGGAATGGGCAGCCCTCTTCAGGGAACACCTGGAAATCCTCGGTCCGCTGTGGCCCTGGGTGCGCCAGCAAGCCAGGGAGTTGTTCGGGGCTGCCTGGTGGGATCAGGACGTGCTGGAGGCCAGCATCATCGCTTGGCTGTGCCGCTGCGGGCTAGATGAGCAGGCCTTGGGCCGGGAGCTGCAGCCGTTGCTGCAGGGCCACACGGTGAGCTTTGTGCAGCAGCTCGTTGACACCATGGTGGAGATGTGCAGCGATGAGTTCCTCGAGGAACTGGGGCTCCTGGAACCCCCTCCTGCCAGCCAGCAGCAGAACGGCCCTGAGGTGGACCTCGAGGGCTCCCAAGACACCTGGGAGCCAGAAGACAGTCCTGCAGCCACCCACAGCCCTGCTGCCTTCCCCTGGGACACTCCTGTCACCATCCTGCTCTCTTCCAGCAGCCCAGAGGGTTCTGACATCGAGGAGCTCCCCAGCACCTCCAGTGCCACCCTGCGTGGGGGTCCTGACCACCTGCCCACTGCACCTATCCGCGGGGAGCAGGAGGAGCCTTTCACAGAGCCAGGACAGGTGGCAGCAGAAGAGGCCGCTGTGCAGGGCTGCAGCCACAGGCCCTCTCCTCCTGGCCGGGGCAGGGACAGCTCACCTGGGGGGCCCCGGCGACCCCCGAAGAGGAGGGCCGACAGCAACCCGGACTCTCCCCAGCCCTGCAAGAGGCCCCGGCGCCTTTAGCAGGCCACACTTGGTTGTTGTAAAAATAAAAAGTTGTGACTCTGCCACAGACAGTGTCTTGGTCTTCTTCATAGCATCACAGAATCATACCATCATAGAAATGTAGAGTGGCTCAGGTTGGAAGGGACCTTAAAGACCATCTAGTTCCATTCCCCCTGCCATGGCCAGGGATGCCACCCACTAGATCTGGTTGGCCACGGCCTCACGCAACCTGGCCTGGAGCACCTGCAGGTTGGGGCATCCACAACCTCTCTGGGCAACCTGGTCCAGTGCCTCACCACCCTCTGAGTGAAGAATTTCCTCCTAACCTCTACTCTAAATCTCCCCTCTCTTAGCTTAAAACCATCCCCTCTTTTCCTGTCATTAACAACATTGTAGCCCTCGTCTGGACCCGTTCTTACAGACCCCTATCCTTGGGTTCCATATGGGCTATGCTGCTGGGAGCACCAGGCCTGGATGCAGCACTCCAAAGGAGGCCTCCAAGAGCAGAGTAGAGGGGTGCAATGCCTTCCCTTGCCCTGCTGCCCACGCTTCTGTTGATGCAGCCCAGGAGGCAGTTGGCCTTCTAGGCTGCAAGCGCGCACTGCTGGGTAGGGAGCAGCTCTTTATTTTCCATGTGCCTTAGAAGAATAGTTTCCAGGAGGATCTGTTCCATGATCTGACTGGGCACAGAGCTGAGGCCTGTAGTTCCCTGGGTCTTCCTTTTTCCCATTTTAAAAATGGGGGTTATGTTTCCCCTCTTCCAGTCAGTGGGAACTTCACTGGGCTGCCACGATTTCTCAAATATGCCAGGCAGTGCCTTGGCAAGTATGTCTGCCCATTCCCTCAGGACCCGCAGATGCATCTCCTCAGGTCCCCTGGACTCGTGCACGTTCATGTTCCTTAGCTGGTCTCGAACCTGACCTTCTCCTACAGGCGGTGGTTTTTCATTCTCCCACTCCCTGCCTTTGCCTTCTGCGACTCGGGCTGTGGGGCTGGAGCTCTTGCCAGTGAAGACTGAGGCAAAAATAGTCTTTAAGTACCTCAGCTTTCTCCATATCATGGGTAACCACATCTCTTCTTTCCTTCAGCAGAGGGACCACTTTTCCCTTGTGTTCCTTTTGCCACTGATGTACTAGAGGAGCCTTTCTTGCCCTTGATGTCCCTTTCCAGATTTAATTCTGTCAGTGCTTTGACTTTCCCCACCTTATCCCTGGCTGCTCGCACGGTGTGTCTGTATCCCTCCCAGGCTACCTCTCCTTGCTTCCACCCTCTGCAGGCCTCCTTTTTCTGCTTGAGTTTGGCCAGGAGCAACTCGCTCCTCCGTGGAGCCCTCCTGCCGTTTTTTTGCCTGACTTCCCCTGTGCTGGGATGCATCGCTCCCGAGCGTGGAGGAGGTGATCCCTGCGTACCAGAGAGCTTTGTCCCTCCTGCGGGGCCTGTCCCAGGGCACTCTACCGAGCACGTCCCAGAGGAGGACACACTCCCCCACAGACACCCCTCAAGCACCGCTCAAACACCCCACAAACACCCCACCCCACCCCGCGCAGAGCGCCGACCCTCCCAACATGGCCACCCCGCCGCGCCCCCCTCTCCGCAACCTCCCTCCCGTCGGGCACCGCGCGCAGGCAGCGATTGGCCCCGGGCCGGCGGCGGGCGGGCGGTGCGGGAGGGTTCGAACGGCAACGGCCGCGCCGGGAGCCGCGGCGGAGCGGTGAGGGCGGGCGGGCGGTGCCCTGAGGCGGCGGCGGTGGGGGGCTGGCGGCGGGGTGCCTGCTTCTCTGGAGACGCTCAGAGCCCGCCAGGGCGCCGTCCTAAGTGAGGTGCTCCGGGTGGCCCCCGCTCCGCGGAGGGTCGGAGGGGGAGATCGGCGGAGGTACCCCCACCACCACCACCCCCTGCCCCCGGCCCCAGCCGCCCTGCGATGCCGTCGGTGTTAGCGCTGGGCCGGACACAAACATGGGAGACGCCACGCTGGCGCTGCTGCAAGCGGCCCCCTTCGCGTCTCGGAAGGTGGTGGGAGGAGGAGAGCGCAAACGCAGGTCACGCTTTCTCGTTGCAGGTGCTTGGAAGAAGTGTAAGCCCTCGCTGGTCCCACGATGTCTGTCAGCAGCTATGAGGAAATTCTCAAGTACTACGAGTTACGCGAAACAATTGGAACGGGTAGGAGTAATCTCTGAGCAAAAACACGTGCCTGTTTTCTGCCTGGCCGCTCTAGTATTTATCTGAGTATAGATTAACTGTTGTTACAAAGTATGTCAGCTTGCAAGCTCTTGTTTTTTTTGGAACAGAATTCTGAAGCTAGTTGGCAGCCAATATCTCTAATCACTTCTTCCTCTAATGAAGACATTGCACACAATTATGCTACGTACTCTGCTGTACAACTGAGACGAAAAGGGTGAAAGCACGTCATCACACTGAGCTTTAAATGTCTGTATTTTCAATTT
The DNA here is from genome assembly GCF_964211835.1 of Anser anser. Taxonomy (NCBI): domain Eukaryota; kingdom Metazoa; phylum Chordata; class Aves; order Anseriformes; family Anatidae; genus Anser; species Anser anser. Next base: position 1,129,861 of record NC_139723.1, on the reverse strand, counting down.
TAGGTGGGTTTGCAAAGGTAAAACTTGGACGACACCTCCTTACTGGTGAAAAAGTTGCGATAAAAATCATGGACAAACTTGCTCTAGGGGTAAGTCAAAAACATTTTACATTTGATAGCATCATCTGTTTCTTGTACGGTTCTCAAGAGCAGAGGGTGTGGTATATAAAGATGCTGCCTACTAGTCCTGCTGCCTTTTAAAGGATGCTGTAGAGCTGAAGGAATTTTAACAGTGACAGAAACCGTGTGCCTTCTTGGGAAGTGGGCAGTATTCACTCGCTGTATAATGGAAGAAGTTGAAAATTATTAGAATAATTCAAACAAAATGCTGATGAAAATACTAGATATTCTACATCTTCGGGTTTTGCTGATCAGAATTATATGGGGGGAATGGAAGAGCTGTAAATGAGTTGATGTTGAATCATATACTGTCATAAACATGCTGTGAAATTTTGACTTCCACAATATCTGCTGCTTACTGTTGTGTCAAAGTAGTCACCAATTTCATACCTTACTTTCGTGGTCTCTTAGGATGACTTGCCTCGTGTTAAAACAGAAATTGATGCCATGAAGAACTTAAGTCACCAACATATTTGCCGGTTGTATCACGTTATAGAGACATCCAAGAAAATATTCATGGTCTTAGAGGTAAGAAATAGCGTTTCTGCCATGCTTGAGGTTACAGTACACGATCTGTCTGCTTTAGCAGAATACAATAATATAACAGAAAAGCTGAAATGAAGCATTTCTTAAAAGGTTATCTAACTAATGAGTTTGTTCACAATTGGTTACTTTAAACATTAAGCTGAAAATACATATTCTTTCTTCTCGTAAAAGCCACTCTTTGGCGTTCCCAATAAGTGAAATAAGTTTAATTCCTACCTTGCATTTCAATTGTTTTAAAATAGCACCAGCAAGGTCTGTGAGACACCAGAACTCCCAAGTGATTGTCATCTCCTGGGTGATTTGCACCACTCATGACCGGAGTGTAATGTATTGGATACAAAATTTGAGGCAAGGGTCAGACTTCTTGGCTTGTGTGGTTTGCTGCAGTGGTGACCCATGCCAAACTTTTGGGTACTGAAAAAGCAAAGGGAATGGTAGAGCATCCTATAGCTGCTGTCCGGTGCTTTCTGTGCTCTCGTTGCTACTTAGATTTCCTGGATATGTTCTAAACATACTCTCATTTGAGCTTTACCTTTCTTGTTGCAGTATTGTCCTGGAGGAGAGCTGTTTGATTACATTATTTCTAAGGACCGTCTTTCAGAAGAGGAAGCTCGTGTATTTTTTCGGCAGATTGTTTCAGCAATTGCTTATGTTCACAGTCAGGGATATGCCCACAGGGACCTCAAACCAGTAAGCCTGAATAGTAGTCACATTTTTGTAAATAATAACAAATGATCTGACATCTTCTGGAAGTGTATTGTTTCTGCTTGATACTATGTGCCTCAGCTGAAACGGATTTGGCTGACCCTGAAGAAGGATTTTCCTCTGAAATAGAAGTAGAACATCAGTACCGAGAGTACTGTGTTCAGCTCTGAGGCCTCCAGCACAAGAAGGACACAGAAGTATTAGAACAAGTCCAGAGGAGGCCACAGAGATGATGAAGGGCTGGAGCACCTCTCCTACAAAGTCAGGCTGAGGGAGTTGGGTTTGTTCAGCCTGGAGAAGAGAAGGCTCTGGGGAGACCTTATAACAACTTCCTAATACCTAAAGGGGGCCTACAGGAAGGTTGAGGATGTAGGAATAGGACGAGGAGTAGTGGTTTTAAATTGAGAGTGTAGATTTAGATTAGATATAAGGAAGAAATTCTTTACTCTGAGGAGTGTGACGCACTGGAAGAAGTTGCCCAGAGAAGTGGTGGATTAAGGCCAGGCTGGATGGGGCTTTGGGCAGCCTGGTCTAGGGGGAGGTGTCCCTGCCTGTGGCAGGGGGAGTGGAATGAGAGGACCTTTAAGGTTTCTTCCAACCCAAACCATTCTGTGATCATGCTCTGAATGGGAGTGGAGCAGAGACATGGAACTGATTTGGATGTTTGTTAAGCATTTCTATTATGCTCTTTCTTCCAGCATGCACCTGGAGAGAGCCTTGATGGTGTCAATAAGTTGTGCAAACTGTTATGGTTTTGTGCCTCAAGGAACAGAGTCTGATAGCTTAAATGAAGGATACATATAGAGAGGGTGCAGAATAAAATGCATGCTACTGGCCCCATCCTATGGCTCTTCTGTCATTGCAGATTAAGCATTGGTTTAGTGGTTGGAAGATTAGAGTGTTTCTCCACAAATGGGTTAGAACTTTGCATTTTTAGAGATGCTGATATCTCCAAGAAAAGCAAACCCTTGGAGCTCAAGCAATTTCCCAGACAGCTTATGAGATCTTTGTCTCCAAAGAGCCTTTTTCCCCCCAAAAAAGAAAGCGTTGTTTGTGCCTTTTGCACGGAATTGGCTTCTAGCCGATGAGCTGGTGAATCCAGAGGAGGATACGATAACCTGGGTTGGAAGCGACTGCAGAGATTTCTGCTTGAACCTCCTGCTCAAAGCAGGACCCAGTGTCTGATGGCTTTGTCCAATGCCATCTTCAAGCCCTGCCATGGACGAGGCTGCACGCCTTTTCTGGGCAGTCTGTTGGGTCCCTGACCATCCCCTGAGTGAATGCATGCCTGCTGTCTGCCATCATCCCACTGTGCCCTGCCGAGAAGAGCTTGGCTCTGTCTTGCTGCCCTCCTTGTAGGTGTGAAAAGGCTGCCATGGGGTTCCTCTGCAGACTGAACAAACATCTTTCCCTCAGCCCCTCCTCACTGAGCAAGGGTCCCAGCCCCTGAGCAGACTGGAGGCCGTGCACGGAGCTTTCTTCCATTTGATGTCTTTCCTGCAGGGGGCCAAAACCTAGATGCAGCGTTGTAGATGTCCAACAAGAGCTGGACAGAGGGCTCAGCCCCCTGGTCTGGTGATGCTGCTTCCTAACTGAGCCCATGGTAGTGTTGGGCATCTTCTGTGCCTTTTTTGTGCCCTGTTCAGCAGATACAAACTAGTCGTTGCTGCCTGCGGTACCGGAATATGGGGTGAACTTGCTGACAGCCAATGCTAGTCTGTAGAGGAGAGCTTTTTGCAGCCTCTAACTGCTGACAGCAGCAAGAACTAATGAAAGAAAAGCTGGTCCCTCGGATGCTCAGGTGAAAAGCATTATTTGCTGCCTTCTCTTTCACCAGGAAAATCTGCTGATCGATGAGGAACATAATTTGAAGCTGATAGACTTTGGACTCTGTGCAAAGCCAAAGGTAAGAGCATCTGCTCGATCCGGTACGATGTGCACCCAAGAAATGCATGTTTGACCACAGAATGCAATGCAGTGACTTGCCCAAACACCTTAAAGTAAAGCCATTGATGTGGTTGGTATACAATTACTGCTTCCGTGGAAGGGACTGAACTGCGCAAGAGAACAGTTAACAGCTGTGCTTCTGAGCAGCCTGTTAAATTGTTTTCTCCACATAGACTTGATATTTTTCTAATCTAAGGGAGATCATCTGGTACATGCAGCACCTTCTGTCTCATACAAGGGCCAGTAATACTAGGTTGGCATGCACTTTTCCCTCATGCATTTTTCAACTGTGTATGTCTTTCTTCAAATGATTTTTGTGGAGATGGAGATTGTGGATAGAACCAACTAGTTTATACAGGTGACATATGCAGATCCTCTGGTTTTATATGTTTGTACTGAATTGTTTCTTGATCCTAAAAAAAGTTTTTAGGAGCCTTTTCTGTTTGCCATTTTAACATGCAAGGTGGGTGCTGGTGAGGATCAATGTAATGGGAAGACAGTTTTAGGGATTCCAAGAGAGTTATTCACCCTCAGATTGTTTTACTTGACTCAGTAGAGCAAGTTAGAGCATCATGCTGGTAATTAAGACCAACAGGGCATCAACTCAGTGGAATAACGTCATCTTATTGTGATCTGTGTAGAAGACAGTGCATGTGAAATAATAACATGGTTTTGATAAGGAAGTATTTTATCAGTGGTTCTTTGAAAAGTTATTGCATTAAGTACTGTCATAAATAACCAGCTAGCCTCATGCCCGCTAGCTCTTAGATCACTTCTTCACAGGTTTGTATCTTTTATCTGCACATTTGCACAGGGAATCCATATTAATAGATGAGGAGCTAAGGAAAAGAATGCATCTTGCCAAGGAACATAGATAAAGGAGCAGTTTGGGATCAGAATGTGTATAGGATGTTTGTGGTCTTAGAGTATTTGCTTAGTGTATCCATATGTTACAACAAAGCAAAATAAAAGGTGAACATAGATGCATAGCAGAAAAAGAGGGAACCTCTGAGGCTTCTACTGTGTCGTTACTAGATGACATGAGCAGTGTTAAAGCCAAGGCTTCAGTGTGATTATTCTGATTTCTGTGTTGTTCTAGGGAGGTCTTGATTACCATCTGAACACCTGCTGTGGAAGCCCAGCTTATGCAGCACCAGAGCTAATTCAGGGCAAAGCATATATTGGCTCAGAGGTATGTAGCAGAGTTTTAGTGGTTTTTTTTTTTTTTTTTTTGTTGTTGTTGTTTTTTCCTCTGGTGCCCTGTCTATAAAGGCAGTGAAGTTGGGGTATGGACACTTGGTTTCCCTCCTGAATGCCCCTGGACAGCATAACTTTGGTACTTCCTACAGCTGCCTCAACTCGCCTTAGCAATCGCAGACTCAAACAGTGCCATTAGCCACAGGTCAGGTAGCTGGCTAGTTTGTATCTGGCTAATCCTTACCTACCTACACCAGTTGCTCCATCTTTTAGTGCCCTACAAAACAGTAATGTTCTTCTACTACAAAATCTTTGAAGGAGCAAGGTACTCTGTCAATTACTCCTCGCTTGTCACAAATTTTTGTGCAGTCTCAGAGTCTTAAATGATTTGTCAGGCGTTTTCTTTAGCTGGCAAGTTGTGCATGAAGACTTGGTCCCTTTTTGTTGCACAATGTTGTAAAAACTGAGAGCAGAAAATGTAAAGAGGTTTCTCAGCTTTGATTTCATACCTGGAACTCTGGGACTACTTGCAATTTGCTTTTGTTAATCTATCCAAAATGTTCTAATGGGAATCCCTTCATGCTGCTTGAATGGCTTTGCTATTAGGAGGGAGTCAGTCTTTTGTGTGTTCTCCTAGCTTTGCACCGCTGTTGTTGGCCTCTGATTCTTGCTTTTTTTGTTTGTTTTTCAACAAGACAAGCCTACTTTTCATGAAGTGTATGTGGACTTTGCCAAGGGCGGACAACATGGTCTGTCATGAAGCCCTTTTAGATACATTTGCTTTGTGAACATCTATTCACTTTTATTTTTTAGGCAGATATTTGGAGCATGGGTGTACTGCTGTATGCTCTGCTGTGTGGCTTTCTCCCTTTTGATGATGACAACGTCATGGCAGTCTACAGGAGGATAATGGTAGGTATTGATTGTGCTAGGGTGGACATGGCTGAGTGTTACAAGAGGTTTGCTTTTCTGGTGACAGAACCTGCTGAGCTTTGCCTAAGGCGAAAAGGCCTTTGTGCTGAATTTTGTCCATTTTTGCTGCTCTTCCTAGAAGTATTTTGTGGATTTGTTCCATTGGTCTTCAGGGTACTCTAGCCTGGTGCAACTGGTGCATGACACCAAGTGGACTTTCAGGAGAAGAATCTTCTTGCCAATGGGCTGGATTTTTGGGTGGGATTTCATCTGGCTTCTCCGTATGCTGTGACAGAACTGTAAATCTGCCGTTGGATTTTCCAACATTGAGTGTTCTTGAATGCCAGCTATTCTTCTCTCTAGGAAAGGTAGGATTCTGCCTCCACTTTTGTGATTTCCTCGTCCAAAATGAGCATGCAAAGAGCTTTCTTCCATTTGATGTCTTTCCTGCAGGGGGCAAAAACCTAGATGCAGCGTTGTAGATGTTGTCCAACAAGAGCTGAACAGAGGGCTCAGCCCCCTGGTCTGGTTTAGAAAATTCAGCCCATGGTAGTGTTGGGCATCTTTTGTGCCAGAAGACACCTCTGGCTTACATTCAGTGTGCTGTCTGTCAGCACCTCTCTGTCCAGAATGAGGAGGAAATGCAAGACCCCATAAATTGCCTCCAACAGAAAAGGCTGAATAGGTAGTAAGTAGCAGCATTGAGTCGTTGGTTCTGTTCCCCTGTAAATTCCTCCCGGTGCAGCTAAACAGCTGCTGTTTGGCATCCTGTAGACAACTCCACCATCCACTTGCAGGCTGCCAGCAAATTTCTGTTCACAAAGCCTCCAGTAAGCCAGCGGAGTGCGGAACAGCTGTGTTGGCTGAGGTCTTTGGCTTCCTCTACCTGCTTCTCCTTCAATGACCAAGAGCTTGGTATGTCTGAAAAGTCGAGGAGCATCCTGAAGAGGATTCAAGAACTGTGCTGGTAGGAGGGGACAGGAGATTGTGGAGTCTACAAGGCTGATTTCTGCAGAGTTGAGGCCTCACTGCCTAATGCGCACGGGAGCCAGGAGCTGCATTCTTTGGAGTGGTGAAACATTGGCCAGTGGAACTTGTTGAGGTGAACAGAGACGAGCAAGTTTTAAAACTCAGTCTGAGTGCAGTGGAAGAGGGAAATCTCACAGGTGTTAAGATGCAGGCTTGCTATTTCTGCTCTGAATTTGTTTTAATTCCGTGTGGCTGCGAGCTGAAAATTGCTTGAAATGGAGACACTTAAGCATGCTTGTGGAATTGAATTTCAAGCGTTACAGATGCTGAAATGTACTGTAATCTCAGCTCAAAGCTGTTGGAAGGCAGCTGCTTCAATCTAAGCTCTACAATTACCTTAAAGGAGGCTCTAGCGAGGTGGGGATTGGTGTCCCCAAGCACCAAGTGATAAGACAAGAGGAAATGGCCTCAAGTTGTGCTGGGGGAGGCTTGGGTTGGCTATTAGGAAAAATTTCCTCACTGAAAGAGTTGAGAGGTATTGGAACAGGCAGCCCAGGAAGTGGTTGAGTCACCACCCCAGAGGCATTCAAAAACCGTGTAGATGAGGTGCTTGGTGACATGGTTTAATGGTGGGCTTGGCAGTGCGAGGTGAAAGGGTGGACCAGGTGATCTTAGAGGTCTTTCCCAACCCAAATGCTTCTACGGTCCTATGACTGGAAGCAGGATCGCAGTGCTTGCACACAGCGTTTCTTTCCCTGGAATGCTCCACATCTCTTCACTTGGGAATACGTAGGTCAACCAAGTGTGTGCTATAACTCCTGTAAGAAGAAAATATTTCTGGAGTGATCTTATGCCTCTGGTAGCTCCTGCGAGGTATTTGCCTTCCAGCACTGTCCTCAGTCAAGGAGATGCTACTTCTGTTTTACCTTGTCTCCTGATCTGTAGTAATATATTAAAAGCAAAGTGGATAATGGGGCTTCTTGGATCCACATGCAGATCATGTGTGTTGCTCAACTTGCCTTACTTTCCCAGTAAAGCTGCATTGTGAAATTGCCCACCATCTGTTTCTAATGATATCACTAACCATGTTTGTGAAGATGGAACAGGAGGTCTGGTGGAAGTATCTGCTGCAGTGGTTTGGTCCTGACGGATGGACCCTGTGGTACAGACCTATACTGGAGCAGTTGCTGAAGAGCTGCTGCCTTTGGGCAGCCCCCGCATGATGCATTCAGGAAGGACGGCATCCAGTGGGAGGGACCCCACGCGGAGCAGGGGCAGAGGGGGAGGTGTAGGGAGCAGCAGAGACAAGGCATTATGGACTGACCACAACCCCATTCCCTGTTCCCTTGCATTGCTCAGAGGGAGGAGGCTTTTAGTTCTCACTGCTCTAGTTTATTACCAATTGTCAATACATTACATTGATCTTCATTACAACATGTCTGTTTTGCTTATAACGGTATCTGGTGAGCCATATTCCTGTCCTTATCTAAACTCCCAAACATGTTTTGCATGTGGTTGTTGTTCCTTTTTGGCTGAAAAGAGATGTCACTATCACCTAAGTAATTTAATAATTCCATTTGACCTAACTATTCAAGGTTCATTCTACACCCTCTTTATTTTTTTTTTTCTGCAGAGAGGAAAATATACTATTCCCAAGTGGCTCTCTCCTAGCAGTACGCTGCTGCTTAACCAAATGCTACAGGTAAAGGTGCTGCTTCTATTCTGATAGGTCTATAAAATGCTATTGCATGAGGTCGGAATACTACATCAACGAAGCAATTAAAAAATATTTGGTGTTTGAAGATTAACTCTTACATGTCTGAATCCTTGAAGGAAAGGTTGGCCTTGTCTTCTTCAGAAAATTCTCACATAAGAATGTAATAATAGTTCTTGGATATAGAAATAATTAAAATGTAAATAATTAAATGAAGTCTTGAAGCACCTTGCATTTGGGTGTTCTATTGATACAGAACAATTAAGAAGTGTTTATAAATGAGATGTATTATAAATGAAGCTGAACATATTAAATATGCCCTCAGGCTACATCTAGGCAGTCTAGTCAATGCAGAATGTTCCTGGAACGTGTACTATAACCATAGGTTCTGTAACTGCTCTTCACAGCTCAGACATTTAACCTTCCTTTTGATGGGGTTCTGAAACACTGTTGGTTTCTATTCTATCGGTTCTAAGCACCCAGCAGGTCTGAATAAAAGATAAGTTGTTTCTTCTGTTCTCAAAGATTTGCGTAACAGCTTGATTCTTCCTGCCCGGTAGGTGGACCCAAAGAAGCGGATCACAGTTAAGCATCTGTTAAGTCACCCGTGGCTCATGCAAGGTTATTCAGATGCTGTCCAGTGGCAAAGTAAATACCCAGTAAGTACACTTGCCGGGAGGTTCCTCAGCATTTCATGTGATCTTACTTGCCGTCACAATGGTACTGATTGTTTGCAATCTCTTTTGAGGAGGCATTTCAAGATGTGTTGTCTTTGTATTCTGTAGTTGATGCTTAATTAGAAAAACAGCTAGCTCCTCATCAAAATGTGCAGAATTTCTGTATATGAGCAACCAGTTGATTCTCCAGGCTGCTTGGTTAGTACTTTGTTTAGGGGGTAAAAAGCAAGTATTCTTGTTTTTCTTGGACATGCTTATCTTAATTCTAGTTCTCACTGAGAATTGCTCGTTTGGCCAACAGGCTAACCTCTTCAAAAGCGTGTTTTTCCTCTCTGTCCCTCAACTCTTTGTGTGTGAGATGAGGGAAGTGTGGGGGATTGGGGGAAATTCCAGCTGTCATTAAGTGCTGAGGAGCAGCTGATGCTCATTTGCAGCCAATGCCTCCTGCTGGCCAGTGGGTGCCACTGTTTCTCTAGGTAAAGAACAGCTTGCTGCACATGCACTGTCAGTTTTAAGTGGCTCTGGCAAAGACGTGCATGCCTGATATAGCTTTGCATATTTAAGAAGAGATAAAAGTGTAGCTTCCACTCAAGTGAAAAATCTCATCTGCAGACAGGCTTTCGTATGTGAGTTCAGAAACTCTCACCAAGGAGGGCCGAGACGCTGAAGTTGCGTGACTCTGTTTACTTACGGCAATATTTAGCTGTGATGCTAGCTAAAATACAAAATTTGAAATCATGGATAATTATGGACTCAGCCCGCTGCATATCACAACAGTGTCATGGTCAGATGTGTCTCAGTGAGACAACCTGAAAGCTCCGTGCTTTAATGTAGTCCATGTTCTTGCAGCAGGGACACCTTGACGAAGACTGCGTGACAGAGCTTTCCGTGTTTCACAACCAGAGCAGGGAGAGTATGTCGGAATTAATATCAGAGGTAAGAAATACATGTTGTTAATTTGTTGTAATTAAGCACACTAATACAGTAAGTAACCTTAGCGTGTTAACAGCCTCATGGTCCCTTACTCTCAGGCATGAGTTTTGCTGTGCTTTTCCAACCTACGGAATCCCCACAGACCTTCAGGATTTATCACTACAGCTCTGAAGCTCAAATTTGCCTTTTCTTATTCGTCCTTTCATTGTGTTCCCTAAGCCTTATTGTTATTTTCTACCGTGCTAATATCCTTACGAATTGCTGAAAGGCAAAATAGCCTCAACCTAAAAACGTCTGGGTGAACAACAGATGTCATGCACTGGCTTAACTCCTTGCTTTGAAATGTTCCGATAGGGAAGAGAAAACTATCAGTGCATCACTCCGCCAGGCTATAAAATAAGCGTGGGGGAATTGCTTTTCACAGACTTTTAAAGAAGTGACTCTGTTCCTGTCCCATTGGAATATAAATGACAAAAGCTGAGCTGACTACCTGTAGAGGAATTGTACCAATATGTTAGCAGTGACATTCTAAGCTGGTAGTAGAGACTTACAACATGAGGTGGACTCTGGCTTTAACCTGATTCTAAAAATTGTCCCTTGAATTTGAATATTTTGAAAAAGGGAAAACAGTTCTCACAATTAAGTTTGTGGCATTTACACAGTCCTTTACTGGAGGACTTCTAATGCGTTATAACTAATTCAAACTAGTAATACTATGCTGCGAGCCTGTCAGGAATTATACCTGTGGTACTTATTGTAGTCAAGTTGCTGAAAATCATACCAAAAATTGATGTTGCTTGGGGTTAGGCTGGAACATGACACAAAAAAATGGGAGTCTGGTTGAAATACTAACGAAACAGGGGCTTTGCCATTCACTTCTGTAGAAAGATTCTTGTCTTAGCCTTATTTTTCATTCTTAATATTTATACTATACAGTGTTTCAAGCATGAAGAAGCATCTTTTTTATTTCAAACGTATTGTGTGAATCAGCTGAAGTCTGAAACTGTCTGAACATGATCAAACTTAAGAGTTGCATGTCAGGTGGAAAAAAAGTCAGAAATGCAGAAATTTTCAGGAGGCTGAGCTTACTTTCTACTTACAACTTTTCCAAAGACACCTAAATACCTTTGTTTTCCAGTGGAATTACGACCAATTGTCAGCAACATATCTCTTGCTTCAATCCAAGAAGGCTCGTGGCAAGCGCGTTCGCTTACGGGTTCCGTTGCTAACAGAGCATGCCAGCACAACTCAATCAGCAGGCCCAGAGGTAAGTTTCGGAGTTCAACAGGACAACATACTGATAAAAATGTTTCCGTGTTACCAAAATTCTGCCTGGGAAAAGAGATTGATGCCCTAATCATCAGTAAGAGCATGTATGCAGCCAGCTCACCTGCATGGTGGATGAAGGGAAGGTGGCAGACGTTGTCTTTCAGGATTTTAGCAAGGACTCTGATTCTGTCCTTGTGGCATGCTTCTGGACAAAGTGTCCAACTCTGCGATGAACAGATGCATACTGCTCTGGGTGATGAACAGGCTCAATGGCAGAGCCCAGAGTGTTGTAGTGAACGGGCCTACATCTGGCTGGTAGACAGTCAGTGGTGTTCCCCAGTGCTCCATTCTAGGGCCAGTCCTGCTCAACATTTCTATCCATGACCTGGATGCAGACGTGGAATGCATTCTCAGGGAGTTTGCTGATGATACTCAACCGGGAGGTGCCTCTGGCTCCCTGGAGGGAGGAGAGATCTTGCAGAGGGATCGGGATGGACGGGAGCACTGGGCGATCAGCACTGGCATCAAGTTCAGCAAAGGGAAATGCCGGGTGCTGCGCTGGGATGGAGCAGTGCCGGGCACGGGCACAGCCGGGGGGACGAGTGGCTGGGGAGCAGTTCGGCAGGAGGGGACCCGGGGGTGCTGGTGGCAGCAGGCTCCACGTGAGCCAGCGGCGAGCCCTGGCAGCCAAGGGGGCAAACCTGTGTTGGGGTGCATGAGACACAGCCCAGGCAGCCCGCCCAAAGGGGTGAGTGTCCCGCTGTACCGAGCTGGCGCGGCCTCACCGGGAATAGTGTGTGCAGCGCTGGGCTGCACAGCATAAAAAGGAGGTTGAGGCACTGGAGAGCATCCAGAGGAGGGCAACAAGGCTGGTGAAAGGGCTGAAAGGCATGTGCAGCGAGGAGAGGCTGGGGACGCTTGGGTTGTGTAGTTTGTAGAAAAGGAGACTGAGGGGTGACCTCTGCAGCTTCCCGAGGAGGGGAAGCACACAGGGAGGTGTTCACCTCTGACCACTGGGAACTAATGGAAGGATGTGTGGGAGCAGCACCGTGGAAGGTTCAGACTAGATGCCAGGAAAAAGTTTCTTTGCCAAGAGGGTGGTCAAAGACTTCAACAGGCTTCATAAAGAGGTGGTCGATGCTCTGTGCCTGTCAGTATTCAAGAGGCATTTGAAGAGTGACCTTGTTAATATGCTTTAACTTTTGCTTAGCCCTGAAGTGGTCAGGCAGTGGAATTGACGATTTTTGAAGCTCCCTTCTGACTGAACTGTTCTGTTCTAAACAGTTCGGCCTCCTCATTGTTTGTTTTAGCCAGCTGGGCTGCTACTGCAACGTAGCGGTACTGGGACAGTCAGTGGGGAGTACATGGTGTGTTGGGAGCACCACAGAAAATCTCCCTTTGGCAGCTCCTGGAACCAAAACAGCCCGTTGTTTGGCCTGTGTGAGTGTTCCAGATTGTCTTTTGTGATGCCTACCTTCTTACTTTCCATGTTTGTCTCTAAATATTTTTGTACCTTGTTAGTTGTGTTTGGCTTAGTAAGGAAGGTCTTCTGAAACATCCTGGCATATCATCTGGGCAGCCTACTTTGAAATGACGTGGATACTACATGAGTGGATGATTAAAGGGCAGAGACCTGCTCCTCCTCATCTGCTTCCTTTTTGAACGGAATCTCTGAGAGGAGTCAGGTTATTTTGAGTAAAGGAAATGCTGGTGGTGGTGGTGTTTTTTTTTTTTCTGAAGAATTGGATTCTGAAGTGCTTTTGTGCGTAGCTAGTTCTTAATTTTTGTTCCTGTGCTTTGGCAGAAAAGTGCACATAGGGTGCTTCAGAATTTGTCTGAAGTTGCTAAATTGCTTGCAATATCATATGTAGTATGCAGCTATCTGTGATGTCAGCAATAATTATGCTTGACAAACTCAAAAGCATTCAGTAAAATTTCAGACTTAGTGTAAGCCGTTCCTTCCTTGACCTCTGAACTTCTGTGTAAAATTGTTAGCTAGCTAACCGAACATGCTATTCCCTGTAAAGACAAGCTCTCTAAGTAAATACATTTTTATGCATATAATTCACTTGCATGTAAATTATTTCAGTTCATTCATCCGGCTGCTCTGTAATACAGATGAGACTTCTAAGATTAGTAGTGCTGCATAACAGACTATGTATCATAACTGTTGCTGAATATGTATGATGTGATTTCTGTGATCAAAGTGGGTTATTTTTGGCACTCAGATCATTATAAGGTTGAGCTTCTTGGTTCAGCAGCATTGATGCTATGAAGTTACTTCATCTATATTTGTGGGATGGTATCTCAGGCTAATTTGATCTGGCTATTTAACATATGTATTATGTCTTAAGTGATTGTGAAAATCATGTCCACGTAATACTAACAGCCCAGTAGCCCTACAATGCTCAGGACAATCTTTACTTACCTGCACGTAGATAATGCAAGTGAGCGTCAACTGCATCTGCTGAAATACCCAACCAGCAAATACGTCTATTTAGATCTGGTCTCATGTAAACAACCAAGCAAACATAACCTTTCACATAACCAACTACTTGGGGGGGCTGTTCAGCCTGGAACAGAGGAGGCTCGGGGAGCGTGTGGGAGGCGGGTCGTCCTATCAATGTGTATAAATACCTGAGGGGAGGATGCAGTGAAGACAGACCCAGGCTCTTTTCAGTGGTGCCCAGCGTCAGGACAAAGAAGAGGCAATGGGCACAAACTGGAACACAAGAGATTGTGTCTAAAGATAGGAAACACTTCTTTACTATGTAGATGACGGAGCACTGGCACAAGGTTGTCCAGAGATCTTATGGAACCTCCCCTTCCGGAGATCTTCAAAAGCTGCCTGGATGTGGACCCAGGCATCCTGCTTTGGGTGTTCCTTCTTAAGCAGGGGTATGGGACCATAAGATTTCCAGAGGTCCCTGCCAACCCTATCCATTCTGTGATGACACAAGTCTACGCATAATACTGACTTATTTCAAACTGTTAGATGTAGAAAGATATTCCCAAAAAATCACCATGCAATATATTTCTCCTAGAACACAGTAGTCAAGATATCCTGTTCAGGCTTTCATATTGTAGTGGAACATGATATCAGCTATAATATAGGGTTGTTGGATTCTTGGCTGTAGCTAGCAGCCCTCTGGTAAGGGCCTTTTAGTAAGTTATAACAGCAGATCTAGTACCACTAGTACTACTACTTCCAGTAGTAATGAGACGTCTGATCATTGCAATATCTGTGAACATAGGCTGAGAGATGTTTTTCTGCCAGCAGAACATAGTTCTGCTAAAAATACATCCATTCTAGCTCAGGATTGATAATTTAAACTAGTTGTATGTGATTTCAGCAAAGTGGTATGAAACGAGTCCATGGGAAAGGGGTTCCCGAAATCAAAAACTAGAAACTAAGGATACTGTGATATCGTTATTGAATGTGGTGTGGGGCATGAAGGTGAGAAATCTTGACTGAAGTTGTGAATTGTATGATTTACTAAATCATACTTTGTCTAGGCTTGCACATAGGTGAAGTCTTCTGAATGCTGGTTCAAGTGGTACTGTGGATTCTGCAATCACATGTTTTGGATGTGATGTGTTTACTGTTATCTGGCCCCCTTTCAGCCTTCGCTGCCTTCTTCTCTGGGGTTCTTTCCAGCTTATTATTTGGCTTTTGATGAAAAGAGCTCATGATCCAAGTCTTGAAATCAAAGGCAGGTATTTCTGTGAGTTGCTACTCTTCTTGACACAGGTTGTGAAAGATGACATGCTTTGAGAATAATTTCCTATCTGCTCTTGATATAATTGACAAATCAATTGACAAATCCACAATGGCAATATTAAGATCATATCATAAAACGTAGGCTGCTGGCATGGGAATTTCCATTAGCTGTTAGGAACTTACAAAAAGAAAAAAAAAAAAGAGGCAGTTTTAGATGTTACTGATTTTTCTCCTGATGAAATCTCACTTTTAATGCTGCAATGAAATCTCAACTTCCTTTTGTCTCAATCTTTCATTTCAGTCTGAAAAAACTACAACATATGAAGATGCACCAGACTCCAGTGAAATGCCATATGCATTCGGATCCATGGAATTTTCTGATGCAGCTTCACTGTTTGAAGAGTCTCCATTGGAAGAGTTTATTCTAAATAATCACAGAACAAACCAGGTGGTTGAAGAACTAGTGTTAGTTCCTTTAAAAAAAAAGACAAAAAAAAAAACAATTCTTAATGCAGAAATCTTTTTCTCATTGTACATAATTCTTATTAAATATTTCAACTTTTAGTGTTCAATGGCCAAAAAAAAGTTACAGACTGAGTAAAGAAGAATGCTCAGCTAAATATTTGAAATGATTAATATTTAACATGATTAATTTGATGAGAACCTTATCTTTGACCTTTAGTTTGCTTAAAAACAGCCTGTAAAGGAATAAGCAAATGAGTCAAACAAGATTTTATAACACACTGGAAAATAAGGCACAGCAAATGAGATTTTGGAGCTAGGGTAGAGCTGGACAGGTCTTTGAAGGTACAGGAAGAAGTTCAGTATTGGCAAGAAAATCCACGGTGAAGCAATGCAAATTATACACTTAAACCAAATGCAAATTCATAGCTGTGTTTAGATTAGCTGGTGAGGAATAATCTTAAATGTGGAAGCTGGAGAATTTAGATGTGCAGATAAAAGTCAAATGACTCAATCTGTAAGAAATCAAGTTGTAGGAGGGAATCGGAGGTACTGAAGAGTTTTTAACTGTTTTGCTCAATAGACGAGTAGTGTATGATACTTCTGTAACCATTGTGTCTGACCTGCTTATATTTTAGAATTTCCTTGTCAGTAACTTTCCTGAATGTGATCAGAATACAGTCAAGGATGCTTTTTTTGTTACATCTCTAGCAGCATTCAAGTCGTGATGCTCAGCTGGATAATACAGAATTCACAGTGTCAACTCCAGTGACAAGAAAAGTGGCATCAAAGAATCATGCAAGCAAAGAGAATGTTGATACAGAGTCAGCGTTAAAAAATGAGATGCCCTTTGCGCTTCCTGCTCCAAAGACTCCCTTCGGAAAGAGTCAGATTGAGAAGCAAGTACAAGGCACATCCATTCGAGGACCTGCCTTCAAAGGTATGTTGTGTGTAACAAATGAAAACCAGGAACATGTGTTGCTTAGGAATATTGTAAATTAAAATATGAACACAATATTTGTGTATCCAAAACATCTGTTTCTGGAAGACTTTTTGTTTTGTCACAGTATACGTTCACCAGCCTGTACATCAGACAAGGTGCTGCAAGAGGTTTAACCATATGTCAGGGTGTGGTACTCCCATGTTAATTACAGAAGTCATTACTTCTTACAATTTCATATGAATGTGCCTTTAAATGCACTTTGACTGGGAATCAAGTGTTGAATTCCTAAAACTAGCATATGTTTCCGCCTTCCCATGAAGGTTTAGAAGATTTCTTCATTCTTTGTTTTTTGTTTGCTGTTACCTTGAGTGAAAACAAAGCTATGCTTTTAGTCATCTGGTTTTATTGCTTTTAGCTTTTAAAAGAAATCTAACTGCTGGATTTCTCGTGGTAGCGTATCATTATTTTCACAGTACCTGTCCAGAGTGGCAGCGAAAGTACTTATGTTAACAATGTGTAAGTCTTACAATTATGTGATGGACCACAGAAACCTGCATACGTTATGTCAGCTCATCTGAGTTCCGAAAATGTCTGTCCTCAGCTTGTCTAGTTCATTCTTATAAAAACTGGCGGGTCCTGTATACCTCTTACTGTTTCCTTCAGCCATTAAAACTTAAGTTTTGGTGTTGATATTGTAAATGTTAACTCTGTCATTCAATACTAAGGACTCCTTACAACAGGAGACTTTTCTGTTCTAGATAATAGGGGATATTGTTCAGAAACACTAGGTTGTTGCAGGATGACTTACGTTATAAAGGATATTGAACATACCACTGTCCTTCCTTGAGTATTTAAGGAAGTATTTACTGGCTAGTTGTTTGTACAACTGATTTTTGTCTTAAGATTATATGTGGTAACTTGTGATGTTTCTCTTCATGATAAGTTTAAAAGGTTAAAGTAGGTACTTCTGGATTGAGAAATGCAGAAATATGGTTCTAGCTCATTTTAGTTAGACATTTCTGCGAGTTAAACAAAATTATTTTTTTGTTTCACTGAACGTTCCTACATTCAGGATAGGTAGTAGTAATTCTTAGAGATAGCAAATGGTGGAAGTAGCAGTTGGTAATTTTGAGATCATCATTGTCTGGGGCCAAATGCAGTTCTGTAATGCTGAAACTTTGAGCATTTAGATAGGGTTTAATTGTAACAACTGTTATATGGACAGTTTCACTTATGGTTTACTTCTGCACAGTTGAAACTGTGTTCCACAGAACTCTGCCAGTGTCGATGGTAGAACTTTTTAGACTATTATTTAGTGTGTATTATTAAACATGGCCATATAATTCGCACCTGTTCATGTAAAGGAAATGACTTGGTTTGGAATGCAACTGTTTGACATAGCAAATTCCTCAGTATTTATCATTGGACCAGTGGCAGAGCAAGAAAGCAGTTCTAATCCTCTTTCCTTCCAAACTCATAATACTGAACTGCACAGTCACTCAAAGACTTGACTTGTAGAGATCTGGGGAATTCAGCCTCAGTTTTTCTTTGTGTAGCAGGGATAGTCTTGTTATATTAAAAATGTTTTATTACTCCGAAGATGCAGACCAGAGGTAGATAGGGGGCTGGTTTTAAAAAATAAATCGCTAATTATGAGAAATCCTGAATTAAGAAAAAATCCTCTGTTTCAAAAACATACCTGTTTTGGCTTGGATGTTTTCTTTCAGAGAGACAGTTCACAACAGTCACCCCAATTAAGAAACCCAAAAACCCAGTAAATACAAACGAACTGACAACAGCTGAGGTTCTTCCTGAAAGAAGGTAAATGTCCAGTTATTTGTATACATTTCTGATTTAGAGCAGTGCTACCTTAATCCATGAACAGCTTAGGAAGCCTTGTTTACAACAGCAAGCTGTATTCCCACTATCTGGTTTAAAACCTTCCTAAAACCTTGTTCTATATTCACTGGAAAATACTGAAGGCAGAAAAAAGTTTTAAAACTAGAAGTCAATTATCTTCAGAATGCATTCCTGTTTTCTGTAATGTAAATTCTTTCTTGTTCCAGTTCCCTAGAGTGTGGTTTTTGTATACCTCTCTGAGTTTAAAGCTCAAGTGACTTTTAAATAGAAACTTTCTTAATACGCTACACTTCGTTTGTTTTTTTTATTCTGTCAGCTCTGGTAATATTGCAATGATGTATCTGATATAGCTAGCTTGTGAATACTGACATAAAACAAGTAATTAAATTTTTTTCTTTAACAGGTGTCACTCGGTGGAACTAGATCTCAACCTGGCCCATGTGGATAGCAACCAAAAGAAGAGAAAGGCCAAGATATTTGGAAGCCTTGAAAGAGGCCTAGATAAAGTGATCACAATGCTTACACCAAGCAAAAAGAAACGATCCACTAGAGATGGGCCAAGGAAACTTAAGGTATGGCTGCTGGGGAAATCTGATATGGAAATAGAGGATAGTTATTGAAAACATCCAATACCTTTAGGACTGGCCATGTGAAAACTTCTGTGGTTTGACTTGCCTGCACTCTACAGAAAATTGCAGTTGCTCTTACTGCATTTCTGTTAATGTGATAATGCCCCAGTTATTACCAGGGGAGTTAGTACTAGTCTGGGCTCAGGCAAGTTGCCAGCACATCAAGGGAGGGATTTGACCATTGCTTTTTGTGTGCCATATAATCAAATAGGAGGGAAACAAGATGAGTTTAAAGGGGAGCCCTAGCTGAAAATGTTTAATCATATTTTTGTATAAAGCTATTGCTAGCTCTCCCATTGGTGCAGTAAAGTGAGTTTTGATGATATCCCTTGCTCATTTTTTGTAATCCAGGAGTGATATACATGGGAAAGTATTCCAGGATAGTTTTTAGAATTCAGGAGAATCTGAGATTAAGCTTAAAACCTGAAGTAGTACAGCCTGTAAAAGAATTTCTGACACTGTCAGCATAATTTTTAATTTTTAAAGTTTTGATGTCTCTTCATCCAAGAAAGTTTATTACTACTAGTTCTTTAAACAGCCTTAGAATAAGCAGTTCCTTTGCACAGAACACTTTAACATTAAATTAATAACTTGTGCCTACCACAGTTGATTCATAGGTTTGGTATTAGTTTTCTAGAATATACATGCATTGGCATAACACTAGACCTTTCCATGCAGTGAACAGTGCCATATAAATCACTTAAAGGGAATTTATATTTGAAGAGAAGAAGTCTCTTCAAAAGAGAAGTTCAAGAAGTCACTTAGTGGACAAGGCTGTTATATGCAGCATTAAACCTTGATATAAACAAAACTATAATCATAAACTTATGGGCAGTAAATAACGTTGTTTCTTTAAATGCTGTGATGCCTTAAGGCTAGAAAAGCCTTATGGAACTATGTGTGTTCCTTCATACCAGAAGCACTGTCTTGGCTAAGCGATAAAGGATAGACAATCTCCCAGCTAAAGGGTGCTTTAAGCACAGTCTTGTGTCTGTTTTTCGTAATCCTGTCAAGCGATCAATTCTGGTTATATACAAGACTTTTAACAGTCTCTTTGCTGCCCTGGCCCATCACTGCTACTTTGGATTTTATGTTGGATTAGAGTTTGTGCATGCTTTGATATTAATTGTCCGGAAGTTCACCTTTAGTGTTTCTGCTGTTAACTACAGTGTCTTAATGATGATAATATTAGGGATCTGAAGCATTTTTGTCAATATGGTTAGATGTTCTGAAGCTTTCTGTATGAAAAGTTTCCATAATATCTTCAGTTTGGAGAGAAAGATGACTTTCCTTGACTTTTTTTAATGGGCTGGCTACTTTTAGGCACACTATAATGTTACCACTACTCAGCTGAGGAATCCAGACCAACTGTTGAATGAAATAATCTCCGTCCTTTCAAAGAAGCAAGTGGAGTATGTTAAGAAGGGGTAAGTGGAAACAAGGATTACTTCCGCATATACATGTCTAAATAGCCAGTACCCTAGTCCTTGATAAAGTATTTAAATTTTCTTTCTCGGCCCCACTCTGTAAAATATAATACTGTTGCAGAAAGCATAGAGAACATTAAATGTTTGTGTGATGAAAATTGCCCACACAATGCAAAGCAATGTTACATGAGGTCTCATAGAGCTTTTTGACAAATATTAAACAGTAATGGTGAGATGACACTTAAAGACTGATGAGAGTTTTGCCTATCCTTTGTGAAATTTTAAATATAAAAGGTTGATTATGACACAAATTAGACAATTTGGGAGGGTAATGTAGATACTTGCAACACTTATTATTGGCAGTAAAAACATAAATATTTGGCCAAGAGATCGGTGTATTTTTTTAAAACTGCAGAGAATCCACACTTTGTGCAAGTTTATTTTAAATTTTAGGATTTGCTAATGAGACTAAAGTACTAAGACTAGTATCAGTTCCTATTTTTGATCCAAAATTAACGTCTGTTTGCTAGTTTTCCAAAGCATGAAATAAATGTCTTGCATCGCTCATTAATATGTATCTTCTGAAGTGCTTGAATATTTAATTGTCCAGTGTGTCAGAATATGCCTGGACCTCTGATGCTCAAGCTCAAAACGTGGACAGGTACATAACTACAGAGAAGAGCCCCTCTCTGTTGTGGTGATTAGAACTTCAGGATCAGTTTTTCCATTTCTCATACTAGCAACAGTTGAGCTGTAGCCAGCCCCTCAGCAGTGGTCTCTACAGAGAGGAGAGTGGTCTCCAGGTAAAATGCAGGAACACCGCAGTGCCTTCCAGCTCTGTGCTCCATGAATCAGGGTCTGTGGCAGCAGTTCCCATGGCTGGGGTAGGCCTTTACTGCCATACGTTTGTACCTGGGTGAAACAATAGCATTGTAGGACTAATGTAATCAAAACTCTCAGTTGACTTCATTATGGGTTGTTTTCTCAGTAATGTGAATACCAGTGGGGTAATTTCCGTAAAGTGCTGTTATTCATTCAAAATTGTATTTCGAAACAAACATTAAACAATTAAATGATTTTAATTTTCCTTTGTTTTGTACAGTTATACCCTGAAATGCCAAACACAGTCAGATTTTGGCAAAGTAACTATGAAGTTTGAGTTAGAAGTATGTCAACTCAGTAAACCTGAAGTAGTTGGTATCAGGAGACAACGGCTTAAAGGTGATGCTTGGGTCTACAAGAGACTGATGGATGACATTTTATCTAGCTGCCAAGTGTGACTGGTTGATGCATGTGCTGAGAAAGAAGTAGTTTTATACTGAGGTATTAATCATCATTCCAAAAGGATCTGTTTTGAGAAGTAATTATTGATCACATTCACAGTTGTATTTGAGAATCTCTCATCCCCTGTGTTTTTAACCATCCCTGTTCGTATATATATTTCCTTCATGTTTCCCTTTTATAAGAAATCTGTCAACTTTTGATAAATGTTCTGCAGTTGTAACTCTTCTGAAATAAAAATTTAAACTGTCTCCCCCCAGCCCTGCTTCCCTATTTTTCACATATGCAATTAAAAAAGGTATTGGTGTTCATATACTGAAGCTTATTTTGGTATGGTTTCAGTTATCACGTACATGTGGTACAGAAATTCATTTGCATAATTCTTTTCTCGTCTCTGTTTAAGTAGGATTTATTGAGATCATTAACTAAGTCACAGCTGTGGTTCCCAGAGTTAAAGTATATGCTCAGTGTCATACCAAATAGAACTGTCTTCAATAAATGTGAAGTCAAGAGGGCTAGGATTTAGAGTGTGATCCCATATAAAATATTACTCTAGCTCATTACTAAGCCTCAGTGATACTTAAAAAGTGTATGTACTTTCTGATGCTCTTGTGTTAGGTGGTCGTTGCGTTAAGGGCAACGTAACACTTTTGAATTGTGTGAATGGAGTCATTTGTAACTTACTGCTTAAAGGCAGCTGGGAGTGATGTTAAGGGAGGTGAAGGAGTGATGGGAGTCCTCCAGCCCCTCCTGCCCACTACTGTTCCTGTCCCTCTTAGAAAATGTGTGTTTTACAAGCACTTGGTATGTCCCATAGCAGTATTTAGCCTACATCAACGATGTGTCAGAGCACCAGCAGCAACCACACCAGTGGAGATCCAAGTACTAGCAGTGAGAGGACGGTTTTGTGGAAGCCCTTCTATAAATGGCAATGTTGCAGATTTTTCCCGGAGTACATAAGAGCAACTGGTGTGCACTGTGTGTAAGCCACACGTTATTGCCTCTACTAAAGCTTGAGGCTCACTTGTGTAAGAACTGGATGGGGAGATAGTTGAGTGTTCTTGGAAACTTCCAGCTAGAGATGGGATATAGCTGCCAAATAAAATAGTTTACTTGCTGTCTGCAGCCCTGAATGTGGTGACTGAAAGGATTTGTTTGTCAGAGCAGTTATTGACCGAGGTGGAAATCTCCTTTTTTTTTTTTCCAGAGCTGAGTTATCACTTGCCTGCTTTTTAGGTAGGTAAAGGATTTGGGAAGCGTTTACTGAATATCAAGAAAAGGTAGAAATGTATCCGAGGGTATGTGGGAGGAGAGAGCTTCTGTTCCTCTAAGTGTTCTTGGTCGAGAACCTTTTAGATGCAAAAGGGTATAAGAAAAGAGGAACACCCTGAATAAGGAAAATACAATGACACAGACTTGACCAACAAACGCTAGGAAAGGCAGCACTGTGAGCCAAACCTCGTCAGTCGTGGACTGATGTATGTGCAGAATGTGGAATTGTTTATCTCAGTAAGATTATCTGACTGAGGGCCTTGGCACAAGGGAAACTAAGGAAAAGGGGGAGTCAGAAACAAGAAATAGAGGGACGTAAATAGTGAATGTCGGCAGCCAGGCTGTGCACGTGTGTCTCAGATACGTGCTTGTCTCCACTGCTGCCTGAACCTGCAGCTGTGTCCCTTGGCCCAGGCAGAGACACTGGGCTGGGCTCCAGTAGCCAGCCAAGACCATACTGGGTGGCACTGGTCTGTACTGGGCCAGAGCTGCTGGAGGAGGCAGCTACATGCTTAACATCCCTCACCAGTGCTAATACACAAATGTAGGTGGTGAAGCCCACCCAGTGAAGGAGGTCTTATCAGAGGTGTGTGACCAGCACATGAATTGTGTTTGTGTTGATAAAAGCATACCTAACCTTTGTTCCAACAAATTAGTGTTTAAAGTTTCATATCAGCACTTAAATAATTTCTGTACCTGACTCCTCCAGCTGGAATATTGATTTTCTATTTGATTTTTGGATGTTGAAATTTAAGCCTGCTAAATATCAGTTGGAAATCAGTCAAAAATGCCAGCAGTGCATCCAAGGGCAGTGACTGGTCCGTATCTGGAGTACTGCAGTACTGAGCAAGCTCTGGTTTTTGCTTGTTTTCTTGCTTTTTTGTTTGAATACAAACTTTTCCCCAAGAATTTGGCTTCTGCATGGAACTTGATCTGAATTGCAATAAGGATAGGAAATAGAAGGGCTGATTGAATGATGCATATTGATAAAAGTCTAGTTAATGAATAGTGTAATATGTTTTAGATCGCTAACCCCAACTGCAAAGCAAATTGGGTGAAGAATTGAAATATTGGCTTGCTTTTACCTTCCTTGAGTTTATATTCAGGAATTAATACAGAATTATCCTGTTATCCTTAAATAGCTGTACTTCCAGTAGTTAGGAGAAAGTTCTGCCTGAAAATTGTGTGGTCCCTAAGAATGACAAGACTGATGTTATGAAAGGACAAACAGTAATTAAGATGTCTTGTTCCTTCCTCCTTTTTAAGCTAAAAACAACTGGGAGATAATTGATTCAAGTTGTCTTACAAGCTCTGGTGTGTGAAATAAGGTTCCTCTTCATAGGCTACAGACTTTTTTTTTCTTAATATTCCTCGCTATGAATGAATGACATCTGGTGAGAAGAATCAGCGGAATGGACAAGAAGCAAGATTCATTTTTTTGTTTATTTTATTTTGTTTTGAAATTAAACTAATACTTTGCTATTGGTATTTTTTTTAATCTTCATTTTTTACTGAGAATGATGGAATTCTATTTCAGCTGATCCTCGGTGGGGTTCATAAGGAGACAAAAACAAGGGTTAACCAATAAATGAGCTGTGTGGGTGAAGAGGAGCATGGATTGCACATCAGGCTTACGGAAGCCCCCACAGGCAGGCACGTGGGGCCAGGATGCATGTTTTGCTTCCCTGAGTTCTGACCGCTTGTCTTGCAGCCTGCCAGGTTGTATATCCTCGCACCTATAAGTCAGTCTTGGAATCAATTGGTATGCTGTGCCTAGGAAGCTATCCTTACTTCAGTCTCTTGGCTAAGAACCTCTTTTAGAGGTCAAACTTAATTTATGTTCATTGTACACCAATGTGTTCTCAGTGTTACCACTGAGCATAAGTCTTATCTCTCCATGATGCTACACTTTCTCCAAGTATAACTAACCTTGACTCATATTTGTTTACCACTCAAAGATATGAATGTAAAGACATTAAGCCCTTGGGCATAAGATGCCCAATTCAAAAGAATTGAGCCCAAAATTCTAACACACACACACACACACACACACACACATATATATATATATATTTCATAGAAAATACCATTCTCATATTGCCTGCCTCTTTTCTTCAGAGCCTCTTTTCTTCAGAACTTGTCTCATTGGGTGCTTTAACAGAGGAGCAGGCAGGCAAACAGTTAGGGTGTGAGTGTAAAAGGAAGCTGACAAAGAGAAATTGTAACTATTCTCTGTTAAGGTTGTGACAGAGTTGTGTGATTTGATCAGAGAAAAATAAAATTTGGAGGAGAATGGAAAAACAAAAGATGTTAACATATGGAAGCTAAGCTAGTGACTGAGTCCACAGAGTCCGAGTTAATTATAAACACTACACAAATAAAAACAGCACAGACTTGTTTTCCACACTTGGTCAGGGTTGAGGCTATTAGTCTAATTGCTTACATGTTGTTTAACTTAATTAAAATTATTGTATTAAGTAAGAGAATTACTATTATGACATCTGTAATATATGAAAATAGCAAAGAGTTGGAAATACAAGTAGGAATGCTGTATGGAATGCTTATCAAATATCAAAATGCGACCAAGCTTTGTTGGGAAAGACTGATAAAACACTAGTTGCGTCATTAGAACTTATCGGTAACCACCAATCCCTAAAGATTTAGGGTCTGGGTGCTTGAGAGCTATAAAAGTAAGGTGGATTCAAAAAAGCTGTACATTCTCAGAGCCTCTTAAAGATCCAGGAGGTGTTTTCTGTGACCTCAAAATACTTGCAGACGTTCACAGATCCATTTTCTCGCAAGTCCCACATGGAGTATTTCACCTTCATCCACGTTCAGTCATTATTTGGGACTGCACGTTGCTCATTTACAATCTGCATCGAGCTGTTAAAACTTAGGATAGTACAAGAGAAGATATCTCACTAACCAGTCTCTAATTTAGCCCGATAGGCACCGCTTACAGGCTTGATGTGTGTGTAAATACCTGAAGGGAGGCTGCAAAGAGGACAAAGTCAGGGTCTCCCTGTGGCAGGACAAGAGGCAATGGGCACACACTGAAAGACAAGAAATTCTGCACGCGCTTAAAAACAAGCTTTTCATGTTGAGGATTGTCAAACACTGGCACAGGTTTCCCAGAGAGGTTGTGGAGTCTCCATCTTCAGACGTTTCCAAAACCCAACTGGACGTGGCCTCGAGCAACGTGCCCAAGGTGACCCTGCCTGAGCAGGGGAGTGGACTGAGTGGTCTCCAGATTCTTTGTGTTTCTGTGAAATCCAGAGCACAGTGGCAGCGACTGAGGCAGGCATAACTTGTGATCTCGCTCTTTATTAAATCTGACTTTGAGAATAGCAGCACTTCATTCCAAGAACTTAAGATCTTTTTGAATCCCAAAAGCCATGCAGGCCCACATTAAGCCTATTGCATGAGAAACAGTGCGCGAGCATGTTTTTTTTTTGGTTGGATATGTGTGTTTAAGTAGATTTGAATTACCTGACTCACTAAAAACACTATTTCTGAAAGCATGTTTTCCTACACTTAAAACTTCGACTAGTCCCATCTTCCGTTAAGTAGGGCTGTTGCAAAGAACATATCAACTTATTCTGTATTTTCTAGGAGGAGATGAAGATTGTAGCGTTAGATAACACTATCATAGCCTTTGAACAACATGAAGCATAATTTATATAGTTCATCAAGTTAAAAAATATATCAGGCAGATGTATTTATTTTCGTCAGTCAGCTCTAACAAAATCACGTAGAGTCTGACAGCCTATGAACTGTTTCCTTGGCTTAGAATGAGGGCTGTGCTTCATTAGAGAAAATATAATAATCCACTGTCATTTCTGTTTTCATCGTATTAGGTTTTTGGCAGAGAATTTATTCAGTTTCCAATATATAGTTATTTATGTGCTACTAACTAGCTTTTCTGCATTCCCCAGAGAAAGCTACATTAAAAGTCCTAATGTGACACCATATATTTTTACTAGACTAGAAAATAGTTACAATTTTAATTTAAATTGAAATGACTGTGTAATGGCTGGACAAATCATTCTCATATCCCTAGAGCTCTTAATTGCAATTCTCCATTGTATGTGTGCATAAATTTTCTTTTCAAGTGCTCATTCTGAAATACTTACTAATTTTTTTTGTGTTCTGTACTCATTTAATATTTTTTTTTATGGCTAACAACTTCATGATTAAACTTTAATGTTAAATATAAATGGTGGAAGCAATAAGCCTATTCAAGTGTTGGGAAAATACAGTCTGTTTATATTTTCAGATGGCTTTAATTCAGTGAACTTCTTTTTGTGGAAGGAGAGCAAAGAAAAACAGTGTTGCTTAGAAATGTTTCACCCAACAACCCCCCAAAGATCAATCCTGTAATTTTTCTCTTGCATCATCCGTGTTCTGATTCAATTTGCAGTATTGCTGGAGACCTGTCAGCAATTAACGGTTTGCTGTTTATTGCTGCCCCTCTGCCAGAGGTTGCAGCCCCTGCTTGCTCTGACGGCGCTCTGCTTTTGGGAGTGCCCCCCAGTGTCCCTCAGGCAAGGTTAAATGGATTCCTACACCCACCGCTCGTGCAGCTCAGCTGGCTGTGCTGGCGGCAGGTTAGCAGGGTCCATGTTAGCTGCCCCGCAGGCAGAGATGGGACTGTGCTAGCCCCAGCAGGGTCAGGGGAGAGCAGCCAAGGGGCAACCTTGTGCCTCATGCCAGCTGGGAGTTGGCACCCGTCACAGCCTAGGATCTCAACAGGGAGCTGTCTGCCCCTCTTTTCCGTAGGGATACCTCCGTTTTCAAAGTTCACCTGAGACACCTGTGAGAGCCTGTCCACCACGATGGCTCTTGGGGTTTGAGGTTTTGGTGTTGATCACAGCCATGGTGATGCTACACTCTGCCTTTCGGCACACTTAACACTAGTTTTTTTCACCCGTAACCAGTTTTCCTTCCAAGTGCACTCTGACCCGCATCCTTGTGTCCCTTCTCATCTATATGACCTTCTTCCTCATCCTCCCTTTCTGTTCTACCAGTTTCCCCTTCCCAAAGCCTTTGAACTTCCCAGTTGGTGACAGCTCTGACCTCCTTCATCTCACACCCATAACCTCCTTTCCCTGTATTCTCTTTTTCCTTTGGTAATTCCAGTGGAATCAGTAAGTTGAGGTGTAGTAGCAGGTTTCTAGGACTTGGACCTCTCTTGACGTACATCAGGCCTTTTCCTGGAGTGAGGGATCTGGGTCTTCCTGTAAAGGTCTGGCCAGAGGGGGGATGCTCTGCATTTGGACTCACAGAAGGCCCCTCCCCAGGGGCAGGGAGACACGCACAGCTTGGGAAATGCTAGCAAAGTCCTGAAGAATTTCACAAGTCTGAGAAGGATTATAGCAGCAAGCACAAAACAGGCAGCATTATGTAGAGGTGCTTTTGCAGCAGAAGGAAAAGCAGTGTGTGTTTTTTCACGGTGAGAGATGCTCAGGGTTTGCCTTGAAAAATGTTGCTGGCAAACGTTAACATTAAATTTGTATTTGCAATTTGAGATTTCCCATTAAAACTTTTTCTTGAACGCTGTTAGCTATCTGGGAAAGGAGGAGGTCATACAAGACATCCAGACATGCTCCAACAGTCATTTTCTCGGTTTGGGTTTCACAGGCAAACAGAAAATGTAACTGAGTTGCTGGATGTATCAGCCTTGAGAGCTAGCAGGGGGAAAAAAAGGTAAGACGAAGTAGTGAAGTGGCTTCCTGACATTGGTAGTAGCGTCTTCACTTCGAAATGTGGCGATCTGCAACGAAATCCTCCAAACGCTTTCAGTAGCCTCATCGCTATATTTTATAACACTTTACTGCAAATATTCAGAATAACAGAGATTCTCTTTTAATTGAAAGTTCTGCAGTTAGAAACTCATCTATTTTGTGTAGTAATAAGTCTTCAGTTCTGTTGAACTAGTGGAGTAAAAGGGGATCTTAATATTAAGGCTGCGTAGAACAAGAACCCTCTTTCATATGCACCTCTGTAATAAAAAACTGAAACATATGTTAACAGACTGCAACAAGATCATGAAAGGTGCATCTAAAAAAGAAAGGGAAGCTGCGTCAGGAGGTCGGGACCTGCAGCTGTGCGGGCGTCAGGTGAGATCCAGTTCTTGGAGGTGGAAGAGCTGGGGCTCAAGGTCTGGCGTGGGAGCAGCTGTTGTGGTGGACAGGCCTCCGCGGGTGTACCTTGGGTGAACACGCCTTTAGTGCCCCAGACCCTGAATTCTTGGCCGCTGCTTTGCGCTGACGGCCAGTCGTGCAGCCCAGTGGTGACACCCTGAGCTCTGCAGCCCTCAGAGCTGCCGAGTGCTGGCGTGGGGACGTGGCTTGTGCACGTGGCTGTCAATCCTGGGCTCGCCACCATCCTTGCTGAGCTCGAGGATGGTGACAGTGGCAGGGGGTACCACCTGCACACCAGGTTCTTGAGCCCCAGCAGGCTGGAGGGGCAGTAATCCCCCTGGTAAGCGGGTTTGCAGACCGCTTGGCCCCGCTGCCATGCTGCCTGCATGCGTTCATTGGCAGGGGTTTTCCCCGCACCCTTGTGCTGACCCACCTTGTCTTCCCAGGGTTTGGAGTAGACCTGTGTAACTCGTCTGAGTGATGGGCCTACCAGTCTCCCTTTCTTTTGAAAAGCTAACCGGGAGCCACTGCACGTCATTCTGGGTTGAAGCAAAACATGATTCTTCTTGACTTTGTTTTCAGGGTCAGGGGAGATGTTTTGTTCAACCTGAAGTGAAGTGCATATCTTGACTTTCAGACAGAGCTCTTTCAGAAAGGAGCTGGCTCCACAGCAGGAGGAGAGAATCATTTCAACATATCCATAGCAGATGGTTTTGAAAAAAACAAAACAAAACAAAAAAAACCATCATGATGCTCAAAGACATTCCCTTCCCCCCTAAAAACAAAACAAAACAAAACAAAACAAACAAACAAAAAACGAACAACAACAAAAAAACACTTTCTGGACCTTTGTCTTGCTCACATTGGCTCCAGAGATTTCTGTGGACCACAGAGGCAAAGCATGAGTCACCCACTTGGCTGTGCTGCTCTGAGACATTGTCAGATAATGTGTGATGAGCAGCATGAAATGATGCATTGGTTTTCTGTGTTCTGTGGTGCTTTCAAGTCCTGTGGTCCTGTGTGCGTGCGTGTTTTTTTTTGTTTTGTTTTGTTGTTTTTTTTTCCTCTTTTTTTGTTTGTTTTTGTTTTTGTTGTTTTGTGTTGGTTTCATTTGGTTTCCTAACGCACTGTGATTTTGCAATTTGGACAAGATTTTAAGCTGTATAATCAACTTGTTTTTCATTTTGTTTTCTCTCTCTGATTTTCTGCAACCAGTTTATAAACTTGATGATTGGTGGGGCATCCCTGTCCCCTTTTCGCTTTCCTTAGTTTATACGTCTCACTAAAAATGTGGTGTCTGAAGCTTGTGAGCTGTAAATCGTTGCTTAGATGGGGAATATTCAGATAAAATCTCAATAAGGTGGTTGCCATCATCTTATACTCTTCCTTTGACATCCCATACTGCTCATATTCATACAGTTTGAATGGATTTATATGGCTTACTTAATTTAATTCAATTTTATTTTATCTTGTTAGGGGATGTCATTCTAACTGTTTTTCATGTACATTGTTTCACTTAGCAGTGGTCTTAGGGAAAAAGCTAATTTCTTCTCAAAAAGGAAAACTCAGGAGCTTTTACAACCCCCACACAAAGTATAACAAGAGCGGCCAGTGAGTTTTTGGTGTATCAAAGAGAATTGATTAAATTTGATATCAGGGACTGTGCAAGGTAAATTAATTAAATTGACTAAGTAGGGCTCAGGTGGTCACAGCCAGGTCATGATGATCTCTGGGTTGCTGCTGGCATGCCAAGTTTTATTAAAATGATAGTTACAAAAGAAGAAGATCCTGCTTACTATGCACAGAACAGAAAGAAGGAAAAAAAGGTTAATCAACAAATCATAATCATATAAATGAGCACAAGCTCATCTTGAAAAGCAATTACTTTTCTGGGCAATTTCATTCAACAATGGTGGGCTGTGCGCTTGTATCATGTCTGTGGCAGAGACACAATTAGCACCAAGATGGCCTCATTATGTCCTATCAAATATAAACAAAATAATAATAAAAAAAATCCCTTGCAAGTACATCCTGTTTGGTGATTTTTGAGTATTAATACATTTTATGTTAATTTAATCCTAGAATGGATCTTTAAGGACATGCCTTGTAAATAATTAGTAGAACTCCATTTAGCAGCAGCACGCCAAACCTTTCCCCTGAAGGATGCTGAGCAATATGTTGTATTTTCTGCAGCAAGTTATCTGAAGATTACTTCAGATGCAGCTTCTCTAACCTCAGCATCAATTCCTCTGCTGAAAGGAAAATACCAGAATTTCGTCACGTTTGAAGTTCCAACGGTTTTGTATTTTTTCATGAGGTTTTGCATTTCCGGCAACATGAAGTTAGTGTCTCTGTCCTTTCCCGTCTGGAGACACCATGCTGACCCGATGGCCCCTGGAAGCCCCCTGTGCTGAGACCTCCTGCAGCTCGGCCACGGGGGTTAGCAGTGCCCGGTGCTTGTGCGGCACGGCGCCGGTTTGTCGCTGTGGCTCTGACGGTGGCTTTTCTCCACAAGCCCTTTTTTTTTATTATTAGTATTTAACTGCAGTAATTGAGTGAGCAGAACAGCTGTGTACTCTTGTGCCAAGCACCTCACCTCACGCCGACCCTCATAACCTCTGCAGTCACTTGCAGAGCAGGAGATGCCTCACGGCATCCTCGTAGCCCATCCCTACCACTTCTGCACCTCCCTCAGTGTTCGGGACTCTTCCTGCCTTGCCCCACCCGCAGTAACCCCATCTCCCCTTGTAGAACACAGCCAATTTCTGTGCAAAACATCCCCGGAAACACTTCTTTCATTTCCCCTAGCGAACAGCTGGGCCCGGCCTGCTCTTGCGGAGCACCATCTGCAGATCTCCACGGGTTCACGCTCCAGTCGCAGCCTGGTCTTGTGGCCTGCTGCCTCCTGAGCACGGCCTGGGGAAGTTCAGGCCTAGAGCTGTTCCTGGTTTTCTGGGGACCACTGCCACGTGCAGGCGAACAAGGGCCAACGACACGCATCTCCTGTGTTTCTGAGGGGTCCTGCCCTCCCACCTCCCACCTGGCCGTGCTTCATGGATGGCAGCCTGTCCTGGAAGCACGTCTGTCCACACAGACTGTATTTTAATGTCTCCCAGCAGTCCATGGCTTTTGATTTTCTTTGAGACCGAGGGCACATAGAGAGCACTGCATGGCTGAGCAAGGGCCCAACAGCCCCAGGGGGCTGAAATCAGATCCCAGGCCATGGACAGGGCAGAAAGGCTCCTGGGGTGCTGCTCAGACCGTCAGGGCATGGACATATTGCTGGCTTGTCACCAAGATCACATGTGCCTGAGCTTTCCTTCTCTATGTATTATATCTTGCATTTTCCCCTCCTTTTGCCTCTTCTTTCAGCATTCATCCTCAGAGGCTTCTCCCTCCTGGTGCTGTGGGAACCCCTCTGCATAAACCAAGCACTTGTGCAGCCCTCTTCACCCTCACCACTCCTCTCATCCTTTTCATGAAGCTTCTCTGGCTTCATTTCCCTGTCGGGTGTTGGCTGGAGATTGCTGGGGCATGACTGTAAAAGCCCACAATGCCAGAAAGGCAGAAGACTTTCTTTACAAATGATATTCAATGATCTCTTGCTTCTAGGAGCTGTATCTGTGCCAGAATCCAAAAAATAGTACAACGTTTACATCCTTCACAAAATCTTCCTCTCCTTTTTTTGGGTGCTTCTTTGGTTTTCAGTAGGACTTCTCCTGGCCTACTCTTGAAGCTAAGCATCAACTTAAAAGACCAGCTTTCTTTACATTTCCTGACACCAGGAAATGGCTCAAATTTTAGCTCTCAAACATGTAAACAGAGAGGATTTGAGCACAGGTCCCTGAATAAATCACCCAGCCTAGGCCCATATGGGAAAGGGCACCTCTCTACACATGGCTGTTCTTGGAAACAAAAAGATCTAGGGCTTGGTGTAAAAGACTGAAAAATATTGAAGCTATCTTTTCCCTCCCCACTCTTAGTACAGAAATGCACAAAGAGTGGGTTTGATTTCTGGTCTTCTTCCTGGGTGATCAGAGATGTGCTTCTTACCCCTCCCAGCCTCGGTCTCCTACATATCAGATAGTACCTGCACTACTCTTCCCCTTTCTGACTCCCTTCATGTGTAACTGAAGAGACTTTGGCTGTAGTAAAGTAATCAATACCCGATGGAGGAGAGAGGACACATGCACAGAGCATATATCACAGTGGGTCCTCCTAGAGACCAGGACGAGGTGTTGACAATGTCCTCTCTATAAAGTACAAGTACATGTACTCAGTGCATGTATCTCTGAGTGTGAACATTCATACTTCTTGTCCAAGCATTCAAGTATTACATCTTGGGAAAGACTGTCTCTGTGAGGCCAACTGTTACAAGTAACAGACCCAGTTTTTAAATGCATACCTAGAAATATTTTTTTTTTAATCTGTCTACATATCAGCATGCTGTAGAAATGGCCTGACCCCATGAAGTTCAGCAAAGGGAAGTGCCCCTTGACCTGCTCCTGGGGAGGAACAACCCCATGCATGCATAACTGTTGAGGCCTCCCAGCTCGAAAGCAACCTTGCAGAGTGGGACCCGGGGATCCTGGTGGACACCAGGTTGAACATGGGCCAGCTGTGAATGACAAGGCCATCCCGGTGAGACTGTCTCCAGCAGGTCCAGGGAGGTGACCCTGCTGCTCTGCTTGGCTTTGGCACTGGTGGCACACCTCTCAAGTGTGGCATCCGGGTCTGGGCCTCCCACAACAGCAAAAGTGATGGAGGAACTGGAGCGTCTCTCCTATGAGGAAAGGCTGAGAGAGCTGGATACTGTTCAGCACAGAGCAGAGAAAGCTCAGGGGGAATCTCGTCAGCGTATTTAAATCCCTGAAGGGAGGTGCAAAGAGGATGGAGCCCAGCCATTCCTGATGGTGCTCAGTGCCAGGACAAGAGGCAATGGGCACAAACTGAAACACAGGAGGTTCCCTCTGACCATGAGGAAACACTTCTGTGCTAGGAGGGTGACTGAGCACTGGAACATGCCGCCCAGAGAGGTTGTGGCGTCTCCATCCGTGGAGATATTCAAAACCCAACTGGCAATGGTCCTGGGCTACTTACACTAGGTCGACCTGGTTGAGCAGGGAGTTTGGGCCAGGTGATCTCCAGGGGTTCCCTTCAGTGTCCAACGTTATGAGATTCAGCCCTGGATTTTTCAAGGAAACAGTGATTAGTGTAAACTTTTACCTTTCTCTTTTTTCTGTAAGAGAGACCGCACTGAGTCTGGGATTTCTAAGGCAGTGGAAAGACTTTGATTCAGACGGGAACAGGAACCAGGACAACTCAATGGTAACTTAGACTATTGAGTAGAAAGCACGTATGTAATACTTGGTAGCTCAGTTTATTATTTATTTATTTATGTCCTAACACAAATTAAGAACAAACGCCATGAAACAGATAAAAGTCTTGGTCAGGAAACAGGAATCGTTCCATGGCTCGTGTTTCCTGACATGCAAACATTTCTACTGGAAAAAAACAGGAATGTTATTGTGTGTTACGATTTTGTTATTCTGGTCCTTATTTGAAAGCTGTTTATTTATTTATTTATTTATTTATTTATTTATTTATTTATTCAGTGAGGTGTGGATATTTCTGTAACTGTGGATGGAAACATGTTTCTATTCCTTTCTTAAGCTTATCAAAGCAAGAGTGTCCATTTCTAACATGAGGCTGTTGGTGCATTTGTTTGTCTGTCCTTACTTTTGTTGCCACAAGAGGGCACGTTTATTATTTCAGTAAGATACGGTGGGAACGAAAAGTGGAGGTCTTTGTGTATTGAGGATTTTTTTTTCCTCTTCCCCCCCTAAAGTGTTTGGTACATTACCGGTGAATAAACCATTAGTCTATTTTGACATGGATAATCATGCACCAGGAGGAGCACTTTTCAATCTGTATCATAGCCACATAAAGCTGACAAAATCTTTTACAGTAAGACCGAAAAAGACCTCTCAAAACAGTTCTCTCTTCAGGATGGCACCCCGTAGCTACAGATGAGATATAAATTCTGCATTTGTTTGTAGCTATAGCCATATATAAAGAAGTCCATAATTGTTACCTGGTCAGCAATTCGCACAAAAATAAAACATAATAGATTTAAGATCAGTTAAGCTAGATTTGGAAGGCTGTGTAGATCTTGTAAGCTTGTGGCAAGTCACTGTGCCTGCAGAAAGGATGTATTGGTCAGTTTGAGTCAAAAGGTTAAGCCTTGTGTCTGAAAGCCTTGAAAACACATATGGTAAATTTTCTTAGAAATGGATAGAGATTAAGCAAATTTGGTTATAAATGAATTGAGGGTGAAACCTCACACCACACCGAAGAAGCCATAACTGTACAACATTACGGAGAGAGATGTCCTTGCCTTTTTTAAACTGTTCTAGAAGAGGGATATAATTATCTGGTAAAGCCTATTGGTTATCATTTTCTATTAGTTCTATAGGACACTTCCATTATGGAAGGTCACTTTTCTCCAGACATTATATTGTATTTTGTACAACAAAGTACTCATAGGATGTGACATTTGGTGTTCTGCAAAATAAATTATGATTCTTTTCCTGTGAGAGAAGCTAAAAATAGGCAGGAGAGAGCAGACAGGTACTTTACAGCATATGCCATCTTCAAATGTACAGCAAAAACTCCTATCTCATGGGGGTGGGAATCTTAACACAAATGTGTACTGCTTTTTGACTTGCTAATGGATGTTTTGGAGGGGATTTTTTATCTCGTGACATTTTCATTGCTCCATGGTTAATAAATATCAGCTCCACACATTGTAACAGTGTTGTCTGCCTGCCTCTTGCACACGAGTGAAAGATGGCAGAAATGCACTTGTTTTATACCATTGATAACAGAAGACTTTTGTTTGTTTGTTTGTTTGTTTTATTTTCATGAAATTTAGTATTTGATTGGCCAATCCCCTGCACAGGACATTTTGCTACATTATGAAGTTGCATCCTTAAACTCGTGTGATTACCACATTCTGCTCTGCATGGTGCCATCAATACCTTGAAGGCAGGATGTGGTGGAATGAGCTGTTTGCCATAGTACTCAATTCCATGTTCAAAATCCATGTTGCTTTGCACAAGTCCAGTGCTAAACTCTTGTAAAATCTAGCTCTGTTGAACGGAGTGCATGCTAGAAGTTTCTGACTTTCTTCCAGGAAAAGCACTTCAAGATTTTTTCCTTAGTAAGCTGATATTTGAGCCAATTTCCCTAACACCTACTCCAATTTCCTTGCTAAGAAAGAGCTTGATAAGTACAAAGAAGAAACTGCATCTTATTTGCAAGACTTACATGGAATATTTTCTAGGTGGGGCTAGCAGATCTCTCATTACCTTTGATCAGGCTGTTGCTCCTGCTTATGGTCCTCTTTGGTCATTTTCTCTCTCACAGTTTTTAGGTCTGGATATGTTTTATGATGGTGCTGCTGGGCCCATGCCATTTGTTAGCAGTTACACAACATCATGTGCACACAGGAGATACTCATTTCTGACTTACCACAGATGAATAAAAACTTGCATTAATAGTTAAAAGTAAAATATTAAATCTGTGCCGTATGCAGGGGTGATTGATAGCTTCCATTACAATCCATTAGATATTTTATTCTTGTTAAATGAAGAGCAGACAACTTTGTCAAGTATTTTTAGTTCCCCCTGGTCGTAGTGGCTCAATCTATTCTCAGGGATGTCCTGTAAATGGCCACATATGGCTTTGTGTCTGTAGGAGTGATGGCCATACAGCTGGGTTTCATTGCCCACCAATTTACCAGAGCCCCCTTTATTGTGAGTCTGACAGCACCAGGGAGCTTTGTAGAACTAACAAAATATATCTATTGTCTAATTGTCTATTTATCACCTTCCAGGGATTTGTGGGCCTCTCATCTGAAAGCAAAGGGGGGACAGACTTGAACAATGATCCTTGTCAGGGCAGTTGCTCACTTTAAATTAGGGTCTCATTGCTAAATAACTAATTTAGTCCTGCTATCAGACAGAAAAAGTGGGTATTCAGTGCAAAGTGCCAGCTGGGGAATTGATTATGTCTCCTCTTAGTGTGCATGATAAAAGTGCTAGACCTGACCACTCCTGAAGGTGGAGGTAGCTCCTTGGAGGCAGGCAGCTTTTCGTCACAGAGGATTAGCAAAGGACCCACCAAGTAGGAACCCCCGAGCAACATAGGTGAGGAAACAAAAGTGGTTTAGGGCAAAGTGAATTTTTTGTCCTGCTCCTGTTCAATGTTATAGCAAGGGAATAAACATGTGTGCTTATTCCTTTTCATAAATAAATCTTGGAAACTATTTATTTAGCTCTCTGAGATGAGTGCTGGCCTGCCTGAGTAACCTCAGTACTATAAACTGGAAGCTGCCGTCTTACATTAAGCTCCTTAAGCTGTTTCCAGTGCACAACAGAGGGTCTGACAACATCCAGAAGACACCCTCCCCTTTGAGCCTTTCCTTCTCCTCTTCTGTGCCCCAGCCCAGGCATACCTACTGCAGACAGAAGTTTTCAGAAACAGAGAACAGAATTTTTTCACTCTGTTCTGTCTCTGTAACAGATGGAAATGCCTATTTCCCCAAGAGAATGATACTTGGGTAAAAGCAGGCCAGCGTAAGCATGCACACATTTCCTTTGGGACATTTGTCTCCCTCCTTGAGTCTCAGGCTGGCATTGGCTCTCCTCTGTCACTAATTCAAAGCTCAGTGAAGGAATGGGCAGAGGCAGGATCTTTCTTGATTCAGGTCTCAGATTCAGCTGGTGCTACTTAGGTTTCCATTTAATGCTGATATTCATTACTCCAGGGAAGGAAAATATATGAAGTTGAAGCACCTTTTCCTTCTGCTCCTGTGGGTTGGGAGAACTGGACCATGCCATCCACGGCTTATGAGGTCTTTCTGTGCACCCTCTGCTTGCTTACCTCTTCGTGTCTGAAACACTTCACATCCTCTGGCCCCTTGGCAGCAGCTACAGTAAATGAGCACAGTTATCAGCAGCAAATGCCAGTCTTCTCCTCAGCTGGTTTGGACAAGCCAAGCTTGAAGGGGTACTTCTCTAACCCTCTGAAGCTTCAGTTTAGCAGGGCAACCTGCTCTCATCCATGGTATCTACCCTTAGTGTCCTGACTTCAGTTGCTGCATGCTCTTCTATTCAAAAGCCACAGATGCCAGGTGGGGGTTGAAGGAAAAGTATTATTTTATTGTATTTTTTTCAAAAATCCACATTCATTTTCAGCAAAACCAGCAACTCTGACACAATGACAGGATTTTCCCCCTGTGGCCTCTTTACAGCAGCACCAAAAGATAAAAATTCCCTCTTCCCCTCAAAATACTGCCTTTGGAAATAAATTTTGCAAACCTGACTGTGTCTCTTGCAGGGAAAGGCTCTGTTCCTTTCGGGAGTCAGGCTACTTGGCATAAGATTAGCAGAATACAGACTGCAATATTCCTGTTTAAAATAGTTCCTCATTCCAGCCCAGTGGAGTCCTGATGCTATGGCGAGACAGCAAAACACAAAACCTCCAACATAGCTGGCAGGCACATGGACACTACGTGCAGAGCCAGCCACTGTGCTTTTAACAGCTGCCTAGCCCTGCACTGGGCCTGTAGCCCAAGAAAGCCAGAAAAAAGAAGAAAAAAAAAAAAAAAAGCACACAAAGCCTACGCACAGTGTTGCTGTCAAAGATATATGCTGTCATCACTCACCAGGACACGCCACGTGACACGTGGTTTGGGCAGTCTACTGTGACAGCACATGACAAGCACACTGGTTCCCAATCAGACACCCACTGCTCGCTCTGCTCAGCCCACAGCAGCACAGCGGTGCCTGAGACATCTGCACTTCCTAACAAGAGAGGAGCTGGTTACAGACATTACTGTGCAAATCCTGCCTGGTATTTCAAAAAGTGTTCCCATAATAATAAGCCACCGCATGCTGCTGTGGAGGTCTTCATACAGACAAAAAAATGCAGAAGTTTTTACCTACCTCTGATCTGGTTATTTTCAAGAAGCTGGTGTACACCCAGCTGTAAAACATTTCATTTTCCATCTTTCAAGAATCTCTATTTCATTCTGAAGCCTTTATGTATTTAGTGATTAAAACCAATAACTAGACTTACACCTGATAGCCATTAGAAACTAGCTAAGTGACTTGTGCTGGTAACACAGAATGTGTTAGAGGGCCCGTCTTCACGTGCTCAGATCAGATTGGATTGGACAGGCTGGCAGAACTGTCTTTGTTGAGTGAGGATGACTCAGATACACCCACAAACAGAACAGCCAGGTGGATGTTCATGAGGGCAATGGCTCTGTACTGTATTCCCATCGCATTCTGTACACAAGCAGATGGTTTGTTTCTTCCGTGGCACACCCAAAATGGTTTGTTTAACTTACAGTCTTTCTACACGCTCTCCCCTCCCACTGAAATATTGTAAAATTTATTCTGCTTATATTAGGGCTTTTGAAATGTACCCTGGGGACAGCCCCTTTCCCTTCAGCGTCTGCCTCTCCTGGCCCCGCGTGGATACTAGCTCTCAGGGGTGGAGCTGAACAACTGCTGGCCAAAATGTCCTGTTCCAGCCTTCCTTATCCCCAGCCAGGCTTGGTTACCCAATAATTTGATCTGACACTGGATTTCCAGTCGAAGCTTCTTTAGTCAGGACCACAAGGTAGGTAGGAAAAGGAGCAGCACGTGTGTGGGACACCAAACAGCACTCTGGGGTGCAGCTCTCCATCTGCCTGGGTGCAGTGTCCCAGCTCTGCTCGCCGCTGTGAGCGGTTCAGACAACCTCTATAAAAGCATCAGGCTTTTTCCTGTTGGTTACCATTCCTTACCACGCATTTTTAATAGTTTGGGCACTGTATCCATATGCTATGCGTGTGCTTTAGTTCCATACACCAACAGCCTCGTGCGCACTTCGCATGCTGTTTTGGGGAATTTCCTCCTCTTACATGCCCTGCCCTGGAGGCACGACGAATATCTCGTGTACCCTGACTTTTCTGCTTGTTAGCTGCCGCCTGGCTGTTTATCAGTGAGCTCCTCAGGTTTCCAGCTGCTTCAGCTGCACTGGTGATTTCCATGGGACACGTGCTGCTGGCTTCACCAGCCCTCATGGCATTAAGCCTTCCTCTGCGGGACAGATCCTTTGATTTCCTGCATACGGTGTGGGGTTGTGTCCCGCAAGGCACTGGCTAACAATGCAAATGGGGAATGTGTGTGCGTGTGTCTGCTGTGACCCAGCCTTCTGCAAAGCACTGGGTGATGCCTGGCTGGCACCTCGGGACGCCCTGGCACCACTTCCAACCCCTTCGGTAAGCCACGCAGGGCTGAGCAGGGCTGCACAGCCTTGCCTGACGGAATAACTGAGCACTGAAGGCAGGATCCTGCCTTTGACCTGCAGCCAGCATCCTACAGGCGTGCGGGGCGCTGCAAGGAAGGAGGACCTCCAGCTATTCCACTGCTGGGCAGGCAGGGGGTGGGCTGTCAGGGCACGGGTCTGGAGACTGAGACGTGGGGAAGGCAGGGTCAGCACCGATTGCCCTGCACCCAGGCTTGAGCCAGCAGCATACTGAGGAACGAGCAGGTCTGGGGGGGCTCAGCAGCCTGCTGGCGTGGTTGCTCTGCTTTTGCACCCCGCACCTGGGCTCTTCTCGCCTCCCTGCGAGCTGAAGGATGAGGAGGACTCTGGCTCTGGCTGGGATAGGACCCCAACGTGTCCTATTCCTGTTGTCCCCAGTTTCACTTCTCTGTCCCAAAATTTCCTTTCAAATCTCATAAAATGTTTCTCCTCTTACGACTGCTTGATTCTTCCTGCCTAACCCATGCTCCACTTTAGTCTGTAGGTCCTTAAACCTGACGTGGCTGTATACACAGCGGATCATCTATCTCCCTGCTGATCGTTACCTAGGGTAGTGCCCACCATTAATCAACAAGTGCAGCAAGAAGGCATTGTTCATCTAAAACCAGACACAGAAGGACCAGATGGACTTCTGCATTACGTGATTCTTCCCAGACTGAGAGGTGACTGTGCGGGCCCCAATTCACTTATGGTAGAGACCTGCAAACTTTCCTCCAAAGAGGAAAAGTGATAACTGTGTAGCTCCATTTCTCTTGTTATTTTGGCATCTGACTGAATGAATCCCACTTCCTGATGAAGGGCCTGGCTTACAAAAGGTGAAGGGTGACATGCATGGATTTTGAGGTCCCTGTCTGACCAAAGGATCATCACAGAGGGAGCCTGGAGAGGAAAGATGAAAATCAACACTGACGTATTTGCAGTGCTGCATCTCTCTTTGTTGTGGGAGAGATTTACAGCTGCCCTACGCACCTTGATGTGCTGTCAAACTGCCAGGAGGGAGAATGCACTTAAAGGATGACATCAAAATGTCAGTGATGATACTTTATATCATTTGCAGTAATATTAATTAATAAACAGGGCATACATATTTATAAAAATCGGTATGAGGGATAAACGTTAGTGTGTTAATAGAGACATAAGCTGTAAAATTGATATGGCAGTAGAGAGAAATAAAGTTTTTGGCATAAAACAAAAAGCCACAAATCCATGGCACGGTCAGACTTGGAGCTCAGCGTGGGACCTGGAGGGCACTGGAGCCACCTGCTATGTGCACGGCTTGCCACAGTCATCAAAGGGATCAGGTCCCCTGTGGACTGGTGGGTCATGCAGGACGTGCTGTCACCCAGCGTTCCCAGGGCTGGCTGTGTGTGATCTATGCCTTTCTGAAAGGTTTTCATGGAGACGATGATAACTGTTTGAAAGCTGAAGGCAGGTCACATACTGTCCACAGGCAGTTCCTGAATGGAGTCTACCTCTGGATGATATAAATGTTGTTCTGACACCAAGAAGTAAGGAAGGATAGTTCCAAGCTTCAGCATCTGTGTGGTTTCTCCTGACTGAGACAAGATAATGATGCAGTTTAATTCTTTTCCTCTGTCTTCTGTGGCTGGAGACATGCTGGCTTCCAGGTTTGCATCATGCACACCTAGTTCGAGGCAGTGTGGTCTATTTCTGCAGGACAGCAGTTGACCCCAGGTGGGTAAGATGAGCAGTGGAGAGGACAATACCTTAGCCTGCTGCAGGGTTCTTACCTCAACAAGGAACAGAAGTTCTTGCATGCGCTCAGGTTAATGTTTCAGTGTCTCCACTGCTTTGGCTTCTCACAGATTTGACTACTGAATCTCATCCTAGTCTGGGTGATTCGGTTGTACTTCGCAGAATCACAGAACCAGAGAATGGTTTGGGTTGGAAGGGACCTAAAAGCCCACCCAGTTCCAGCCTCCTACCGTGGGCAGGGACACCTCCCAGCAGCCCAGGCTGCCCCCAGCCCCATCCAGCCTGGCCTTGGGAACTGCCAGGGATGGGGCAGCCACAACTTTTGTCACCTCCCCAGGACTAGAAGCAGTCAGTGCCATATGGACATTTATTATGGATTTTACTTTCTTACTTTGATACGAACGCCCCCATTTGTAGCCTACTCCTGATCCGCCAGCTCAACGGCACAGTGTACGCCCTTCCCTATCGTCATGCCCTGCATACGTGTGTCAGGGGTGACTGAAGGGGCTGGATCTGTGTGAGCAGCACGGAGAGCATGGCACCCTCACTGTGCTCTCAGGCAGCTGTGGAGCACCTAGCTGTGACTGACTCTCCGCTCACCATGGCAGCTAACAGGCTGCAGTTAAGCTGTCAAGGCCTCTCCATTAAACACATGATCTAATTAAGCAACAAGACCGTGATGGACAGGGGATTACTGGATGTTTGCGATAGGCGGCAAGGCACTGGGCCAAAAAACTGTCATTCTACTCACTGCGGAAGAGAAACTGGATAAGAAAAAAATAGCAACTGCATTTGTCGCAGCAGCCAGCTGTGTAACCCACTGGAAAGCTGAGTTTGTCCTGGTGGTGGCACAGCTAGGAGAGCTGCTGGAGCCTGAGGCAGAACGTTTCAGAGACAAATGAGCTAATCTGAATCAGGAGACTGGTTGTATGAGGTGCCAGGCCTGGAAAACAGTCTGTTCGTTATGATCTTTCTGGCAGGAATTTCATCATTCCAGTGTGAATGCTTTCCAGCCAGACAACACAGTGTGTCTGGTGGCTGGTCTTGACGCTCTTTCCACTCCACTGCGTAATGAGAGCCCACGGACCGCGTGTCCTACAGAGGCAGTGAGCACAGCAGCCATCTCGCGGTCTTGCTAACTAGCCTTTCTAAATTCCCTTCAGTCAGAACAGGACAACCTGATTTGCAACCTTGGTTCCTTTTCTGGGGAAAGGAAAAGAAAGCCTTGGGATGTGCTACACAATGCAGGTGGAAGGAAAAATCCATGGCTGGTTCTCCTGGCTCAATAGCGTCTCTCTAGCAGGGGGCTATGAGAAATGGGAGGTGCTCAGATACAGCCTCCTGCAAATACTGTCAACAGCTGTTCAGGCAGGAGCGTGTGTGGGTGTACAAGCACAATCAGCAGAGGATATGCAGCAGGTATATCAGATCTTCACAGTGACGCAGAGCCTCTAAGAAGAACAAAGTCTATTACCTTTGAGTCTGGAAGAGCATGGTGTTGTTTTTAATGAAGGTATGATATCCCTACCTATGA
Source organism: Anser anser (assembly GCF_964211835.1). Taxonomy (NCBI): domain Eukaryota; kingdom Metazoa; phylum Chordata; class Aves; order Anseriformes; family Anatidae; genus Anser; species Anser anser. Next base: position 1,086,503 of record NC_139723.1, on the reverse strand, counting down.
TGGTAGGAAAGAATTGAGCAATTATGACAAAGTAGCCCCAGTATATGCGGTTCCTGGGGGCAAATAGTCCTTTAACTCAGCAAACCGTAATCTGGCAAGAAGCATCACTGAGCAGTGGTCAGCATTAATCCTCTCTATGGGTTCGGCCAAGTAGCATGATGGCTGTCAATACACACGTGCTCCTGCAGAAGGTTCTTCACGGTTGATCTGTTTCACAGGATCATAGCATTGTTCAGGTCAGAAGGGACCTCTGAAGGTTTGTAGACCAACCTCCTGGTCAAAGCAGGGTCAGTGTGAGGTCAGACAAGGTTACACAGGATCCATGGTGGTCTTGAAAACATCCAACAATAGAAACCACACTACCTCTCTGGGCAAGCTGTTACTGTACTGTTCTTAGGGAGCAAAATCTTCTTAAATCATAATTTCAACCTCTCCATTAAAACGTGTTCCTGTTGTCTCTTGCCCTCCCACCACGCACAACTGTGAAGAGCCTGGCTCTTGCCTACTTATGGCCTCCTTGTAGATGTTGAAAGAATGCTATTAAATCCTGCCAAGACCAACTCATCGAGACAGTTCCCTCATCCTACCATCCCTGGCAGAACCTCTCCTGATTTCTGTAAAAATATGTGGCTTTCAACACTTAGGTGACTTACCACAGAAAAATAGATAATACCCACAGAAACAGATGCCTTTGTCACACAACAAAGTGAAAGAAAGTGACCAGCCTATAGATGACAAGGGTCTGTTTCTGTGAGATGCTGCTCCTTGTCAGTTAAAGCTAAAGCCATTAGAGTTACCTGCATTCAATCCTTCTCTTCAGCAAAAGAAAACTGTAGACGGGCATTGTCTATAAGTACCTCGCCATATGCTCTCCAGTCTTCTGTGTATAATCACAGAATTTCTAAGGCTGCCAGGGACCTCGGGAGATCACCTGGCCCAAACTCCCTGCTCAGCTGGGGCCACCCAGGACCATTGCCAGTTGGGTTTTGAATATCTCCAAGGATGGAGACGCCACAACCTCTCTGGGCGGCATGTTCCAGTGCTCAGTCACCCTCCTAGCACAGAAGTGTTTCCTCACGGTCAGAGGGAACCTCCTGTGTTTCCGTTTGTGCCCATCGCCTCTTGTCCTGGCACTGAGCACCATCAGGAATGGCTGGGCTCCATCCTCTTTGCACCTCCCTTCAGGGATTTAAATACACTGACGAGATTCCCCCTGAGCTTTCTCTGCTCTGTGCTGAACAGTATCCAGCTCTCTCAGCCTTTCCTCATAGGAGAGACGCTCCAGTTCCTCCATCACTTTTGCTGTTGTGGGAGGCCCAGACCCGGATGCCACACTTGAGAGGTGTGCCACCAGTGCCAAAGCCAAGCAGAGCAGCAGGGTCACCTCCCTGGACCTGCTGGAGACAGTCTCACCGGGATGGCCTTGTCATTCACAGCTGGCCCATGTTCAACCTGGTGTCCACCAGGATCCCCGGGTCCCACTCTGCAAGGCTGCTTTCCATCTGGGCATCCCCAGCAGTTATGCACGTGTGGGGTTGTTCCTCCCCAGGGGCAGGTCAAGGAGCACTTGTCTTTGCTGAACTCCACGAAGCTCGTGTCAGCCCATCTCTCCAGCCTCTTCGGGGCCCTCTGGGTGGCTGCACGACCCTCTGACATATCAGACTCTCCACCCAGTCTGTGTTATCTGCAAACTTGAGAGAGGATATGCTCTGCCCCAACATCCAGGTCATTAATGAAGACATTAAACAGTAAATTAGATGTTAAACTGGACCCAGCATTGACTCCTGGGACACACCACTAGACTTTGTGCCACTGGTCACCACCCTCTGTGTCCAACTGATAAGCCAGGTTTCAGTCTACCTCGTGTCTGCCTGTCCAGCTCACACTTCATCAGCTGCTCTATGAGGATCTTATGGGAGGTTGTCTGAAAAGCCTTACTGAAGTCCTGGTAGACAATATCCATTTTTCTCCCTTCCTCTACAGATTCAGTCATTTCATCATAGAAGGTTACCAATTCGATCAACCATTACCCCTTTGGTGAATCCATGCTGGTTAGTCCTGGTAATTTTCTTTCCATTTCTGTGCCTGGGAATGGTTTCAAGGATTATCCTCTCCACCACCTTCTCAGGCACTGAGGTGAGGCTGACCAGCTTTTTTTTTTTTTTTTTGCTGGGTCCTTCATTGGCCCTTCTTCAAGATAGGAGTGACATTTACTTTCCTCCAGTCTTCACAAACTTCTCACAGTCTCTCCAGGACTGGTCAAAGATTTTTGAGTGGCCACTTAATGACAACTGCCAGCTGCCTCAGCACACAGGGGGGCATCCCTTCAGGTCCCATTGACTTCTGTATACCCAAGTTGTTTAAATATTCCCTGACCTGATCCTCTTCCACCAAGGCAACATCTTCCTTGTTCCAGCTATTCACCTCGGTCTCTGGGACCTGGACTTCCCAAAGGCTGGTCTTGCTGGTAGAGGCTGAGTCAATGAAAACACTCAGTACCTTAGCCTTTTGTAAATCCAGCGTCACCAGGGCCTCCATCACATTCACCTATGTGTGCACAGTTTCCCTAGCCTTGTTTCTGTCACCTGTGTACTTCCGCATGCACTTTTCTTTCACTACCCTGGCCAGATTCAATTCCGCTTGAGCTTTAGCTTTCCTGACTTAATCACTGGATGCTTGAACAACATCTCTGTGTTCCTCCCAGGTTACACATTCTTGCTTCCACCCTCCTTTTTTGTTAGAGTTTGACCAGGACCTCTTTGTTCATCCACACAGATATTCTGTAAAGGGTCTCATCAGCTTGTTCTATCTGGACTGCTAGGTGGCCTTCACAATATTTTCCTCACTTTAATCCTAACACATAAACTCTCATTGCACTTCTCATCCGTCCCCAGGCAGAGCTCAATGCACTCCAGCATCGAGCCCAACTCTCATAAAGGGCAGCACACGCTCTTTGTCTCTCCAGCCCGTCATTCCTGAAGAGTCCGTATCCCTTCCTTGCAACCCTCCAGTCATAGGAGCCATCCCACTATGTCTCCATGACCTAAAAATGATTGCCCTTTTACACCCACCTCTAACTCAGCATGTTTACTTCCCATTCTGCATGCATTAGTATACGTTATTATACAGGCACTTTAGAGAGGTATCCCAGTATGTTGAGTTGGTAGAAAGCATTTGGGGGATTTCTCCAAAATGGTGCCTTGTAGGAACTTCTTAGCTTATACGTAAATGTTGGAGGTGACAGGGCTGCTGGTTATTACCTCATTTCCCCACCATTCCCAGTTCGAAACTCTTCTTACCAGGTTAGACATCTTACTGGCTAAAATAGCTTTGCCCTGTGTTGTGATGTGGATCCCATCTCTGTTAAGCACATGGTGATCTGCAAACAGGGTCCCATTGTCATAGAACCCCAAACCTTGTCACCAACACAAGTTCTGCAGTCCGTTATTGACCTGCCCTATAGATGCCTTTCTCCTAACATTCTTTTCCCATACCAGCATTGAGAGGAACACCACCTGGGCCCACATGCCCTTGACCTCCCCCAGCACACCACAGTCACTTTTGATACTGCCTAGGTTTCTCCTGGCATTGTCATTCCAATGTGTGCTGGAGAAACCACCCTGTGGTGGTGTGTCACCACCATGTCTGAGACTGCTTAAGCTGGTATGAATTCAGCTGAAACCTTTTCTTTTTGCTCTTCTGCACAAACCTTTACATCCAGGAGCTGTGTGCTAGGCCTCTCCTGAACAGTGGCTAAAAGGGTTCAGCCCTCGTTAATGAGGTAGCTGCAAAAAAGACTCCAGGCACCCTGGGTCAAGGGCAGTGCATCACGTTCATCAGAGGTTGTTAGAGCTTTCTTGTACCCACACCCTTTGGCTCCCGTTATCTCCTTCATACCAGCAAGTACCCTCAAGTTTCTCAGAGGGTTCCCAGGAATTCCCCATTGATCTTGGACCTTGTCCCTAGAAGGTCCAGGGGCTGTGAAAGCAGAACCCAGAGACTGCTGCACAAACGGCTGCATCTGCAGGTTGCATTTGTTGGCTGCTAGAATAAAGAAAGCTTTGGAAAGTTTGAAGCATATACATTTCATCACTTAGGAAACCAATGCAAAGAGAACAAGTTTTTATGGAACTAATAGGTTGAGATTTGCCTTAACTTTATAATGAATCATACTGGCTAACTCACAGGCTCGTGTAATTAGAGATGAGACTTGACAATTCTTAAAACTTACTTTAACCAGAGCTTAGCACATGATTTTCACAAATGCACGGATCTGGCAGTACTAAATGGCTTCATGAAAAAGAATGACTGCAGTTAGTCAAATTATCCTTCCTCCTCTCAACATAATGTGCTGGGTCTATGCTATGACATACATGTAAGAAACATCCTCTCATGTGTGAAGCAATATAATAGAAAAGCACAGTAATCTGAAGGCAGCAGAATATCCTTGAAATCACTTTGTGAAGCTTTCATGCCCTTTGTGCACTCGGGTGTTTCATAGACTGCCACTGGTTGCCACACCAAGTTGCCTTTTGCTGTAATGGAAGGAGAGGAAGAAAAACATTTCAAATCTGTGAAGGCCTCACTCCTTGGTGGTAGGGGTTAACACGCGTCATAAGGTGGAAGAAGTGTACCTGGAGTTTGCTCGCAGAACATGCTTGATGTTGACTCTACATTTAATCATTTCCAAGAACTGCTAATGTGGGACCGAATGGCTCCAGGGAGCAGTAATAGAAAAAAAAAAAAAAAAAACAACCTTCAACCCCTGGGTCACTTGTTTAAATTCAGCCTAGAGCACTAGTCCTTTAACGTTATTATGGTTTCCATGCTAATTTGTGAGAGGAATTAGTGGCCTTAAAAGTGGTTGCTAGCAGACAGCTATCTATGTAATGATCTTCTAGACATTATATGAGTTTGCACTGTGAATGTCAAGACAGCAGTACAAAGACATAGGGATAGCATCCAGGCAAAGAAGGAAATATCCACACAGCATCTTGCATTTGGAGCAAATTCTATTAGGTTGCCCTGGGAGAGGTAAGGAACAGAGAGATCTTTGCTCAGGGAAGGAGATCTCCCTAGCCTTTAAGATGGCTTGTCCATCGTTTTGAATTATTTAGTAATTATACAATCTACTATGGTTAATCAGACACACATTTCATTCCTTCTTAGTCCTTTACAATACATTATGAATGTGCCAGACATTTGAACAACTTGAATGTTTCTAGTGTACTGTCAATACTGGCGTGCTGGAAGTTTCTTCCAAGCCTGATATGGATTCAGAATTTGCCTCTGCAGACCTCTCATTGAAAACAAAAGCTAAAATCTCACAGCAATATTTTGCAGCAACTCGGCCCGTGATTCTGAATTCATTAACTTTTTATCTTAAACAAAAAAAGGATATTGGTTTTTATGTTCCTTTCATGTGGTGGTCGAGTCAAAAGCCACAAAGCTTAACAACCTGGAAGATTTTTCATTGTCTTGCTGCATTCAGCCTTTCTCAGGCTGCCTCCCATTGGTTCTCCAAACGCAAATCCAAGAAAATAATTAAAACTGTAATTTACTTATACATCTTATGTATATATATTAAAAATCCTACAATTGCTGTTTTCTAATTTATGCAGGCAGTGTCCTTTAGGAGCAGATTGCAAGTAGACAAGCTAGGGTAGAAGCCTGTCCCCCAAGCACAGCAAAGCAGAGGCTCGTATCATTGAATTACTAAGCCGTAGTTGAGACACTATATCTAGTAGGCTAGGAGAGCCTGCTGCTTCATTCCTGCAGCCCTGAAAAGCTGGCTGGGAGCACGCGTATCTGAAGAGTAGAAGCAGCAGAGCTGGCTGATGAATTAGAGCCAAGGAAGAATTAGCCTTTTCCTTAATCCTTTCAGCAAACGTGTTGTGTGTTTTCAGCCCCACCACAGTCGCTGTACAGTGAGTGTGGTATTGAATCATGTTTCTTTTCCTGAGTCTCATCCTTTAGCACGACAGCCTGAGAGATGAACAAAGGTCCTTTATTCCCTTTGCTGGTGGGAATGTCTGTCTTCTCAAAGAAGAGGCTATTTTTTCACTTGAATATGTAATAGCTACCTCCACCTGCGTGACAGGCACCTCCCATGACTCTCTGGGACTACATGACAACAGCAGAGCTGCAATTTTAATAGACTCCAAGTAGTTTTCACAGAGAGGAGCCTTAAAAACTCCCCAAGGAGAGATCATCAAGCGGAATGGTCCCCGGTGCTGGATTTATTAGCAGGCAGGACGGGAAGGTTGATTAGCCTGCGTGGCTGAACAGACATGCTGTCAGACTGGCCTCTTAATCCAATCAGTTACCTGTCGGAGGGGGAACTGTCTTGAGTTTCCGAACGCAGAACATCCAGGGAGTGATATGCCACTGCTCCTGCAAGCCTGCCACCACCCGGGATGCTTCCCCAGCCAGGAAAGTGCATTTGTTGTAGCCTGGGGGGGCCTGGGAGTGACTTTCCTTTAGAGAAAGGGGGAAGGTTAAAAGCCACCACGAGCATCTTCCTCCCCTAAAAAACACTGCTTGCAGGATACGGATCACAGCCTGCTCAGGCTTCCCAGGAAGACCTTGTATAGACACAATTAAACATCTCAGGCATTTTGGTAATATTTCGTCTAGGCAGTGGCCTAACAATGCTCTTGAATAGGTCCAAATTAACATTATAATATTCAAAGCTGCTAAGCTAGCTGATGGGCTAGATAGGCTCACTTGAGTTCTGTGGAAGCCTTTTGCAAATAAATTAATCCTACAAACACCTTTTGTTTTGCTGGCAGTATTTACACAACACCGTAAAATAGAGCTGCCAAAACCAGAATCCCTTAAACTTAGTAGAAAATTATTTTGATTTCAGAGGCAACTACATCAGGCTCTTACTGTGATGACCAGAAAGTGACAGTTCTGCTTTGGTGGAGGTTTTAAGACTTGTTTGAAGTCACAAAACCAAAGTCTGGAAAATGTGAGATGTTCAAGACTCTTCTGTCCCCGAACTAGAAGAAAGCATTTTATTCCACAGTGCTGTAAAATGATGCAGCAGTGGCTGGAAATCCAGATCAGCACTCAGTTTCCTCTTACAACTGCAGAACTTCTGAGGAGAGTCTTGAGGTGAAAAGTAAAATGAGATGGAAACGGCTGAGTAGCCAAGTCCTAAGCCCACTGTTTCTTCTTTGAGGGAACAGAGAACCCTCAGCTTTAGCAGAGGCTCTGCTTAGTTCAGACTTCCTGGAACAGAAGTAGTCGGTCTGTGAAGCTGAAATGTTGAATTACTGAAATACCACAATGGTTTCCTAAGGAAACCTAGGAAACGGTGAACAAGTTTGATTTTAAATAAGAAACCCTATGAATAATCTTCATTAAAGTTATTAGAAGGTAAAAAAAAAAAAGTGTGTGTATGTGTATATAAGCTCTAATCCCAGACCTTTATTACTTTGAGACCATATTAAAAGCATGCTGAAAAATTAAAGTATTTGTACAGGCTGCTACCTCAGATGCTTTCTTCCTCGGTCTCCATGTTATCTCCTATTTCCTCTGTGGCCATAGCAGAAAGACAGAGAGAGAGAGAGAGAAAGAAAGAGGAAGTTTAATATTTAATTTGCAGATTAAAACACTGAAAAGTTGAAAGGTGCAAGCTACAGAGCTGTTTCATTGAATCAATCAATCAACCAACCAACAACAAAAATCAATCCCAAAATCACAGCAAAATCAAAACACTACAGCATCCACAGTAACAGGGCAGGGAGGACTGGATTCTCAAAGTGGTGAATCACAGAATCGCGGAATCATTAAGGCTGGAAAAGACCTCCGAGCTCATCTGGTCCAGTCATCCCCCTACCACCACTATCACCCACTGAAGCACTTTGGCAGAGCAATCATGAGCTCGGTGGGATTTTCAGAAATGCTAGCTCGGACAAACTTCTGAAGGCAGAGCTAAAATGGGATGCTTAAAACATGTAAAAATATGATTTCTTCTTCTCCACTTGTTCGCTGAGCGTGCAAGCTACTTTTACCCTTTTATGTTTTAGTGGTGTTCTTCTGTCACCCAGCATCAATAGCTGCAAGAACCTGTGCGAAAGGATCAGGCTGGACACAGAGACTGTTATGTGGGATTGAAGAAATCACAGGTTCTAGCCCTGCCAAAAGTTTGGGTGATCCTGAACCAGTCTGTTCTGAAAACTTGGAACTGGCTTGCTCCCTCACCCTTTGTATCTCTTGAGTATTTAAACAGGGACTGACTCTTACTAGATATGACTGTGGAGATGGGACATCAATAGTGTTGACTGGGTCCAATAGATAATATGGGGTTACAAATTATGTCAAATATAAACCTCTGCCTTGAAAGGAATCCCATGGTCAGAAGAAAAAAATAAAAGATTTCTTTAAAATAAATCCAAATATATCCCACAATTTTACACAATTCCTGATCAATAATCACAACTTCAGTGTGTGAATTTGTTATTTTCTGAAAGATCAGAATTCAGGAACAAACTGAATTTTTGCTTTCTGGTCTTTGAAAGTAAATGCAAGTGGTTTATATTTTAACTGCATATATGACTCCTGCAAATTTAAACAAGATTAATGACTCTCTTTTCTCCATCTGCCAGAGGACCTGCTAATAACATGCAGTGGAATTGTTCTTTCTATGTGCCGGTGCCATCTTTCGATCAAGGAGATGATTTTTAACATGACTGGACTAATAGTTCTACTTACACCAAAAAGATTTTTCTGCTTGAACTGTTCTTGAAAGCAACATCACCATGCTTTTTCAAGGGCTCATGGAGCTATGCAGGATGCTAACTACAACAACACGGTTTGCTTCTGATGGTTATAAAGAACCTTGCCATGGCCCCTGCAAGAACAGAAAGCACAGGGATGTACCCCAAGAAAGATGTCTGGATCTGCTGTGTTCACGTACAAGGACAAGCCTCACGCTGGCACCAGGTGGTTGTTCACGTACATGTTCAAGTCTTACGTTTGACCAATGTAGCAAAATATATCTGGGAAAACAATAATACACATCAGATAACGAGTATTTTCAACTAAACAAAATGACAAAAACAAACTTTCTAGCACTAAAAGCTGAAAAAGCCAATGCACACACTTTTATTTGGACTTTACTGGAAGTTAACTGAAATGAAGTGAAGACTTAATGCAAGAATGCAGGAGATGTCCAGAAACCCTTTAGTTTAGAAGCAGAAGCTCAGGGTAACTCTTTCCATAATTTCGAGCTTTAGGGAATACAGACCTGTAAAGTATGTCAGCCAGTACTGCTTCTGCCTTTGTCCCAGCAGATGTCCCGTTTTCTGTTTGCGCCTTCACCTTGGTAAGCAAGCTTTCACTGTCTGGCAGAGTCGGAAAAGGTCTCTCGTGCCGTACTTGTGTAAACTGCAGTTAATATTTTAGAAGCACGCAGGTGATGTTTGTGGGGCTGTGTAGGAGGTGCAACTCGGGGTTGTGTGGGCCTTGTTTCCCGGGACAGACAGTGCTGTACCCAGCGTGGTGGTGGTGTCCTCTCCGGGTGCTGGGAGCAGGCAGGACTCACAGACGCTGCGTGCTGCTGGGACAGGCGGATGCTGAACTGCGTGAAGCAGGGTAGCTGTGTCGTGGCTGAAGTAGGATCACTTTGCACTGGAGCAGCTACATGCAGAAACTTGCTGCATCTATTCCTAACCTCTAGCAGAGCTCATATGCACAACAGCCTGTCTTCATTTCTCTAGCCGTCCTTGAAGCCTGATGCCACTCTGCCTCCAGTGCATGCTGTCAGCAAGCCGCAGTACCTTCCTGGACGACGCTGTGCTGCCATGAACTAAACGGACTGGAAACCAACCAGATTAAGGCTGGGCATGTATTTAAAGCACTGGTGCAGTTCATGAGTAATTGTGTTGAATGCTCTCACTGCAGAACAAGAAGCAATGCTTCCGGTGAACTCTGAGGGAAGAACAACCTAAGTCACAGCCACCTTAAGGACAGTAGAGGCAGACGTACGACTGGCTGGCTGGCCTTTTGAAACTGTAGATGATTACTTAGCTAAACTTAATTTAAAAACAAAACAAAACAAACAAGCAAAGGAACAAAATGTCCAGTAGCTCGTGTAATGCAATTGGTTGGTTGCCACTTCATTTTTTTTAATAAGTGGCTTTACCTCCTAGCACAGTATTTAGGTATTTCAGCAGTTCTCTTCCTGCTGAAAAAGAGATTTCTCTGTTAGCATTTTTATTTCAACATTGAACATCACAAACTTAAAAATGTTACATTGCATCCATGAATGTTTCAGTGTTAGCAAGAAGTGTGTAAATTCTTGTTTCCATATTTCTTCTATGCAGTTGGTAAAATTCACCATTATCACAAGCTTCCTTATGCTAACCTTAATACAGGCAAAGGTAAATCTAAGAAGTTGCTAAAGCACTGAAGTTCGAAGTGTTACAGGATTTACAGACTGTAAGTAAATCTCCTCCCCCAAAATGCCAAAGAGTGGAAACCTGATGCTTCCAGACGGATACAGTCAACCCCACTCTTGACCATGGCAGGGTTGCTCACAGGAGTTGAAAAGAAATCAAATCCTTCCCTGTCCACAAAGGCAGGGAAATAAGCTAAACCGATAGTACGAAGGAAGCATGTTGCAGTTAACATATTATAAACTGCAGTGGCACAGGGCTGCTGCTCAGAGTCAGCACAGCCTGAAGTAAAACTCAGAAAAAAATACTTTTTTAGTGTAATTTATTTAATACACATCTACCTTCAGGCATAGGTAAAGATGGTAGGCTTTTAAGTCATAAAAAGCCTCCACAAGGTAAAATGTAGCTCTCAAAATTCTGATCTGTGCAGCAAAACATTCACAAAATGCAAAACTTAACAGGACGTAAGACCAACTTTATTTGTGTGCCTGTTCAGTTCCTTTGTTCTTGACAATTAATTTTGGACCAAATTCTGCTACATTTGGTGTCAGCTTTGACACATCATAAATTTGTTACGGCTGCAGGCGGGCTGCGGGTGCGAGCCCCTGTTACACCTTCCGTAGGGGCAGGAAGGGAGGAACCCACCCCACCAGGCACACGGCAGGATCGGTACATGAACACCTAGTGCTGCCTCAGGGGACCTGTGAGGACAGACAACTCTAATTAGCAGTGCATACCTGTGGACACCCTTAGACTTGCATTTTTACAGAAGAACTCTCTTTGGGTTTATTCCCCTAATCATTGCTTTAATTAGTTGTACTGTGCAATAACTACCAAGTAGAAATTATTTCTTACAGTCCACCTGGATTTGAGGTGTGCATTAAAGAACTCGAGTTTCACTGTATTCAAGGGAAAAAAGGAAAAATGGAAATACTATGCATTTACCATTGATTGTGAAAAATTACAAAAGTAAGAGATATGTTTACCATTACGATGTCCTGAAGAGCTTCAGGACTGCTGGGGAAAAAAAAAAAAAAAAGCCTGGGAATAAAAGAAGGTGATGCAAAAAGTGTAACTTTATCACAGTGTGTTGCTGTTGCACAGCAGTATTTCATCACTTTTCTGGTTTTACATGATGTTAGTTGCATAATTTTTTACATAACTCACAGGTGTTTTTTGTTGTTGTTGTTGTTTGTTCTTATACATCATTCACAAGATATAAGCTAGGCGTAGGAAGAATAGAGAAATAAAAAGAAATATCTAAGTTTTCCCTTTTCTTTATAGAGCAGCTCAAGTATCCAGGCCTAGGGGCTTCAGGAACCTTGAGCTGTATTTTCAAAGCTGCAAAGGGTAAGAAATATAAGTATATTCAGAAGTGATAGGATTTAGGGCTCTAAATAGGACTGAAGATCCATGCAGAATTTTCCCAAAGTATGCAATTCAATGAAGAAAATCTTAAAATGAGTGATGTGAGCCTGCATATTGCTGTCTGCTGCCAGTATTGCATTCCAGTGGAAAATGCTGTCTAAGAGTAACAGGGTCTATGTGCTTGCTGCATTATGTGTGTACCCCAGACATTTTCAAGACTGCTCAGATTCGACTTTGAAAGTTACCCACTCTCTTCTTAGAGGTTTGTGCCGGTCAGGAGTGTGATGGAGTCTGACACACGAGCAAAGCAGTTGCATGGGCAGGATCTCCTCAGACAGACCCAATTTCAGTGTCAAAAGAAGACAGTTTATTTTCATTGGACTAAGCATCAGGAGAACCAGCTCTAATGTAATTTCCATTTCTACCAGAATGTGGTGTGCACACCACAAATGTTGACACAGACTGCACTGGTGTTGGTTGCAATATAGCACTGAGCCTTTGGCACCCACCGCAAGATTTTAGAAGAAAGATGAACACCGTCACACCTCCCAGCAGTGTGGGAGACAGCATGGTCTGAGACAGCTCCTTGAGGCACTTCATTCCTCCTGGGAGGTGGTCTGCCTCTCCATTGACTGAAAGGCGTCCGGGCCACTGGCTCAGACTAAACACTGACATTTAGAACGGCTCTTGTGGGACAGAAATCCTGCAATGAAGATGCGCTCTAGAAGGGCTTTCACAGCACTGCTTACCCATATTGGCATTTACAAATCTAATCCAAAGGTTTTAATTGCTGAAAACACATCTTGAGATGTTTTAAAACTTCACCCTTATACTTTTCTGGAAAAGTGGAATGGGAATCTTCTAGGGATGTGGCTTCAGTACTATATAAACAGACAAGTTTAGAAGAAAAGGTTGGTGAAAGCCCAGGAAGAGATAGGGCAGCAAGATCCAATTACAAATCCACTTTGTTTAAATTTGGTTTTCCAAGAATTTATTCCTTAACAAGAGGTAGAACAAAGTGATTCTGGCATGCCAAAACAAGACAGAACCCTACAGTCCAGAGACTAGCTTAAAAACATGAAATTTTATGGGAAGAAATATACTTTCTGGGCTTACAAAGTCAGTGACAAATTGAATTGCAAACTCAATTGTTTGAAATATAGGCTTCAGTGCTAACCTAGTGCACTAACTATTGAGAAAAATTTCACCTTATGTGTCTAAATATACAGTGAAAGTTCTCTCATTTCCATTGGGGATTTTACAGGCATTCATCCAGATTGCATTTCTCCCCTGCCCAGCAGAGAAAGCTCTAAGAGCAAGACCAAGAAAGAAAGACAAAGCAAACAGGTGACACAGCGGCCAATAACCTTCTCTGCAATATGTGCAGACACCCAAGGGCAGGCATGGGTGCACAAGATCTTCAGGAATAAATAACATCCATTTCAACCCTTACAGCATCCAAAAATAAAAGCAATCAAGGTGGTGACAAGATGTATCTATTGCACCTCAGCCATCAGTACGTTTGAGAGATAAACCCTGAAGCAGGTGGACCTCTTCAATTATGACAGATGAGAACGGTGACAGCTCTCAGGAGATTCACAGGGAGCTGTCAGTTGTTCGACAAATGATGACTTTCCTGGAAGAGATTTGACAAGATCAGAGCATTCAGTATATCCACAAAGTTTAGGTTTCTCTGGGCTTTTATTTGCTTACAGCTGTCTCTGCAAGTGGCATGGTGGGGAACAGGCAGTAGTAAGGAACAACAAAAATAGGCTTTAAAATGTAATTTTTTTGTTCCTGATTGACTTGCCACGGTAAGAAAGGAAAAGCATGAGTTGATTCAAATTGCTCAGCAGCTGGCAAGTGTTATTTTTTCTCCTTGTCTTAACAAATGACTTCATGAGGACCAACTCCAAGTCTGCCCTGGACAAGGACTTTTGTTTGCAAGTCAGCAAAAGTCTGAGACTGCAATGGCTGCTGTAGCCTGATGCAGACTTAGAAAGCACAGGTGGTTCAGCTGTTCAGCTTCATCTCAAAGCTCTTCAGGAGACCTCACAAAGGGAATCTGGAGGCTGAGTTTACCCTACCCTGAGACATGGGAGAGCATATGCAAATTAAGAATGACAGTAACAGCATTTTTCAGCTTTAACTTGCAGGTGAACTATCGAAATAATTTCTTTTAGAAAGGAAAAGGGGGCATATCTCACTGGGCTCTGTCACAAAACTAACATCCTTCAAGGTTTTACTCACCCACCTACAGGCAATTCCATTCACCTGAGTTTCGGTGTGGTTTTGTAGCAAGTGAACAAATATACTTCTTGCAATAACCTGCACTTCCCTTTGCAACTTCTTTATGTTTGGATCTGCTTTTGGCATTGATACATGAAAACTAAGCAACAAATGTATAATAATGAAAAAATAAACTTCCAGAAAGTGGATTTGTAATTGGTATAGCTTATGACTCCCTGTCTACTCTAGGTCTTGCATGGACCCCTGCAATGAACTCCTTGAAATGGATCCCTTGCATGGACCTCTGCAATGAAGCCAGTGATGGTTTGATTGCTCTAAGAAAATTCCTAAGAAAATGCCTCTCGTAAGGCAGCAGACTTCCAACATTATGCAACCCTTTCCTTGTGTTTACTTCAATAATAGGCAGGTGGTCTTGGGGTCCCAAGCCGCGTAGCTTGGGCATTACACTGAGAAGTATGTAGCCCTAAGTCAAGGCGTAGCAGAGGGATTTAAAGAACCATACAGCAGTTCTCTTATGTAAGTCTGGAAAACCATTAGCAACCTGAATCCAACTGTACTTTGCTGTACTTTGTTAAAGTAAACTACACGGAAAGAAAAACCCAATTTTCTATTAATTACGTACAAAAAATCATTAACCAAGGAAAAACTGAGGACGGTATAAATTCTTTGATTTTTTGAATCATAGAATCATAGAACGTTCTGGGTTAGAAGAGACCTTAAAACCCATCCATTTCCACCCCCTACCATGGGCAGGGAGACCTCCCAGCAGCCCAGGCTGCCCCCAGCCCCATCCAGCCTGGCCTTGGGCACTGCCAGGGATGGGGCAGCCACAGCTCCTCTGGGCAACCTGTACTGGTGCCTCACCGCCCTCAGAGTAATGAATTTCTTCTGAATATCTAACCTTATTAGTTTAAATACATTCCTTCTTGTCCCATCACTACACCCCCTGACAGAGTCCCTCCGCAGCTTTCCTGTATGTCACTTTTAGGTACTGGAAGGCCACTACATCATCTCCCTGGAACCTTCTCTTCTCCAAGCTGAACAACCCCAACTCCCTCGGTCTCTCTTCAGAGGGGTGGTGCTCCAGTTCTTTGATCATCTCTGTGGCCCTCCTCTGGACTCTCTCCAACAGATCCGTGTCATTCTTGGGGCCCCAGAGCTGAATGCAGGGCTCCAGGTGGGGTCTCACGAGAGCAGAGCAGAGGGAGACAATCCCCACCCTTGCCCTGCTGGGCATGCTGCTGCTGGTGCAGCCCAGGTTATGGGTGGCTTTCTGGGCTGCAAGCACACATTGCTGGCTCATGGTGAGGTTCTGGTCCACCAACACCCCCAGGTCCTTCTCCTCAGGGCTGCTGTCTATCTACTCATTGCCCAGCCTGTATTTGTGCTTGGGATTGCCCCAGCCCAGGTGCAGGACCTTGCACTTGGCCTTGTTGAACCTCATGAGGTCACACAGGCCCACCTCTCAGGCCTGTCCTGGTCCCTCTGGATGGCATCCCTTCCCTCCAGCGTGTCAACTGCACCTAACAGCTTGGTGTCATCAGAAAACTTGGTGAGAGTGCATTCAATCTCACTGTCCATGTCACTGACAAAGATGTTAAACTGTGCCGGTCCCAATACTGACCCCTGAGGAACACCACTCATCACTGATTTCCACCTGGACATTGCACTGTTGACTACAACTCTTTGAGTGTGACCATCCAGCCAATTCCTTACCTGCTGAGTGGTTCATCCATCAAAATCCATGTCTCTCCAATATTGAGACAGGGATGTCATGCCAGAATATATCCATCTCCTTCTTTGGTGGCTTGCCTCAAATACAGGATGAGAATAAATTTTCCAGCGAGATTTAAGGTATTATTCTCATAATTTGTAAAAAAAATAGTTCTTCAGATAACTTGCACTCACCCTCTGGCATTTAATATTAAAAAGTCATACAACTGGGCTCAGGTTACGTGCTCAGTTCAGTAATCCTGACGCATGTGACATGGGAGTAGTTTTCCTGCCTGTTTAAAGAATGCACTCTCCCTCCGTGCCCCAACAGCACAGCCCATTCCTCTTTGGATGTCTGCTGGTCCTAGAGTGCCCTCAGGGATCAGTTTTTGATCCCTGCATGCAATGCTGAGGCAGTAAAGCAATCGTTGGGTGTGTGGTGGACCAAAGGGGCTTGAAGGATGGCCCCGGACCACTAAGCCTGTCCAGCCCTAGTGGTGAGTTAGCAACAAAAATGAGGTACAGAGTGGGGTGGAGTTCTGGAAGCCCAATGCTTGTCCTTGGTGAATTCATTTCCCAGAGAAAGGGGATTACTAAAATCTAAATTGAACTAGCAAGGTTGGACTGTTTGTAGGAAAAGTGTTTGTAATTAGATGCTGCCCCTTGGAAGAGACTGTTTCCTCAGAGATTATAGTCTGAAAAGTGATTCCAATAAGTGGAACGCCACCCATGTCCATCACACAAACGGCAGTTGGATTAAGTGTAACGACTCGAATGAGAGAGGTTGCCTCCCTGTAGGGGTTAGTACAAGTTGTAGGTGCCGTGGAGATAATACCACTGATGAGAGACGTGTGATGAGAAATTTCCAATGGGCACGGCAACATCAGAATGGTACCGGAACCTTCTTCAGGGAATTTTGGTCAAAGACCGAAGAGTCTATCAGCAGGGGAATGTGATCGGGATGCAGCTGTACTTGGAAAGAGAGCACTGGAGCTTGGAAACGTGCCTACTATTACGATGGTATGAACACGGAGGTCCATATCCTAGGAGGGCCTGGAGGTATAGGGAAAACTCTGCATTATGGTCTGCCAAGAGATAATGAGACCTGGCCCAGCCCCTTTCCGAATGGCACTTGGGACTTCAAAGGACATTACTGGTTCTGCGGACAGCAAGCAAACCGACAGTTGCCACCAAATTGCTCAGGGGGTTCATAGGGTGTAGCAGGCCACTATTTTTTCTGCTGTCCCAACCCCAAGGCGAGACCCTGGGAATCAGAGTATATGGTGATTTAAATAGGGGAAAACCATCAAGTGACACCTCCATCATCAGAGGCAGCTCCCAGAAATGGAGAAAAGAGAAATGGCTTCCAGAAAGAATTATACAGCACTATGGCTCAGCAACATGAAACCCCACTGAATGGGTTTACAGGGCAAGAGAACCAACTTAGAATGTAAATTGTGTAATTAGATTGCAGGCTGTTTCAGAAATAATTACTAATCAGATCACTGTAACTCTTGATCTCTTGGCTGATCGATCCAACCGAATGAGGAATGCGATTTTCCAACATCACATGGTCCTAGATTATTTGTTGACTGAATAAGGAGGGGTATGTGGAAAATTAAACAAGTCCAACTGTCGTTTGCAAATTGATGACAATGAAAAAGTGGTGAAACAAATAAAAGAAATGCAAAAATGGGCCCACATACCTACATAAATGTGGAAAGGCTGGGAATTCAATGGGTTTTCTCAGCTCCCATTGCGGCCCTGGATCAAACCTGTTTTATCTTTTCTGTGTAATCATTGCATTAACTTTTATTCCATGTTTAATCCCTTGTTTTATTCACTTAGTCAGGCGAGTTGTTTCTGGCATGCAATTTATACCACTGGCCATGGAGGACAATATAACTCATATGCAAGCAGTGTATAAGCCAAAAACCTCAGCTGTGTTAATTGCTGGATAAGTACAGAGGATCTCAGAGAAGAAGCATTTTTACTTGTGATTGCAATGGTGGGTGTCCCTACCCAACGCTTGTTAATATGCCCTGTATGTACAGTTTTGTTTTATTTGACCAACATAGTTTTCTTTTTTGAGCCAGAAGGGCTCGTGATTTCATAGCATCCTCCTCTTGATGATTCTGCGACTGCTTGTTTTTCATGGCCACCCTCCTTATTTTGGGACTTTGGGACCTTCCCCTGTGCCCTTATCTGTGTAACGAACCCCCCACTGTTATGACTGTGCGATCACTCCTGAATATGCAAGGTTAGAAGAATTTTCCATTGCAAAAACACAACACTAATTCCTACAATTCCCCCCTCTTCTTTTCTTATTCCTATGGCTGTTTTTGCACCTCTTCACATCCCCCACACTCGAGGTTTTCCAACGTTAAGGCACAATATTTTTCTTCTGATGTCAAGGGGGATGACAGATACGCAGTGCTGATATTACTACAATACTAACAAATCATTGCTTGAGCCAGTCCCACTCTGGCAACTACGAGGTAAAGGTACGAGGTCACCTGCTGGAGTGCTGTCTGACAATATACAAAAAGTATATATGTGGGCAAGAAAATGTCTGTTGTGTCTTGAAACTTTGGAAACTCTTTTTGGAAGTTCAGATGGTGTTTTGGACTGGACAGTAGGAGGCATGAGGGCACCTGCTGGAGCACTGGTAAGACCGGGCCCAGGCCTGGGTGGCTGCTGGGAAGCACCAACATGGAGCAGAAGATAAAGGACGAGGGGAGGGAGCAGGCAGCAGCTTCGTGGCAGAGCCAGTGGGCATGCAGAGGCACGGTGCTGGTGCTGGCCATGGCCCTGCTGGGCTGAGCGCTGCGGGCCGGGGCAACGCAGCAGGTTGTGACTTCACCCAGCGATGGGCTCTGAGGTCAGCCAGCAACGGGCTGTGACTTCACGGCCCTCGCTGCTCATATTGGGGCGCAGGCAGAGCCCGCCCCAGCCTGGCTCGTGCCTGGACTCCCGCTGAGCGTTTGTGCGAGGCTTGGAGCGCCGAGCAAGGATTTGTTGGAGCTGTGCTGTGGGGCCGTCGGCAGCTGTTCTCAGTGCCCGTCCCCGCAGGCAGTGCCTGTGTTTCCCCGGCCCTGCCTGGCTCAGGCAGCCGGGGCCCTGTGAGGAGCACTTGCAGCAGCGCAGGTGAGCTGTGTGGGGACACGTGCCCCGGGGCGGCCCGCGGGGGACGTGGGACCACCCAGCCGTGGGGCTGGGGCCGGGGGGGTTCCTGCTGAGGGGCCGGGGCACAGCCAGTGACCTTCTCTCTTCCTCGCAGCGTGCGCGATACCCGCTGCTGCAGTGCCGGTGCAGGGGAGCAGCTCATCACCATCAGCTCTCCCCAGCGCACCTTAACGAGAAGATCATGGCCACGGAGGAGGCGTGGACGTGTCCCGTGTGCCGGGAGGGGCGAAAGGACGTGGCCTACGCGACACCATGTAACCACCGGTTCTGCCTGGGCTGCATCCAGCGCTGGGCAAAACTGAAGGCGAGCTGCCCACTCTGCAGGACGGGCATGAGGACCATCAAGGTTTCCGTGCGGGGAGACGAAGACTACCTAGAATGCATCGTCTCCCCTCCCGCAGTGCCCGTACCTGTTGGCTTCCAGGCAGGCAGCGCCACCGCCCCCCACAGCCCTGCAGCGCCGGCTGCGTCCTCTGTGCCAGCCGAGGAGAGGGATGCGGAGCCCGATCCCCGCGCTGCTGTGGGCGGCCTCCTGCCCGAGGACTGGGCCGTGCTGTTCAGGGAGCGCAGGGACATCCTCGACCCTGTGCTGCCCTGGCTTCGCCGCCAGCTCTCAGCCATCTATGGGACACGCTGGTGGCAGGCGAGAGCTGCAGAGAGCTTCCTCCTGCACTCCCTGTGTGTGATGGGGCTGGACAGGGACGCCATCATTCAGCACACACAGCCCGCCTTGGGGCCCCTCACCGTGCCGCTCATCGACGGGCTCGTCGGCACCATCGTGGCTCTCTGCGGCGAGGACGCACGGAGGCTGCTGGGCCTCGAGAGCAGCCGCCCTGCCAGGGCGCAGGAGGCCAGACCTGCAGCTGCTTCTGGGCACGCTGCTCCAGCGCAGGGAGCCTTCAGTACCAGCCCCGCGCCCTCCAGCAGCTCTGCAGACCCTGACACGGACCAGATCCCCGGCACATCCAGCATGCTCCAGCGTGGGGGTCCTGGCGAAGTCCCAGCTGCAGACAGCCCCAGGGAGCAGGAAGAGCCCCGTGAAGAGCTGGGGCAGGAGGCAGCAGCAGGTCCCTCTGCCCGGGCCTGCAGGCGCAGACCCTCCACTCCTCACCACTCGACTCGGGGGTCCCGGCGCCCCAGGAAGCGCACCCGGGCGAGCAGTGCCCAAGACTCTCCCCAGCCCTGCAAGAGGCCGCCCCCCCGGCGCTTCTAGCAGGGCTCCTGCGGGTGCTGAAGTAAAGAACAATAAAATAGATTGAATACACCACAGAATATGTCTCGGTGTGATTCAAACCAGAGCTGGCACAGCCCCGTGCATGCTGCTGCCTTCCCTCCCTTTTCCTGCTGCCGTCCCCATGCCCTGCTGGCCCCCACTGTCCCTTTGGTCATGGGTGATTAATGCTCCAGGTGGGGTCTCCCGAGAGCAGAGCAGAGGGGAACAATCCCCTCCCTCGCCCTGCTGGCCACCATGCTGTCGGTGCAGCCCAGGCTACGAGTGGCTTTCTGAGCTGCAAGCACACGTTGCCAGCTCATGTCGAGCTTCTCAGCAACCAGCACCCCCAGAACCCTCTGCTCAGGGCTGCTCTCAATCCATTCCTTGCCCAGCCTGTATTTGTGCTTTGGATTGCTCTAATTCAGATGCAGGGCCTTCCATTTGGCCTTGTTGAACCTCAGGAGATTCACACAAGCCCACCTCCGCGGCTTTTCAAAGTTCTCCTGGATGGCATCCCTTCCCTTCAGCATCTTGACAGCACCACCCAGCTTGGTGTCTGCAAGCTTGCTGAGGGGGCACTCAATCCCACTGCTCATGTCAGCGACAAAGATGTTAAACAGCACCGGTCCCTAGAGCGACCCCTCAGGAACACCACTCCTCACTGGCCTCCCCCGAGACACTGAGCCATTGACCACAACTCTTTGAGTGTGGACATCCAGCCAATTCCTTACCCACCGAGTGGTCCATCCATCAAATCCCTGTCTCTCTAACTTGGAGACAAGGATATGGTGCAGGCCAGTGCCAAAGGCTTTGCACAAGTCCAGGCAGATGATGTCAGTTGCTCTTCCCCTACGCACCAATGCTGTAGCCCCCTGTAGAAGGCCACCAGGTTTGTCAGTCCAGGCAAACCTTTAGTGAAGCCATGCTGGCTGTTCACCACTCACCTCTTTCTTTTCCATGTGCCTTAGAATAGTTTCCAGGAGGATCTGTTCCATGATCTGACTGGGCACAGAGCTGAGGCCTGTAGTTCCCTGGGTCTTCCTTTTTCCCATTTTAAAAATGGGGGTTATGTTTCCCCTCTTCCAGTCAGTAGGAACTTCACTGGACTGCCACAATTTCTCAAATATGCCGGGCAGTGCCTTGGCGAGTATGTCTGCCCATTCCCTCAGGACCCGCAGATGCATCTCCTCAGGTCCCCTGGACTCGGGCACGTTCATGTTCCTTAGCTGGTCTCGAACCTGACCTTCTCCTACAGGCGGTGGTTTTTCATTCTCCCACTCCCTGCCTTTGCCTTCTGCGACTTGGGCTGTGGGGCTGGAGCTCCTGCCAGTGAAGACTGAGGCAAAAATAGTCTTTAAGTACCTCAGCTTTCTCCATAGCATGGGTAACCACGTCTCCTCTTTCCTTTAGCAGAGGGACCACTTTTCCTTTGTCTTCCTTTTGCCACTGATGTACTAGAGGAGCCTTTCTTCCCCTTGATGTCCCTTTCCAGATTTGATTCTGTCGGTGCTTTGACTTTCCCCACCTTATCCCTGGCTGCTCGCACGGTGTGTCTGTATCCCTCCCAGGCTACCTCTCCTTGCTTCCACCCTCTGCAGGCCTCCATTTTCTGCTTGAGTTTGGCCAGGAGCCCCTTGCTCCTCCGTGGAGCCCTCCTGCCGTTTTTTTGCCTGACTTCCTCTGTGCTGGGATGCATCGCTCCCGAGCGTGGAGGAGGTGATCCCTGCGTACCAGAGAGCTTTGTCCCTCCTGCAGGGCCTGTCCCAGGGCACTCTACTGAGCATGTCCCAGAGGAGGACACAGTCGTCTTTGTGCTGGGGCCCCAGAGCTGAGCGCAGGGCTCCAGGTGGGGTCTCACAAGAGCAGAGCAGAGGGGAACAATCCCCTCCCTCGCCCTGCTGGCCACCATGCTGTCGGTGCAGCCCAGGGTACGGGTGGCTTTCTGGGCTGCAAGCGCACCTTGTTGGCTCCTGGTGATGTTCTTGTCCACGAATACCACCAAGCCCTTCTCAGTGCTGCTATTTACTCATCTCCCAGACTGTATTTGTGCTTTTCCCTTCCCTTTCCCCTTTCCCTTTCCCTTCCCTTTCCCCTTTCCCTTTCCCTTCCCTTTCCCCTTTCCCTTTCCCTTTCCCTTTCCCTTTCCCTTTCCCTTTCCCTTTCCCTTTCCCTTTCCCTTTCCCTTTCCCTTTCCCTTTCCCTTTCCCTTTCCCTTTCCCTTTCCCTTTCCCTTTCCCTTTCCCTTTCCCTTTCCCTTTCCCCTTTCCCCTTTCCCCTTTCCCCTTTCCCCTTTCCCCTTTCCTTTTCAAATGCAGCTTGCTTAAGGATCGAGATGTAAGACTGGGGACTGCAAGAGAGCATTAGTCAGCAATGTTGCCCTTCTGCATTCAACAGAGAAAGCAGTGGATGGGAGCAGATTTGCATCTGCCATGTACAAAATGCTTCACATTGATGGTGGCATTGCCCCCGTCCTCCTTCAAGCACAGTTGGTCTGTAGCTGTTTGCAGACCAGTTTCTGAGACACGACCCCATCTTCTTAGCCACTACCTGACTCAGTATACATCAACAAGCAGTTATACACACAGTTCACAAAATCAATTGTGGTGTAACTGTTGCACAGTAAGACTCCCAAACACTTGCAGTGTTGTCGTGCGAAAGAGCTTAGAGGCTGCAGCACTGAGCACATGTGAATTTTCTATATAATTATTATAAATATAAAATTACTACACTAAGGTACACTCATTTTAAGAAAGGTGGTCGCTCTTATGCACTAAACCTCAGACTTGCACAGGTAATCTTAGGCAAACTCTTCCCCAACTTCCCCAACTAGATTTGTTCAACAGCACCTGCCCTCCTTCCTGGTTTACCCCAACATCACTGTCACTGCTTCCAAAGGGAATGGAAAATTGGGAACCAAGCATCAGAACCAACTGGTGCTTTCCATTTAACGGATGTACGTGCAAGTTTACTTCACTAGGAAATTTCACACCAGATTTTTGTTTCTGCAAGCAAATAATGAAGAGCGAAAACAAAAACACTGGGTAGGAAGAAGCTCGTGAGTTTATTTTAGTGGAATTAACACTTTTAATCCCATTATTAATTTATCACTGAAAAACAAAGAAACAAAAAAAAAAATATTTTGTGCTAAGTGTAACCATTGAAGCTGCTCCTAAACCGATTTTTTCTGCACTCACATTTTCCACTCATTTATAAAGGGAAGTGGCCTGCATAAGGCTGAATGAAACACAGAGTAAAAATGTGCAGTACCATCTAGTCTAGCTTTACTCAACATGCCCAAGGTTGCTTGACTTTTGTACTTTGCCACTGTGGGCCCCCTGGCTGTAGCCAGCGCAAAGCTTGCTGGCCACCAGCCTGGCTGAGGGGGTTATGAATAGATGAGCAGCCAAACAGTGTCTTGCATAGAGATGACTCCCGTGTTCACACTGAGGGGTGGGAATGGGGCGGTGGATGCAGGGAATAATGCCAATTACCACCTCAGGCCTTGGCACGCCCATGCAGAAAGACCCCATGATGCCAGTCTGACAGTGGAAATGCCCGTGGCTTCTGGCCTGGCTGACTTCTGGGAGAGCCAACACACCCCTGGGCAACCTCTGGGATCCAACTCACCATCCTTCTCTATAGTACGAGTGTTTAACAACAGGTAAGTCAACAGAAATGCGCTTAGATGATACCTTGTTTACATGTAAAACATCAATTGCCATCAAGATTGGTAGTTCAATGTAGACATAGATATATAATGCAGGGAATAAAACAACAGCAACAAAAATAAACAAACACACACACAAAAAAAACAACCCCCCAAAACCAAAATGGTCCGTTTTGAACACCTGCAGGGCCAGGAGAAATCCCTAGCGAGCTGAAGGCCCCCAGGTGCTCCCCCAGAGGTGTTGTACCCCCAGCTCCATGGCTGGCAAACGAGGAACCCTGTGCAGATTTTCTGCTTCTTGCCTGGGTGGCGTTTGTGCGTTTTTCGGTCTCAGCTACTGCCTGGTTCCCTGTCACCACTGCTGCATGGGAAAAGGACCAGTGCCACTGTGTTGCCGCTCTCCCACCCACAGCCACCCCGGCCCCACCTCTGCAAAGGGCCTAGCAAGCACTGCTAGTAACCTTATGTTACTGTGCGGAAAAAAGCCTTGGACATTGTGACTCTCCCACATTTTCATGGTGTATTTTAGCTGTGGCCCTGCTCACTCTGAGACAGTGCTAATTTTACGTCAGTTGAAGATATGTCCTGAGGTTCTCATCTTTTTGTTTCTTCTGTGCCCTTTTGGCTTCTAATTTCTTGGATTTGTCACACACCTTGTAGATTAAAATGTAGTATTTTATCTTTGAATCATTAACTTTTGTTGCTTTTTTATACCCATTTGGGTCTTTTTTTCTGCTCCAGACAGCTCTGATTATAAATAGTTCAATAATATATGTCTTCCGTATTTTAAGACTATCATTCATTTGCTTGGAAATATAAACGTGCAGTAAGTTAACAGTGATGCCATAAAGAGGCTAAAATAATTAATCATTTTGCTGCGGTTAATGGATTCAAGGGCACAGGAACATGTACATGAACTCCTACATCAGGTTTCAAGAACATTCCCATGAGCCAGAAAAAAAAAAAAAAA
The DNA here is from genome assembly GCF_964211835.1 of Anser anser. NCBI lineage: Eukaryota > Metazoa > Chordata > Aves > Anseriformes > Anatidae > Anser > Anser anser. The sequence continues at coordinate 1,061,730 of NC_139723.1, read as the reverse complement.
AAGAAAGAAAAAAAAAAAGAAAAGAAATGTTTTAACCTCTGGGCTGAAAACTTTGAGGAGAGGGTACGCAACAAATGTGCCTTTTGAACAACAAGGTTTACAGATACTGTTCTGAGAATATCTCCTACCACTGCATGGACTGGCAGATGGAAGTCAATGTGGCCAGACATCCATAGGAGCCTAGCCCTGGGGGGACAGGAAGGGACAGGATGACCCTCAGCCACTCTAGTGGCATTGATTTGGGGATAATTAAAGAGCCTTTGCTGAGGATCTCGTCACCCTTCCTGCATGCACTCCCTTTGCCAGCTGTGATCATCTTTGCTACACGCTGACCATGCACACCAGATGCCTTAGCTCGGCTGGCATTTCTTGCCAGAGTTTACAGGTTGCAAGCCAAGTTACCTGGATCTCTGCAGAAGGGAGCCTGACAGCAGTAACTGCCACTATGCAAACGGGATGATTCAGGGCATCTCCTGGGAGAGGGGTCTTCCTGGGGTCTTTCCCTCCTGCATGAATGAGAGGTCACAGCCTCACCTGTATGTCTGTCCAGGGACTGTTCAGAGCAGCATTTTAATGTACACGCCAGTTTGGAAAGCCTCCAAAGCAGGATAGATTTATGAATGGGAATGCCAAACCTAGAAATACACTGCCTTGCTAGGCTCTCCCAGCCAGGAATGGATGAGACTGGGACTCTCCAAAAGCAGTGTTGCCTGACTTTAACGGTTTATTACTGCAGTTTTAGCATTCCCAAGGTTGTCCTCTATCACCTTCATTCTCCTCCTCCACCTCCTCATCCTCCTTCTCCTCTCTCCTCTCTTTTCCTCATTTCCTCATTTCAAACCCTTGACCCAGTGGTGAAAATCAGATGGCTGCAGTATTTCCCTCTGCAGCTCATGTAGTTATTTTAGAAATAAAAGTCAGTAACTGGTCACCCAAATTTCCACCATTTTGTAGCTTGCAGGTCGCAACAATCAAACCCTCTTGACACTGATAGAACAGAATGACTTTGCTAGAGGCAATAAAGGAACCAAGGGAAGTCCTCCAGAGTGAGAGCATGCAGTGTACTTATTGTGCTACTGCTTTGTAGAAGCAGAGCTAAACTACAGGCAAACTCATACAGTATTAGAAATCTTGCCTTTCTTTCTGATGCAATGTTGTATGCGGAATGAAACCTGCCTAACCAACCAATTAGACAAGCTGCAAGTCAGAGCTGCTCGCCTTGCAGTTAGATGGTGCAGTTGGTCAGGTGGTATATAAGGTGCAGGGGGAAAGTCTTCCCCAATTCCCCTCAGGTACTGTTTCGTGTCATTGATCAAAGTCTTCAGTTTACAGTTCTGGGCCTCAACAAAATATTTCTCCCACTGAAACCTGACTGAAATACCTTGGCTGGCACAGAGATCAGATGGTCAAACAGTTTGATAGTGCTGGGAAGTGCAACCAGCGACAGCTCACCATACATGGATACAGAAGCAGGTATTGAAATGAGCTGTAAAATGAAAGTTATACATCAAGAGAATTACAACAACCGGTGTGGTGCATGCCTTCCATGTCCTTTCCTAGCCGCTATCTGGGACAGCTGTTGGTGGCATTAATACAGTGCCTGTCTCTGCTGTTCAGTTTCTGCAGGGACAGTTCATGAGGTTTCTGTAATAAAGGCTTAACAGGAAAGATACTGCCAGCCCAAGCAATGCTGCTCAGTAAGTCCAAAGGCTCAAACTCCCTGTGCAGACATGTTATCCAGGCTTAGAGGAACAAGTTGTGCTGATTTGAAGTAAGATCTGTAACAAGAGCTGAGCTGAGCCTTTGTATCAAAATCAACAAGAACGCACACTTTCCCAAGAGATGTTTGCTTTCCTAAAATTTTTATTTGGGAGCAGAAGGGAATACACCCGAGGACTAAAATTACGTTCTTGGTACATTGAGACTGAAGTGTACAGATTTTAAGGGTCATTTTGGTGTGGAAAGCTGGGGCTTCTCGGGTTTCCACCCCTGCTTCTTCCAAGCCAGCCCCCAGGGACAGAACAAAGCGGACATGGTCAGACCTGTCATTGGCATGGGAGTTGATGTCCATGATAATTAATAACTAGTTCTCCAGATTTAAATGCCTCTCATAGAAGACAATACTGCTGCTCCCAGGTAGCTCACTTCCTCTATCATCAGCCTGGGGCTGAACTGGTTTACGGCATGACGAAGCCCATTTAAAACCAGGCTCCCAGGTGCCACCTCCACCCTTAATTGCTGGTCTTTGTATGGCTAGTGCAAGACACTGCACGCATACTTTCTGCACTTCGTTCAAACAGTTGTAGAGCCCCTAGGACAGTGATACAACCAAAATAAAGTTCTTCTGAAACATAGCTCTACACAGCTGAATGAAATTTTATTCTGAAGAAAAATAATTGATGTAGGGATTGGGAAATGCCATAACCAAAGATAAGAAATGAGCAGGTAGACATAAACATTTCCACTTACTCATTATGTAGTTTTTCAGTGTTTGATTTTCCTTTGTAGGAGCAACTTTTCACTTTTTCTTTCATCTTTTTTTTTTTTTTTTTTCCCAGAGACATTTTTTTCTGTCTCTTTTCTAGTCCACTCAGTGTTGAAGCAATGAGAATCCTATCAAGTATTACAGGCAGGTCAGAGAGGGCAAATTACTTGCCAAAATAGTCTCTCTGAAAGTTTTTATTGGTGTTATGTGCTAAGTTATGTGATAAGTCAAAGTTAGTGTTGCATAACATTCTCACAGTACTTCTTGTAACCTTTTTTTTTTCAGTATAGAGAGTGATTCACTTTCTGAAATGCTGCAGTTGCTTTATTCCTGATGAAACTTATCAGATATGTTACCTTATTGCTCTCTGATACGTGCTTCTTGTTCCTGCCCTTGTACCATACACATACCTGCTTTTCATTAGATTACATCCCTCTGAGTTATTAATAAATGCAGGTTCAAGAGAAGTGGGCATCTTGCTTACATTTGCTGAATTTATGACTCATTAGGTCTTTGAATCACTGAAAAGTCACTTTGAAAACCCTTAAGTGGGTGATATATCTTGACTAACACTTACTAAGCCAACAGACCCCTAGAGCCTTCAGGACCATTCTCTGGAAGTCTTGATGGAGTAGACTGGGCAATGTGAGGTTTGGTTTCCTTGCTCCTCAGGAACCCAGAACATCCCTGACTCCTCGGTATGTCCCTCCACATCCCTGGGGATCCCTGCTTTCACAGGTGTCATGCATCAGGACCAAGGCACTGGGCATTTATTTCAGACTCATGGACTAAACAAGCAATCAGCCATAGGAAATGCAGATCAAGTAAAAATGGAGATGAAGGAGGGGGAGAGGGAAGGGAAGGGAAGGGAAGGGAAGGGAAGGGAAGGGAAGGGAAGGGAAGGGAAGGGAAGGGAAGGGAAGGGAAGGGAAGGGAAGGGAAGGGAAGGGAAGGGAAGGGAAGGGAAGGGAAGGGAAGGGAAGGGAAGGGAAGGGAAGGGAAGGGAAGGGAAGGGAAGGGAAGGGAAGGGAAGGGAAGGGAAGGGAAGGGAAGGGAAGGGAAGGGAAGGGAAGGGAAGGGAAGGGAAGGGAAGGGAAGGGAAGGGAAGGGAAGGGAAGGGAAGGGAAGGGAAGGGAAGGGAAGGGAAGGGAAGGGAAGGGAAGGGAAGGGAAGGGAAGGGAAGGGAAGGGAAGGGAAGGGAAGGGAAGGGAAGGGAAGGGAAGGGAAGGGAAGGGAAGGGAAGGGAAGGGAAGGGAAGGGAAGGGAAGGGAAGGGAAGGGAAGGGAAGGGAAGGGAAGGGAAGGGAAGGGAAGGGAAGGGAAGGGAAATAAGTTTATTTAGTTCTTCTCTACTGCACCTAGACAGGTATATACATTTGGCTGATTCTTCAATGCCTTTCTGCAAGCAACACAGATGCATGAATTATCACTCTCACCCATGTTCCCTGACCTTCCCCTCCCATCCAGGTTTCCCTGGAATATTCTCACAATGCTCAAGATTTGCTGGGTTAAATCTTGCCTTCACATTGGTCACCAGGGGCATCCCCAGTGATGGGGCTGGCTGTGGGTCCGCAGGCAGCTGATGGTGAGCCCAAGCCCACACAACTAGTAGGGAGTTCCTTCTTTTAGACCTTCACTTAGCCCCATGCTCAGTCCTCTCAAACCAACTAAATGCCAGTCTGGTACTGGTGATGAGCTCTGCCCAGCTCATGCTCCAGGTGGTGTCTTGCACATCCTTGTGTTTATTCAACACATACATTCCTTCATTCCCTTTATCTCTGCTTGTGTGAGTGTATGGTGTGACCAGAGATTCACAGGGTGGAGGAGACCACGGGGCTGCAGTCTGTCATGGTAGGTCTTTGGTCAACCTACTCCACACTGTGAACCAAGCCATGCCATACCCAGGAATTCTTCCCCTTGAGGGCACCCCAAAGGTGACCCCTTCTTGGTGGTCTATGACATCCAGACCTTGCATGTGCAGCGCCCGTCAATAAGGGAGTGTGGCAGGAGAACCAGGCCCCCTGTCCCGAAGGGGTGAGGAATTCCACAGGTGCAGCTGCCATATACCAAAAAGCCAGGACTAAATTCTGTGATGTTGGAGAACACTGCTGCACACTTTGGAGTACCTTGCTCTGTGTAAGCTTGTTTGTCCTGGATGAAGGTTGACATGGTGTGTGGTGACAGCCCACATTGTCCAGTTGTGTAGGTTAAGGACAGGCTTGCAAGTTGTCTGCTGGTAGCTTTAGGTATGGTGGTTACTCACTACTCAGTGGTGTAACCAATAGATTACTCAGTGGTGTAACCAGTGAGTTGGAAGAGTCCTCAAAATATCTTCATTATCCAGTCTTAAAAAACAGTTTTTTGACATTCCCATATTCTTCCTTCTTATGCAGATATTCTTAGGAAGGCTTTTTGCACCTGTGGCCTCTTTGCAATGAAACACAGCCTTGTAATAGCACCATCATTGGTAAGATTGCTCTGTTCACCCCACTCAGTATGGTGGCTAAGCCACAGATAGGTTATGGCATGCAAAAAAAAAACACATAAAAACAGTTAGCAGACCAATCAGACAGTTACCAATCATTTTTTAAAGGAAAAGAAAAAAAAAAAAAAAAGATAATTGAGGAAGTATTTCTGATACGTTGTGATAATTATTTCTCTCTGAGTATCAGCTGCATCTGAGGGCTGCATGCTAGGCATATGTAGATCCACAATGCTAAAAGCAATGTCTGCCTGTTGTATTTTAGATGCAATGATATTGAGAGCCTACCCGTCTTCCTTTTTACATGTTTCTCCATCCACTCGTTTCTCATGTTCTCAAGCAATGCAGCTGCTTTCCTCTGGCAGTACTCCCCTCCTCTTAACATGCACAAGAGGCACACAGCAGCGGTGTGTGACCAGGGACAGTGCCTGGTGTGCACATTCGCCATTTGTATGTTACTGCACTACTAATACATTTCCTGCAGTTCAAGGGAAGCAATGGAAGGACAGAGCATCACTGAGCAAGGATTCTGATTAAAGGACAAATGTAGCTGGCCAAAGTGAACAATTACATGAAACAAAGGGAAAATAACAACTAAAGATCTTTCATTGCAGCCAGCTAATTATCATGAGTTCTGGACTTAACTGTTCAGGCATAGAATTAAAAACCTTAATTATATTGTCACCTTTGTCTCTCAGCTCCCATTGCCCACAAATGAATCCATTTACTCTAACTGCTGATGATGAGAAGAAATTGATGGCAGTCCCATTGAGGTGGGAGAGAGGAGTTTTTTTTAAAAGAGAGAGAGAGAGAAAGAGAGAGAGGCAGCATGCTGATGGCTGCACAGCTGGGTGACAACTACATTCCAGGACATTATAAATTAAAAATACTTTTAATGAGACAAATATGGGTTTGATGGATTTCATGCTTTCCTTCTGCTCTCCCCTCCTGCCCTCCCCTTTTGTGCTCTTACTGCCACCGCTGTTGCCTTTTTAATTTTAAGTCATGCCTCTTGTCAAATAATTCTCCCGTCTTTGCTGCTGGCTCCCCAGAGAGCCTCATTTGTAGTTCCATGAAAGCTTTGGCTTGCTCGGGCTCGAGTGGAGCTGCGGAGTGGTGACCATGGGTGACACATCAGAGCGGGCGCTCCGCTCTGCGAGCCAGAGACCCCGCTGGGTGCCGCCCCCCGGTAGCTGCTCGCTGGCGGGTGATGAGCGGCGCTGCCTGCCCCATGCAGCCGCGGAGCAGTACGATTTTGCTGGTCAGACAAGCGGGTGTTGGGACCCGGCTGTGAGATGCAAACCTGACAGCCGTACGCAGCCAGTGCTCCCTCCTTGCGGCTCTAATGAAGCAGTTTGGTGCTCAGCCGGAGCCTACCTACCCAGCTAAAGGTGCTATCTTAATTTTCCTTTTTTCCCCCCCTGTAATTCCAAGGATTTTTTTTTTTTTTCCAAGACCTCTCCCGCGGATGTTCCGTGAGCAAAACGCTGGAGGCTGCCAAGCTGGAGGTCTCCCTGCTCTGCCCCATCTCGTTATGAACAAAATTAAGGGGCCCCGTTACCCGCTGACGGCCTAGGCCGGCGGCGCTGGGCACACCTGAGCGGGGCCTCCTCGGGCCTGGCAGCCGCGGTGAAGGTGTTGCCGTCGTTACGCGGGCGAGTTAACGTGACGGAACTCCTCAGCGAAGCAGAGGGGCTTGTTTCAGACATAGCCCCTGCACACGGCTCCCGTTTATTACCCTCATGTAGCGGCGAGGCTTCCAGCTGTGGGTTTGAAAGCTTTGGCTTCCGTCTCTATTTGAGTTCCGCCTCTGCTGGGCTGCTGGGCTTCTTCTGCCGCGGTTTCGTTCCTTCGCCGCCTGCGCAGCCACCTGCCGATGTCCGGCGTTTGCGGGGGATGCTGCACGTGCAGTGCTCGACCTTCAGTGACGGAACCGGGATTTAAGGTTTTTGAGGAGGTTTTGAAAGGAGATTCCCCGGCTTGGGCTGCCTAAATCTCACAGGCAGTAGCAGTGGCTTCACCTAAAATTAAAACTGGTTGATGAGTCTGCAAGGTTTCTTTCTGTCAGTTTTACTAGCGTGTTAATAAGAAATCCCATATTTTGCAGCACAACCTACTTTCTCTGGTTATTTGTGGGTTGTTTTGTTTTGTCTTTGAAGTCTTAATGTGGAAACCTCTCTTTAAATATATATGGCACCACCCTATCATTTCTTCCAGTTGTGATACACTGCGGTCGTGACTTTACAGGTGGGCAGGTCTACACGGATTTAAGCTGTAAACACCCTCCATGCCACAAAAAATTAAGTAATCTCTCCTGCTCTCCTTGTGTAGGTGCTGACAGCTGAGCCCGGTGAAATCTAGTCACATATTTACTGTTCGATGTTTGTTACCAGAAAGCCAAAAGACCACTTCTGGTCTGGAAGTATAAATGAGGTTTAGCATTATTTCTGCTAGCTTGGGACAGATCCATGGACCTTACAGGTGCATCTGAATTCCGGTGCCAGTGGAATTTCTGCGAGCTTTGAGAAACACATGGAAGAGCAAGCTGCAGATAAGGATTTCTGTTTTACTGCGTGTCAGTTTCTGTGTGTGTGTGTGCATTTGTGCTCTTCATTTCTAAGAGTGAAATATAAGCTACAAATGTGATAGCAAAAAGTGTCTATTTTGAATACTGGTAAAGTTCAACAGCATCAGAAAGTTGCAAAGCAGTATTAGAGATGGCTTAACCTAACAAAAAAATGTGAAAAAAGTGAATGAAACAGAGAAAATAAAATGAAATCATTTTTCACTCACCTGAAATACATTAATTCAATTGATTCAGTCCTCTCGCGCTGAAAGGTTTTTGTTTGTTTGCTTAGATTTGTTTTGTTTTGCTTTGGTTTTATATATAATGGTCTATCACTGTAATCTATGGCAGTATTGGAACTACTGCTTGTTCAAAGCTTCTTTCCAGACTCCTGAAACTTTCAGAAAGTTCCCTTTAGAATCACAGACTGGTTGAGCTTTGCAGGGACCCCTGGGTCCATCTAGCCCACCCCCTGATTGAGCAGGGCCACACAGAGCAGGGTGCCCAGCACCTCGTCCAGGTAGCTTTTGATGATGTCCAAGGAGGAGGCTCCACCACCTCTCTGGGCAGCCTGTGCCACTGTTCCATCACCTGCACATCACAGAAGTGCTTCCTGGTGTTCAGGGGGAACCTTCTGTTTTCCAGTTTGTGACCATTGCCTCTTGTCCTGGCACCAAGCACCACTGAGAAGGGCCTGGCTCCATCTTATCTGCACCTCCCTTCAGGTATTTAGAGACATTGAGATCCCCCTTAAGCTTTCTATTCTTCAGACTGAACAGTCTCAGCTATCTCATCCTTTCCTCATAGGAGAGATTCTCCAATCCCTTTTGCATCTTTATGGCCCTTTGTTACACTCTTTCCAGTAGCTCCATGTCTCTCCTCTAATGGGGAACCCAGAACTGAACACTGTACTCCAGGCAAGACCTCATCAGTGCCGAACAGAGGGGAAGGATCACTTCTCTTGACCTGCTGGCAACACTTTTCCTAATGTAGTTCAGCATGCTGTTAGCCTTCTTTAACTCTAGGGCTCATGTTTGACTTGGTGTCCACCAGGATCCCCGGGTCCCACTCTGCAAGCCTACTTTCCATCTGGGCATCCCCAGCAGTTATGCACGTGTGGGGTTGTTCCTCCCCAGGGGCAGGTCAAGGAGCACTTGCCTTTGCTGAACTCCACGAAGCTCGTGTCAGCCCATCTCTCCAGCCTCTTCGGCACCCTCTGGATGGCTGCATGGCCCCCTGACATATCAGCCTCTCCACCCAGTCTGTGTTATCCGCAAACTCGAGAGAGGATATGCTCTGCCCCAACATCCAGGTCATTAATGAAGACATTAAACAGTAAATTAGATGTTAAACTGGACCCAGCACTGACTCCTGGGGCACACCACTAGACTGTGTGCCACTGGTCACCACCCTCTGTGTCCAACTGATAAGCCAGGTTTCAATCTACCTCGTGTCTGCCTGTCCAGCTCATACTTCATCAGCTGCTCTATGAGGATCTTATGGGAGGTTGTCTGAAAAGCCTTACTGAAGTCCTGGTAGACAATATCCATTGTTCTCCCTTCCTCTACAGATTCAGTCATTTCATCATAGACGGTTACCAAGAACCCAAACGCTGGCTAAAAGGTTTCAGCCCTCACTAACAAGGTAGCTGCAACAAAGACTCCAGGCACCCTGAGTCAAGGGCAGTGGGTGACATTCATCAGGGATGGTTAGAGCTTTCTTGGACCCACACCCTTTGGCTCCCGTTATCTCCTTCATACCAGCAAGTACCCTCAAGTTTCTCAGAGGGTTCCCAGGCATTCCCCAATGATCTTGGACCTTGTCCCTAGAAGGTCCAGGGGCTGTGAAAGCAGAACCCAGAGACTGCTGCACAAACTGCTGCATCTGCTGCCTGTCTCTGTCAGTTGCTAGAACAGAGAAAGCTTTGGAAATTTTGAATGATTACCTTATTCTTTTGTAAGCTGAGGCCTATTAGCCAAGCTTCTAAATAGGAGAAAAAGTTTTAAGAATCTTCAGAAATCGTTTGCGTCGCTTAAGTAGTCCTGTGTACGAGCAGCTCAACACAGCAGCAGTGTGCAGGAGGCAGTCTGGTTTAGTGCTGCCAAATAGGCTGTTAAAAAGTCTCCTGGAAGCATTGCTGTGTGTCAGTGCCTCTCGGGCTCTTGAGACCTCCCCTTTCCCAGCTCATTTTTGTGGTCATCCCCACTTTTTTCCTCCATCCACCTGCTGCAACCTAAATATGGAAGACCCTGTTGCCCATATGTTTCCATACCCAGACGCTTCCCTCAGTGCTGCTTGGCTCTGGCTCCTGGCATGGTATGAGAAGCGCTGGTGCATTTGATGTGAGAAGCACTGTTTGGTGCAACATGCTGCAACTCCACAAACCACTGACTAATGCAGATGAATGGAGAGATGCCAGAAAAGAGGGATTGGAAGGGAAGAGAAAGGGCAATTGGATGGAGATAAGGGTAACTCAAAGGAGAAGTGAGCAGACAAGGTTTAGAGGTAACGAGGGAAGGAACTGGATAGATTTGGAAATAGCTGGGGACAAGATTTACTGAAGGCTAGAGCAAGCTGTCTGATTGGTGGTGTAACCAAGGTCTGAGCTCACAGCATGATCCTGCATTCCTCTTCTTCCTCCCCCTACCTGGCCTGTAAGAGAGCAGGTTGGTGTAAATCCCAGCACTCCCCCTGTTGAGTCAGGAATCGCAGCAGCTTCTCACGGCTTCTGTGTCCCTCTAATGCTTTAAATTAGGATTTGAGGATGAGCAAAACAAAGTAAGGAAGTGGTAGATCAGGATGGAAAATGAAGGTTACAAGGTAAAGCGAACAGAAAGGACTTTGTAATGAATACAACAGGGCTGAAGTGGGTCCCTCCCATGGGTATCACATGAACAAGGAAGGCTCTACCAAACAGACTTATAGGGAAAGTTCTCATACCTCTTCTGGGAAATCAGCACACCAGGTGCCTCTCTGCACATGAAAGCACACAAGACAGGCCCAAACAGGGGGAACTGAAGGTCTGTGTGCAGCTGCAGAGTTGTGATATCATTGGGATCACAGGGATGTGGTAGGATAGGTCGCGCAACTGGCATGTGCATTGGGTGGATACAGGCTCTTTAGGGAGGACAAGCTGGGAAGGGGGTTGCACTTAATGCGAGAAAGCAGCTGGTGTCTCTCCTGAGATGGAGGATGAACTACTTCAGAGCTTATGGATTAGGAGGAGACAGCAGGCCAGCTTGGGCAACATGGTGTCTGCTACAGGCTGCCTGACCAGAAAGAAGCGCTTGCTGAGGTCTTCTTCAGACAACTGAATAAACCCCACATTCACAGGCCGTGGTCTTCATGGGAGACTTCTGCCACCCCACTACCTGCTGGTGCAGGTTGAACACAGCAGGAGGTGATGCAGGAGGTTTCTGGAGGCACTGGCAATAACTTTCTGAGAGAGATGATCAAGGAACCAATAAGGAAAGGTGGTTCTGCTGGACCCCACAATTAGAAACAGAGAATTGATAATGTGAAGCTTGGAGATGGCATTGGCTGAAGTGACCGTAAAATGGTGGAATCCAAGATCCATAAATTCAGGTTAAAATGGTGGGAGGGAAATAAATTAAAAAGCAAGATGACAGACCTGGACTTTTGCCTGTTCAGGAATCTGCTTGGAATTGTCCCACGGCAGACCATCTGAGACAGAAGATGCATCCAGGAGAGCTGACGGATTTTTCAAGGATCACCTTACCCAAACTCATGAACTGTCAATCCCAGTAAGAAGAAAAATGAGCAAAGGTGGCAGGAGGTCTGTATGTATGAACAAACAGCTCCTGATAAAACTCAAACTTAAAAAGGAATCAATAGGAGATGTAATCAGAGACGAGTGGCCTGAGAGAAATACAGAAGCACTGTGAGCATGCAGAGATACAGTCGGGAAAGCCACAATCCACACTCCAGAGTCCATTCTCAGGTCACAGATTACATCAAAGCTGGGAGGACTGGGTGATGTAGATTTAGGGGGACATGAATGGGCTGGAGAATTGGACAGAAAGGAATCTCATAAAATTCAACAAAAGGACATACAAAGTCTCGGGGTAAGGAATAACCCCAGCCACCAGGACGGGCTGGTGTCCAGTGGGATGGGAGGCAGCTTTGCAGACTATGAGCTGTAGGCACAGCGGACAGAAGTTGAACATGAGCCAGCAGCGTGTCCTCATGGCAAAGAAGGCTGATGATATCCTGTGTTGCAGAAGGAGGAGTATCAACAGCAGGTTGGGGTATGTGATCCCTCCCCTCTGCTCAGCACTGGTGAGAAATACCTGGAGTGTGTGCCCAGCTCTGGGCTCCTCAGTGCAACAGACATGCGCTTCCTGAAGGAAGTTTGGTGCAGTACCAGGAAGATGATTAAGGGATTGGATCATATGTCCTACAAGAAGAGGCTGAGAGAGCTGGTACAGACTGGGAGAACTCACTGAGAGCAGCCCTGCAGAGATGGATTTGGGGTTCTGGTGGATGGTGTCGAGCTTCTGCTCGACATGAGCCGGCAGTGTGAACTTGCAACCCAGAAGTCCAGCTGCATCCTGGGCTGCATCAAAAGAAATGTGACCAGCAGGTCGACGGAGGTGAACGTCCGCCTCTACTCAGCCCTTGTGAGGCTCCACTTGGAGTGTTGTGTCTGGAGCCCCCAGCACGAGGAGGATGTGGAACTGTTAGAGTAGGTCCAGAGGAGGGCCACAAAGATGGGCAGAGGGCTGGAGCATCTCTCCTGTGAAGAAAGGCTGAGAGAGCTGGGGCTGTTCAGCCTAGAGAAGAGAAGTCTCCAGGGTGACCTCACTGTGGTTTTTCAGTACTTAAAGGGGACTTAAAAAAAAGATGGAGAGCGATTCTTGGCTCAGTCAGATAATGACAGGACGAGGGGGAATGGTTTTAAACTAAAAGAGGGGAGATTTAGATTAGAGGTTAGGAGGAAATTCTTCACTCAGAGCGTGGTGAGGCACTGGACCAGGTTGCCCAGAAAGGTTGTGGATGCCCCATCCCTCAAGGTGCTCAAGTCCCGGTTAGATGAGGCCCTGATCTAGTGGGTGGTGTCCCTGCCTGTGGCAGGAGGGTTGGAAATAGGTGATCTTTAAGGTCCCTTCCAGACCTTCTATGATTTTACGATCCTATGGTACTGTTCAATCTGGGGAAAGGGAAGGTCAGAAGGAATCTTATCAAAGTAACGAAGATGGAGACAGGTTCCTCTCAGTGGTGTCCAGTGAACAGATAAGAAGCAATGGGCAGAAGTTGAAATAAAAGAAATTCATTTAAACACAAGAAAAAAAAATACTGTGAGGGTGGTCAAAGTAGAATATTGCTCAGAGAGGCTGTGGAGCCTCCATCCTTGGAAGTATTCAAAACTCGAGTGGGAATGGCCCTGAGCAACCTGGTCTAGCTGAGTCTGCTTTGAGCCAAGGGGCTGGGAAGGAGGACCTTCAGAAATCCCTGCAAACCTCAACCACTCTGCAGTTCAGCGACCTTCCTGAGAAACAGCTGACAGAAAACTTAATCTATGAAGCTTATGTCCAGCTGACAACAGTACCATAGGATGGGAACTTCAGAAAAAGTCCTCATGGGCACAGTCCTGCACCAGAAATGGCCATCACTGACAGGTGAAAGACTTTCTCATCTAGTGGAAGTCTTCTTTCCTCTACAGCTGGAATAATGGCAATGACCATTCCCTTATAAAAACACCCAGAGCTACCATGAAAGGGTCAATATTGATCAACCATAGACCTTGGCTTAAAATTGCAGAGTCCTGCTGTACGTGCGAATGTGCAGCAGATTCTCTTTCTTTTTTATTATCTCTGTGTAATTTAGAAATAGCTGAAGATCAGATGTGGACCAGTGCACATTATTATTGCCAATATGAGTTTAAATTGCTCTCCTTGAATTATTTGACTTAACTTATCTTCTTCATCCTTGCTTTAATTTTTTGCTGTTTTAGGGTCAGATGCTGCCACATGTGATGAGTGGGTCACTTTTATGACAGTAGGCCCACTCCCATCTGTGGAGGTCATTTAGTTTAAATGTTACAACAATTAGGCTGAAATGACAAACTTAAAGAAAATTCATCTTTGCTTCTCAGTGAAGATCCTTTGCAAGCACATGACAGCCTTTACTGCAGGCATTTTCATGACTGCTAAGGAGAAGAACTGATATGTAAATGAAAAGCTGGATGCAATGCATGCTTAGAAGGGGTTTCACCTTGCCAGTCCTTGGCTGTGTAAAAACATGGCACCCAGGCAAAGCCAATTGTTCCTAAACTGGACATCTACTCTGATCTTTTGCAGGAGGCTGGTAGCCTCAGAGATATCGCCTCCCATCCTGAAACAGATAATTGCAAAGGGAACTGGCCTTCTATTCAGTCCTCTGGCCCACACAGCCTGAAGCAGCTAATGAGCTTTCTGTGCTCAGAGAAGTTGGTAATGCAGTTAACTGAAATGCAGTTTTTTGTCATGCCATCTACCGGATGATAATTCCCTGTGAGAAAGAGCAGGGTACATTTGATGTGTGCTTGATAAATCAAGGCAGAGTAGTTAACAGCAGTCACGTCAGAGCTCATTGTACACAAGGGGAGACCGTGCTCGACCATGTCTTCTGACCGATGCCCATGTCCCATCAGTGCCAAAGGATGAGGTCTTTATAGTGAGGGGTGTAGGACCAAATGTCTAAGTTATTACAAAATGTGAAGCTCTGAATATGACTCCCTAGGCCCTGATACTGAAAGTACTTACCTCTTTTTTTTTTTTTTTCATGCAAAGTGTCTGAATTTGGACAGTGTTTCAACAGGTAAGTGACTACTTTTCTCCTTTCTGAGAAGCTCTATAATAATTATATACCAACTTTACAGCAGCAGCTGCCTGGGCCAATTTCTAATCTGCACTCCAACTGTGGGACATCGCACCCTGTACACACAACTTTTTCAAAGCACACAATTTCACTGGATTGTCTCAGTTTACATTCTAGTTCTTGAAATATTGTTTACTGCTGAGAAGGAATTATTTCTCCCTTCACCTTTAAGTGAAAACTGATGTTTCATTTTTTATTGTTATTCTAGGACGTAGGCTTTAAGCAAAACACTAAAAGCAATACCTACCTTCCTGTTGCTTTTAAGGAATTCGTTTTCTCATCCTTTTATTGCAAAAGCAAGCCAGTGCTCTGTAGGAAGCAGTGTCCTGTAGTGCCTCTAAAACTGCTGCCTGAGTGCCCTTCTCAGATCCATCAATTCTTTTTTTTTGACTTTTATGGATATCCTAGGTTCACACTCAGCAGTGATGGCTGGAGCACAGCTCAGAAGAAGCATCCTCTATTTTGTGCTGTTAAAAGTGATGGCTGAGCTGGAAACATGGGCACTGTTAGCAGACTTCAGGCTGTAATTGCTGCCCACTGCCTCTGCTGAGCTGCCATTGGTGACAAAACTGGATGACGTTTGTCACCTCAGAAAACAGGAGATTGTGAAAATTACCAGAGTGAGTATGTAGCCATGTCTTGTTCATGACGAGAAGAGTATGTCTGGTTATTACCCAACATTTGCTAAGTGTACCAACTAATGGAGCGAGAGACATGAAAGATTTTCATAGGCCATCTGGAATGTAATTCAAATCTAGCCTGACGGAGGTCATGTTAAGTAAGATGAATTTTCATCTCTCCTTTCCTTTAAAATATCAACCTTTGTCTTCTAAAAAGTTACTTAAAAAGTGATACTTAGGTGGTACCTGTATGTCTTACTAACTGGATGAATTTACTGACTCCTTGAAGGCCAAAGATGTGTCAGGTCTTCCAGGAACCAGCTGGGACAAATACATATTTCTTGGTCCTTCTTTTTGAATAAAGCTCTGGGTTTAGACACTGTGGACATGTGAAAGCATTTTGTGATGGAAACGTAAATCACAGAATCACAGAATCATCTAGGTTGGAAGAGGCTTCCAAGATCACCTAGTCCAACCTCTGACCTAATACTAACAAGTCCTCCACTAGCTATATCACTAAGCGCTACATCTAAACATCTTTTAAAGTCCTCCAGGGATGGTGACTCAACTATCAACCAATACTCCCAGGTCCTTGTCTGCCAGGCAGCTTTCCAACCACTCATCTCCCAGCCTGTAGCTCTGCTTGGGGTTGTTGTGCCCCAGGTGCAGGACCCGGCACTTGGCCTTGTTGAACCTCATACAGTTGACCTCAGCCCATCGCTCCAGCCTATCCAGATCCTCCTGCAGAGCCTTCCTACCCTCGAGCAGATCGACACACGCACCTAACTTGGTGTCGTCTGCAAACTTACTGAGGGTGCACTCGATCCCCTCATCCAGATCATCGATAAAGATGTTAAAGAGAACTGGCCCTAGGACTGAGCCCTGGGGGACTCCACCACTGACTGGCCTCCAACTGGACTTAACTCCATTCACCACAACTCTTTGGACCTGGCTATCCAGGCCCAAATGAACCCAGCGAAGCGTACACCCAGTCCAAGCCATGAACAGCCAGTTTCTTGAGGAGAATGCTGTGGGAAACGGTGTCAAAAGCCTTACTGAAGTCAAGGTAGACCACATCCACAGCCCTTCCCTCATCCACCAAGCGCGTCACTTGGTCATAGAAGGAGATCAGGTTCGCCAAGCAGGACCTGCCTTTCATAAACCCATGCTGACTGGGCCTGATCGCCTGGTTGCCCTGCAAGTGCCACATGATGACACTCCAGATAATCTGCTCCATGAGCTTCCCTGGCACTGAGGTCAAACTAATGGACCTATAGTTCCCCGGGTCTACCCTCTGGTCCTTCTTGTAGATGGGCGTCACGTTTGCTAGCCGCCAGTCGACTGGGACCTCCCCTGATAGCCAGGACTGCCGATAAATGATGGAAAGCGGCCTGGTCAGCTCTTCCGCCAGTTCCCTCAGTACCCTCGGGTGGATCCCATCCGGCCCCATCGACTTGCGTACATCTAAGTGCTGTAGCAGGTCGCTAACCATTTACTCGTGGACTATAAGGGCCACATTCTGCTCCCCATCCCCTTCCCCCAGCTCAGGGTACTGGGTATCCAGAGAACAACTGGTCTTGCTGTTAAAGACTGAGGCAAAGAAGGCATTAAGCACCTCAGCCTTTTCGTCATCTCTTGTCACTAAGTTTCCCCCTGCATCCAGTAAAGGGTGGAGATTCTCCTTAGTCCCCCTTTTTGTGTTGATGTATTTATAAAAACATTTTCTGTTACCTTTAACAGCAGTAGCCAGATTGAGCTCCAGATGAGCTTTGGCCTTTCTAATTTAGTCCCTGCACAGCCTTACAACATCCTTATAGACCTCTTGAGTGGCCCGCCCTCTTTTCCAAATTCATAAACCTTCTTTTTTCTCCTAAGCTCTAGCCACAACTCTCTGTTCAGCCAGGCCGGTCTTCTTCTGCACCAGCTTGTCTCTGGGCACGTGGGGACAGACTGCTCCTGAGTCTTTAAGATTTCCTTCTTGAAGAGTGCCCAGCCTTTCTGGACTCTTCTGCCCTTCAGAACTGCCTCCCAGGGGACTCTGCCAACCAGTGCCCTGAGCAGCTCAAAGTCAGCCCTCTGGAAGTCCAAGACAGCAGTTTTACTGATCCCCCTCCTGACCTCACGAAGAATAGAGAACTCTACCATTTCATAGTCACTCTGCCCAAGACAGCTCTCGACCACCACATCTCCCACCAGTCCTTCTCTGTTTGTGAACAGAAGGTCTAGCGGGGCACCTCCCCTGGTAGGCTCACTGACCAGCTGCGTCAGGAAGCTATCTTCCACGCTCTCCAGAAACCTCCTAGACTGCTTCCTCTGAGCTGTATTGTATTTCCACGATATGTCTGGGAAGTTGAAGTCCCCCACGAGAACAAGCACTGACGATTTCGCAGCTTCTGCCAGCTGCCTGTAGAACTCCTCATCAGTCTCCTCAGCCTGGTTTGGCGGTCTATAACAGACCCCCACCAGGATGCTTGCCTTGTTGGCCTTCCCTCTGATCCTAACCCATAGGGACTCAACCTTATCATTCCCAGCCTCAAGTTCCTCAACATCAAAGCACTCTCTAATATAGAGAGCCACGCCACCACCCCTTCTGTGCTGCCTGTCCCTTCTGAAGAGCCTATAGCCAGGCATTGCAGCACTCCAGTCATGAGAGTGGTCCCACCACGTTTCCGTGATGGCAACCAAGTCATAGCCTGCCTGCTGCACGATGGCTTCCAGCTCCTCTTGTTTGTTGCCCATGCTGCCTGCGTTAGTGTAGATGCATTTCAGTTGGACCATTGCCTTCTCCCCCAGCCCTGACATTGTTCCCCCTGGCACACCTCTAATGAGCCCTACTTCATCCCCATCCCCCTTCTCACCTAGTCTAAAGCCCTCTCAATGAGCCCTGTCAGCTCCTGGGCTGTTATCTGTTTTCCCCTTAGAGATAGGTGGGACCCATCTGCAGTTATCAGGCCGGGTGCCGAGTAAAGCATCCTGTGGTCAAATACCCGGTTCTAATTACAATAAGGCTATATTATTGCTTCCCTTTTTTTCCTTTTTTTTTTTTTTTTTTTTGAAGTCTCCATTTTCAAGTGAGTGTTTTCCTAGCTTTCTACATTGCAGTCTTCACTAACATGCAGACAAAATGATAGAATAGTATATGTAATTTTTTTTATGAAATTCCCTGAAAAAGCAGCCAAATCAAACAATTCTTTTTTATTTATTTTTTTTCCTAATTATTTTTTCCAGCTCAGAGAATTGGTTCTGTGGCTGAGTCTATTAAGTCAAAGAGGATATTACTTGAGGAAGGCCTGTGAGATCAAATTTCTAAAGGCCCTAGGATTATGTTTCTGTTTTCATTTGTTCTGTTTATTTTTGTTGGTTTTTGTTTCTCTTTTTTGATCTCTTACTTTTCCTTTTGGGGTCTGATGTATCACTTTGTGAAATCTTAAGTAATTGCTGGTATTGCAGCTCCTACCCGAACAGGTCATCTCTCCCTTCATGCCAGCAAATGCTGTGGTCAACATGAATCCCAGACCACAGCAGGTTCCTGTGTGCCTAAATTACTGCATTCAAGGGTAAAGAATCTGTTGCCTAATTCCTAGGTAGCACTTGGGACTGGGGTGTGCTGCCTGAACATTTCAGCCATGTGAAGGTATTTGTTCTGCCCAGAAACTGGGGCTAATGGGAATGTTTTAGCCTACAACTTTCCTAGACATAACTCTCAGAGTACTTTAGGGAGATTGATTTTGGCAATGTCCATGAGGGAGGGGAGGAGCACCCACTCCAAGGCCTGCTAAGGCATTCTCATCAGTCTTGGAGACTTGGGATGAGACTCTGAGCTCACAGAAGCTCAAAGCAAACAGCCTGAAGGATGCCATGATTTTCTTCTGTGACTCTGCTCTGATAATCAAAGGACAGAAGATGTTGGATTTCCACCATGTCTCTTTCTCACAAACCAGTTTATTTCCCTGATGTTCAACTATCCCACTTTGGCCAGTGGGTTTCTCACTTAAAAGGACTGGAAAAATGACATTTCCAGGAAAGCACCAAAATGAGGCAGTCTTGGAACTGCTTCTCAGCCTGGCACTTCACTTCAGTTTCTCTGCTTCTGAATGAAGCTGAATTATGGGAAATTTTATAGTTCTTGGTTTTGGAAACTGCCTCTGCCTTTATGGGAGGTAGATTTGAATGTTTTCTTCCATCACAGACTTTGGGATTGTCAGAGGATTGGGAGAGTCAACAAAATCTCCAATTCTGCAAATGTTTTGAAACAGAAGGCATTTTGAAGTGTTTTTTGAAGTCTTGCACTGTAAGACTTTAATCTAATTGAGCAATTCTGAAATAATTTTTTGCCAGTAAGATGTAACCATAAATATTCACAGGCAAGAGATCTTTCCAAGTTACAAGTAGCTCATTAATGTCCTTTTAATAGGCTTTGTGAGCACAACCTGAGCACCAGAAAGATATGCATGTTCCCTAATAAGGCACTTCCTGATGACAAATAAGAGCTGTGATCTTTTGTGTTTCAATTCCCATGCCTTGGTTGCTTAAGCTAAATGAAGAGCTCTGTTAGCTGGCTGGAAAAATTGTGTGCTCTCTAAACTACAGCCAGTCAACAGATGTCAGTGTGTTCATTCTGACAGAGCTCAATGGTGCTTCCACAAAGGCAACGTCAAAACCCTACTGACTGTGTGGGGGATGAGAGAGAGCACCAAGCTACCCGTGACTACAAAGGTGCTTACTGTTAGCAAGCAAAAATCTCTGTCTTTGCCTTGCATTCCAGAGGAAACGCAACAGCATGGTATATTCAAGAGATAAACGATAAGGGACTATTGTTTTTTTCAAAAAGTGAAAATTTTATTGCCAGACTGAAAAATAAGACTATACATTTTTTTTGTTGCGATCAGCTAAACAAATCAATATTTTTGGTGATATAATAAGAATTTAACTTTATGCACCCTACTGCAAAATTAACTGAAAACTGCTGAAATAATTTTGAAATATTAAAAGGGGCATGAAAAATGGCATGAACTTATTAAACAACAACGGATATGAAATATAATTTATTTTTAAAAAATATTTTTATTTACAAAAAAAAAAAAAACCTACATTAAGCAGTTTGTGAAACTTTAATCTCTCAAGTTATTCAGCAGTATTAAGACACAGTGCTGTCCAGAATTAGAGGAGACATCTCTGACAAAGTCTCTGAACACCTGTGAAAGGTAGTTTATAATGGATTATGCTTATAGCAAGATTTAAAGAGATTTTGAGGGAGACTGGCCCTAGATTTGTTTCAGCTGCAACATCCCAGTGAACGCCTTGTTGCCTGGAACCAGAGAGCCCCTCCAAGATGTAGTTAGGAAATAAGCGTTCATACAATTAGCAGAAATGCTCTTTCTCTAATTATGACTAGTGATGGTTTCCATCTGGAAAAGTTTCACCCAGTAACCTATCAAGAAAGCTGAAGGTAGCTGATAACTTAATTATTGATCAATGGTGGTAGTATTCACAACCAATAGCTCCAATGGCAAATTTCCCAAGCCTGTACTTGTTCTTGGGAATGCTTATTTCTCTGGCTGTAATTTCTCCTACCC
Organism: Anser anser; assembly: GCF_964211835.1. NCBI lineage: Eukaryota > Metazoa > Chordata > Aves > Anseriformes > Anatidae > Anser > Anser anser. The sequence continues at coordinate 1,041,123 of NC_139723.1, read as the reverse complement.
AAAAAATGCTGCTGTGACATCAGACTGCCCTAACTGGCATTTTTTCTCAGTTTTCCATCTTTAGAGTTTCTAAAGATATTAGCACAGTGAAGGTCTGACAAAATGAATTCCGACAAAAGATAATTGCATGAATCTTTTGTAGCCGAGCACTTAAAACGCCTTGACGCTGTCAGTTCCTATTTCACTCAAATGCGTGTCAAAGTTGCAATGCTGCCCCAGCTCAAGTAGGGGTGACAAGAATCACTCAGCCAGAGTGGTTGTGAGGATCTGAGTCCATGTGCATTAACGTGTTTTTGTTGTTTTTGTTCTGGTTTGGTTGTTTGTTTTTACAAAACAGAGGTCGGTGTATGGAAATTTGGGAATCAAGTTAACCAAGCTGACATCTCAAACAAGTTAACACTGCACTTGAGGCGCTAACACGTTGACACAACATCGTCAGATTGGGAATGGCAGTTACAATGAGGGATGGATCTATCGGTGTGCCAGAAAAAGGAAGATTCCTTGTGAAGTAGATACTTTTCCTCCCCAAGGATGGGGAAATAAACTGAGCTGGAGGAACTTGCCTGGTCTTGAAGTCAAACCTGGAGGAATTTAAGTTCTAGAGCAGAGTCAGCTGGCCTCCTCAGGCTTCCTGCCTAGGGGATGAGGCTTACTCACTGGTCCAAATAGAAGAGTCTCAGGTCACGTGCAAGTGAAGACCGCAGTGTTGGGGCAGGAAGAGAGAAGAAGCCATGAGACCCTGGCAGAAGACAAAGTGCTCCTGACAGTCTGAGTTAAGGAGACAGAAGGGACAGGTTTCTGCTATTTCAGGCATTTTATTTAGAAGTGCCGAGCCAGGGTGGCTTATCAGTGTTTGAGTCTTTGTTGTGCTCTTAATACTTCTAGTGTGTCCCACTGCAGAAGTTTCCCAGTTTTACCCAAGTAAATATTTTTAACAAAAGCTAGTATCCATAGCTTTCTCATGAATGTGACTGGTCATTGCCCTCAGTACTTTAGGGTTATCCCTCAACACAATTAATTGATGGTTCTCCATTCAGGAGCACAGACCTTGATTATCTCTTAGATTTAATGAGAACCTGTTATGTCACTGTACCTCGTTTTTATACACTTGCTCTGTTAGCCATTTGAAGTGGGTAATGAATTTCCATTGAAATTGTTTTTTTCTTCCTCTTTCAGTTCTTTCTCTGGGAGCCAATCTGAAGGAACTTGATCTGCAAAAAGGGCAGACAACTGCAAAAGATTGCTTCCAGAACCTCTTCTTCCTCACAGTGACTACCTCAGTAATTTTCAATCTGCAACTAACATAATCAGTTATTTCTTGCACTTCAAAGGAAAATGTCGCTTTAACAATTAAATTTCTCTGTTTTCTTATGTTGTCTCAACATTTTCTCTTTTAAAAAAACAGTCGTCTAGAATCACTTTTTACTGACGTGAGCCCTGTGTCAAAATACAGAGGGATGATTCACAAGCTTGACTTGCAGCAGGATGGTTCAGGGTGTTTTAGGGATGTTTGTTTCAAATACCTTTGCGGTCCCCTTCATTGGGCTTTCCACTGTTTCTTTGTTACTGCAACTCCGCAGAGAAATCTTTGGCATATGATACTGATCCTGGAGGAAATATTATAACTGTAAATATTGAATTCAGTATTTTATGTAAAGACAGAGGTGAGTATTACCTTTTTCAAAATGAAGTTACAATTTATGATGGAAAACCGGGTGGGAGGAAGGGGGAATCCTTGGACGCCTTGAAAAAGAAAGTAAGTGCATGAAATCTTGTAACTCTGAGACAGGGATTTTTTAATTTAGCTTGCTAATTGTCAGTTAAGCACTTCTCTCTCCTCATAACAAGCACTAAAGCACAAGGTGCTGGTAAGTGAAAGAAGTGTAGGTTTGGCTTCTGTCTTGCTTATCTCCAGAAAAGGCCAAATTAATTATGCTCAGTAGGCTCACTGAGCAGACTTTATCTATGCTGAGGAAGGCACACCTGGTCTGTGACATGAGAGTCAGCGGTGCTGTGCAGTGTGCAGGAGCACGAGCTAACTGTTGCAGCCCAGTCCCCATAGCAAGAGATGTGTAGTTGAAACGCCCATGTTAAGGACAGCGAGAGAGGAATTTGAGTGGCTCAGAGGTACAAACACAGTAGCAGTAACTCTGCATGCAGAGTATTTTGTTTTCAACCACACCAGCATCTTCGAGATGCAGCACGGTGGCGATGCTTGCAGATGAAACCCAGGTCTGATGTCCTGAGCAGGCTGCAGGCAGGGTGTCAGCCTGTCCCCTGACCCATCGCTCCTGCAGGCCCTGAAGAAAGCACCCCTTTGCAGCGGGCATTTCACACCCACAGCTGGTGCATGGGTTTCAAGCTGCCTGCCACTCCATGGGCAGGGCTGTTTGTGCAGGGAGAAGTGAGACTTGGCAGGAGGACATGGATCTAATGGCAATGTGGGGCTGAGTGGGGCAGGAGAAGTGCTGAGACCCATCCAGGAATGCGCTGCAGACCTCAGGTATAGGGCTCCAGCTAAGGCAGTGAATTGTGCAGAAAGGAAATTAAAAAAAAAAAAAAAAAAAAGAGAGAGAGAGAGACAAAAAATAAATAAAAGAGACAGCTTTCAATCAGCTGAACTAACTATTGTGCAGCCTGCTATGAGGCTGAAATGAAACATGTCGGTACAATTCTCTCGTGCTTTCCACTTGAAGCCCAAGAGAGCACCTTCAGCTCAGCTGGTGACTGAGATCTGCTGGACACATGAAGTGGAAGAGCAAAGTAAGGCACCGGCAAGCCCATATTTGATCTGTAGTCTTGTTTTCACACTGCATAAACTTCCTTCTCCCCGAATCAGCAGCGTTATTGTAATCCTGACTGGAGGTGTTAAAGCACAGCAGTGAAAAAAGCTGCCATCAGTCTGGACACCTGCTGCCGTGCTTCCTGTTCCAGACCTGTCCAGGCAGGGCAAGTCGTGGCCATTCTGCCCCAGACCACCTTGGGCATTAAGTCAGATGGAGGAAAAGTGCTGCTCCAAAGAGCAGCACAGGTCTGGCTTCCCCAAATAATGCCACCTGTCTTGTGGTGGGGGAGTCAAAACCTCCTCATGCACAACGGGCGCTTTGGCTCATTTGATTTGCAGACACCCCAGGACTGATGTGTAATTGCTGGCTTCTTGCTTCAGCTAAATTTGGAAAAACAGATAGAAGAAACACAGCTCTTTTCTTTCTTCAGCTATCATATTTAGTCAATTCATTAATTTTACTTGCTGCCAAGCCTGCCTCCAGTTAGCCATTAATTTCAGGTGCTAAAATTGTAATTTAGTAACTGCACTGGACCAAAAGGGAGAATATAATTCACTTCTCTGCCTCTTAGGGGACCTGTACATATAGTAAATCAACCCAGAGTTACAGTTATACAAAAGTTGGTTTTAGTTGGAGAAAAAAACAGTATAATAGACAACTGGCAAACTCAACTACCAAAAATTACAAACCCTAATGGAGTCAGTCAAAAATATTATATCTCCATTTGAAAGGCCTAGCAATTTGTCAGCCAGACTTATTTAGAACTTGCTGAAGTGCTGCAGCCCTGCAGCATAATGCATACAATGATATGGTCTTGATATCAAGTCCTTTCCCTATTCCCACTGAATCCCTTCTGCATCCTCAGATTTATTCAGCACCTTGGCCACATGCAAGTGAAAAGAACAGTTAAAAGCTGACAGAAACAAACCCAATGATAACTCTTGGTTTAACCCAAAAAGAAGGAAAATCTATGAATGCCCATTCAAGCTGAAATACTAAGAAATCATTAATAAACCAGGTTCAATGATGATGACAAAAGAAATTTAGGAACGAAATGGAATTATTGGCATTTGCTTAAATTTGCCAGTTTTGACAGCACGGGAAAAAAAAAAAAATCTGTGCTGGAGAACTCACAAAGGAAAATACAATTCAGGTGGTGCACTCAGTGCAGGCTGACAAGTATTGAAACGCCAGACAAACACAGACCATTCCTCAGCCACTCCCTGCCAGTCCGTGTTTGCTGGGCTGAACTCTCCCGCTCACTGACAGCTCCTGGCCAGGGCTGAGGGCAAAACAGCTGGAGATCTCTTGTGTGTGCACATGGAAGGGAGCAGCCACCTCCAAAGACATGCTGATACCAGAGCGCCTAGAAGGCTTCCGACGTCCTCTTCTGCAGCAAACCTGAAGTGGGTCCAACTTCAATGCAGCACTGCTGAGGCACATTGTTGATCTCCTACCACGAGATTTCTGTTGTCCCAAATTTTCATCTTACTGTCCTTGAATAAATAAAGATGTTCTTCACTTGTACTGTGTGAATTCCTCATTGTTGGACTAACTGATCTTTGTTACCGCATTAGCTGAAAATTGAAAGTAGAGTAAGCTAAGTACTATATCCAAATTCAGCCAAGGTAAGTACAGGTGGTTGCTTCCTTGTTTCAACACTTTTCATGGTGCTGTGTAAATCCTGGGTTCCCCAGAAAAGCAGGAAAACTGTAATCCAAATCACAAAGAAAATAAGACCATGGAGAGATTAATGGGGGGGGGGGGGGGGGGGGAGCGTCACTGCGACATCAGACTCGGAGACCCTGTTAGAGTAATCAGGCCGCTGGTTAAAATGTCAGGTGCCCTAATGAAGCACGAACAGTACCTTGTTATTTTTCTGTCAGTGACAAGCCTCAACCAACTCATGTCGCTGGGCTCCAGCCTCCACAACCTGCTGATGGGGATTTCTCCTGGGAAAAGCAGGCTACCAGCTCCGTGACAAGGTGCCAGCTTTTCCCCTTGCCTTCTCTGGACTGAGCTGCCAGAACCGAGAGCTCCCAGTCCCTCCCAGCTGCTCTATTACTTCTCCTTCAAGACCAGGAAGCTCTCACCAGCCTGCCCTGTGCCCGTGCTGCAATAACCTCCATCAACACACAGAGCACGCAGCCCTCCTTCCAAAAACTACTTTATCAGTCCACTTGGATCTTGGGGCTGCATTTCTCCTCTTTGTCCCAAGCCTCCAACGGGTGCTCCCTTTAGCCCCTAGGTACTTTCCCACTTCTCTTCTTTTCCATGAAGCTGGCACTCCTTATTAATCCTAGACAGCAGGGGAACACTCTAATCTCTAAGATCGATCCCTCCAATATTTCTGCCTTTTTTCTGCTTTTTTGCCACCTAACCTTACCCATAAAAGTGGCCTAGAAGAAAGCTGGAGAGGGACTCTATCAGGGTGTGTAGCCATGGAACCAGGAATAATGGCTCTGAACAAATGGAGGGGAGATTTAGATTAGATGTGACGTGAAGAAGAAATTCTTCACTCAGAGCACAAAGTGCACAGGGGAATTAGGGCTGGAGATGCACCTTGCTTCTGTTCTTTTCCATAAAGAATAGAATGAAATTACCTAAAAAACAGTGTTAAAAATAACCCCAGGGCACAGGATGGGAGGTGCAGGACAGTCCCTGTGGCCGAGGGGCAGCCTTTCTCTCTGGCAAGCCAAATGGCCCGGTGGAGCCAGCCCCAGAAAAGGGGCCCTCAGCCCCCCCAACCCTCCTCCTTGTCCACGTGAGGAGTTTTCCATTAGAGAGAAAGCAAACAAGACTTTTGTCTCATTTCTGCCTGCTTTAGATGAAATTTTATTTTTTGAAGAGTTTTTATTGGCTCAGCATCAAATAATAATAACAACAACTTTGAAATGGCAGATTCTTTTGTTTCTGATCATATATGAAACCCTTATTGAGAAAGTATTTCTCTATTCTTCTTGCAGAAGAATAAACGTTTTCTTTTCATTAGGCATTCTAATATTTAAAAATATGTCTACATGATTGTTAATATTTTTACTTGAATTGCAGATTTGCATCTTTAATTTGACTAAGCTAGATAGTTTTAGAGCTAAGGCTTTTGACTAACCCAGAAAATCTGTTCCAGTGTTCAAAAGCCACTTTGCTTTTGATAAGGTACTGGATCAACAGATCAGTAACTTGAACAAGTCCGGCCCATTCTTCCTCCTTCAATTCTATTTCAGGTTTTGTTATCCTAAGTTTTTCCTCCATTTCTCCAGGAATGATGTGCAGAGACTCCAGTAGAGTTGTGAAAATCAAGCTGATACAAGGCAGCAATGAGCAAGGGCAAATGGTGATTTAACCAGACAGCTTTGCAGAGCTGTGGAGGAGATAACAACTCATCTTTGTGGTGTTTGTTGTTAAACATCACTCCTTCTTCATTATTTCATTCATTTCTTTTTATCTCAATCTTGATTACGAATTTTAGAGGGCATCTGTATTGGGTTTATGTGGCAAGCCTTTGGTCTGTACCTGGGGGGCTGCAGAGGTGGCCTCTGTGAGCAGAGCCCAGCAGCTGCCCCATGTCAGAGAGGAGCCAGCTCCAGCTGCTGCAAAATGGACTCCCTGCTGCCCAGAGCTGGGCCGTGAGTGATGCTGGCTGGGCTCTGGGAGAGCAGACTGAAAAAAGGAAGAAAAAAACAACTGCTGTGCTGCAGCAGCTGGGAGGAAGGGGTGAGAACTGAGCAAGAAGCAGCCCTGCAGCCGCAAGGTGAGTGCAGCAGGAGGGCAGGAGGTGCTCCAGGCAGGCAGCAGCAGTTCCCCTGCGGCCTGTGGAGAGGCCCCTGGTGGAGCAGGCTGTCCCCCTGCACCCACGGGTCCCACACGGAGCAGATCTCCACGCTGCAGCCCGTGGAGGAGCCCCCGGTGGAGCAGGTGGATGTGGCCTGGAGGAGGCTGCGGCCCATGGAGAGCCCCCGCAGGAGCAGGCCCCGGGCCGGAGCTGCAGCCCGTGGAGAGGAGCCCACGCAGGAGCAGGGGGTCTGGGGGGAGCTGCCGCCCGTGGGGGACCCGTGCTGGAGCAGTTTGCTCCTGGGGGATGGATGGACCCCGTGGTACGGAGCCGTGTGGGAGCAGTTCCTGAAGAGCTGCTGCCTGTGGGCAGCCCCCCAGGCTCAGTTCGGGAAGGACGGCATCCCGTGGGAGGGACCCCACGGGGAGCAGGGGCAGAGAGGGACCGTGAGGGAGAGGTGGAGACAAAGCATCAGAGACAGACCGCAGCCCCCATTCCCCTGTGCTGCTTGGGAGGAGGAGCTGGAAGAGCGTGGATGAGGGGAAAGTTGGTTTAGTTTGCTTTTAGTTCTCATTGCTCTACTTTTATTAATTTGCAATATATTACGTTAATATTCCCAGATAACTATTTTGCTTGTGATGGTAGTTGGTGAGCAATCTCCCTGTCCGTATCTCAAACCGTGAACTGTTTTATTATATTTTCTCCCCCCATCCTGTTGAGGAGGGGGAGTGAGAGAGCAGCATGGTGGGCAACTGGCATCCAGTCAAAGTTAAACCAACCAAGTGTCCTTTTGTAAGGACACTTGCACAATAAGCATTGCAGAGAAAATTTTTCAGCCTGTTTATTTTGCTTTTCTTTAAAGGCCATCAACAATTAGATCTAACAGCTTGTACTGAGACAGTCCTCTGCTCATGTGCCTCCTCTGCCTTTCCATCACACATTCCTTCTCCGTCGGACAAATGAGACACTAAAGATGTTGGATTGACCTCCAGATATCATGTAAGCAATTTACAGTATGTTTTAAAGCCTCACTCCAGCAAAGCACTTATCCAGTTTTGGAAGTAAAGATAGGCTCTGAGTCACAGAGTCACAGAATCATACAATCATAGAATGGTTTGGGTTGGAAGGGACCTCAAAGATCATCTCATTCCAACTGCCCTGCCGTGGTGGGGGACTCTAAATCAGGTTGCTCAAAGCAACATCCAACCTGGCCTTGAACACTTCAAGGGGTGGGGCAACCACAACTTCTCTGGGCTACTTGTTCCAGTGCATCACCACACTCAGAGTGAAGAATTTCTCCCTTATCTAATCTAAATCTGCCTTGTTTTAGTTTAAAGCCATTACTCCTTGTCCTATCCCTACACCTCCTAGCAAAGAGTCCCTCCCCAGCTTTCCTGTAGCCCCCTTTAGGTACTGGAAAGTTGCTATAACATCTCCCTGAAGCCTTCTCTTCTCCAGGCTGAACAACCCCAACTATCTCAGTCTATCTTCATAGGTGACTTGCTCCAGCCCTTCATCACCTCTGTGGCCCTCCTCTGGACTCATTCTAATACTTCCATGTCATTTTTGTGCTAGGGGCCCCAGAGCTGAGTGCAGGGCTCCAGGTGGAGTCTCACGAGAGCAGAGCAGAGGGGGACAATCCCCACCCTTGCCCTGCTGGCCACCATGCTGTTGGTGCAGCCCAGGGTACGGGCAGCTTTCTGGGTTGCAAGCACACATTGCTGGCTCATGGTGAGGTTCTCATCAACCAACACCCTCAGGTCCTTCTCCTCAGGGCTGCTCTCAATCCATTCTCTGCCCAGCCTATATTCATGTTTGGGATTGCCCTGACCCAGGTGGTGGACCTAACATTTGGGCTTGTTGAACTTCCTGAGGTTCACACAGGCCCACCTCTCAGGCCTGTCCAGGGCCCTTTGTATGGCATCCCTTCCCTCCAGCATGGTAACAGCACCACACAGCTTGGTGTTGTCTGCAAAGTTGCTGAGGGTGTACTCAATCCCACTGCCCAAGTCATCGACAAAGATGTTAAATAGTACCGGTCCCAATACAGCCTCCTGATGAACACCACTACTCACTGTTCTCTACCTGTACCTGTACGTCTAGCTGTTTACTGCAACTCTTTGAGTATGACCACCCAGCCAATTCCTTATCCAACAAGTGGTCCATCCATCAGATCCATGTCTCTCCAGTATAGAGACAAGGATATCATGGGGAACAGTGTCATGTTCCCTCTGGGGCCTGGGCCATGTGGCTGGCAGTCTTGTCGGCAAAGACTGAGCCAAAAAAGTTGCTGAGTACCCCAGCTTTCTCCATATCCCAGGTGACCAGAACTCCCATTTCCTTCCAGAGAGCACCTACAATTCCCCCAGTCTTCCTTTTTATCATTGATGTACCTATAGAACCCTTTCTTATTGCCCTTTATGTCCCTGGATAAATTTAATTCTAAAAACACATCTCTATAATGCCAGTGCCAAAGCTCCGCAGGCGTGCGTACATCTCTAACTCTTGTTTATTCCCCATGCTACGTACGTTAGCATAGAGACATTTGGGTTGGGCCCCCCAATGAAGCCGACTTACTGGCTGCAGTGGCTGGACTTCCTTTGTGTTGCTCTTCAGGTGCTCTCCTGCTGACCCATGACCCTTCTCCAGGCTCTGTCACTGACACTGGCATCAAGCTGGGAGGAGTGGAATGGATTGAGGTTCCCCTTCCTCGGCAACTCCAGTTCAAAGCCCTCTTCGCCAGCTTGGCGAGCCTATGACTGAGGTTGCTCTTCCCCTTTTCTGGCAGGTGGACCCCCTCAGCCCCCAGCAGACCAGGTTTCTCAAAGCAAATCCCATGCTAAGCAGCCAAACCCCTGGCTGTGGCACCAACCCTGCAACCATGTGTTGATGTGCCAGATTCAACTGGCCCTTTCAATCCCCTTCTCTTTGACTGCTATGGCATGCTTAGCCCTTGGGACTTGGACGAGATGGCCTTTAAAGGTCCTTTCCAATCCAAACTGTTCTGTGATTCTGATTTTGTGCAAGAGGGATGGGAGCCTAGGAAAGGCAGAGTGGTGCTGGTAAGGTAAGGAGCTGGACATCCCGGTGGCAAGCAGGAGAGTGTGGAGGTTGGTCAGTGTGAGATTAGGCCTCTGGGGTGAGGAAATTTCTGGGGCAATCCCAGAGGACATTTGGCCTCAGCAGTCTGTGGGGTGGGTGTATCTGTACAGGTGCATACATACACATAACTCCAGACACATTACCTAACTTCTATATTGCTTCTCATCATATATTTTTCAGCAAACACAGCCTTCTACTCATGCATTTCCACTAATTGTCTTACTTCTACAATAGTCTGTACTGGAGCAAAATCTGAAACATTTAATGAGTAATATAATCAATTTCTTGCAAAATTTGTCCTTTTTTTTTTTTCCTCCTTAATCAGTAGAGTGACTGGTTGCCCTGTTAGACCCTGTGACTTTAAAATACGCCCTGGTTTAATTCAGCAAAGCAGCTGGAACACAGTTAAGAAATAAAAGGCATCAAAACAGCTCAAGAGCAGTCAGAGCTCAAGAGAGAACCCAGGAGCCCCCTTGCTTGCAAAGACGGTGTCATAAAGCCTCTGTTCTCCCAGGAAGCGGAGCAGCTCTTGTGCTGCCTGCTCCTGAGGGAATAGTGGTCTATAATCAGTTTTCAAGATTTTCAGTCTTGCAAGCATTTCCTCTTCTGGGGGCAATAGGACACTCTATGATAGCGTAAGTGCTGTTGTCTGGGATCCCAACCCCGGACTTGAGGAGAGAATGTCATATATTCAACTCTAAACCAGTAGCAGCAGGAATAGACTCTTGGAAATCTCCAAAACCCACATGCAGACCCAAACACTTCAAACCTGAATGTTTGGTGATGGTAATAATAAGGATTAATATGGTGTTGCTTGTAAACAAATTTGCTTGCTATACTCCTACTGAAGTTGGGGGAAGCTAAGCCCTGCTTTTCTTGAAGGTCTGCATTTCTTATTGGAACACCTTCATTTAGTTCACAGAGAAATTGTTTGCACACTAATAAATAAAAATAAGTTCAGAATTCATTTTAATAAATCACCCACTTTTTAAATTAGGATAAGCATTACACAAATTTGCTATCATTTCTTCTATGCCTACCTGAGAACATCTTGCCTTGAAAGACTTCTATCAGAACTGACTTTGCAACTAATAATGTGGTCTTTGTCACTTAACTCAAACGTCCCTATTGGCTTTAGCACAGTGAAGCATTAAGAAAATGAATTATTTTTTTTTAAATGCATACCCTGAAGTTTGATTTGTTGAAAACATTTCTTGAACTGACAAGACACATGCTGTGTCTGTGAAACCCACTGGGAACTTTCAAAACTTGAGCAGCAGTTTCTAATCACTGACTATCATTAGCATTTTAGTGAATAGATTTTTGATAAGAAAAATCTTTGCCCTATGAAAAAGATTTTTTTTAATTTTTTTTTTTTGTGTGTGTGTGTGTGCAAACAGATCTTCTCTTTTAATTATTCCTTCAGCTATCCTCTGAGCTACAGAGAGTTCTGAATGATCATGTTTTTCTGTGGCAAGGGAGTACAGTGCTGTGGCAACAAATACTCCCATTATGATGTAACTTTATGCTGTCGTCTGTGTATTACTAAACCATGGAATATGCCTTCTGCTATGTGTGGCAGCAGGTCAAAGGGTGGCTTCCCATGATGGAAGGCATGCCTGGATTTCTGATGGACCTCACAATGGAAGTGGCTGAACTGTGCCAGTGCCCCTTCACTGTAGCCTGTTAATGTTAACTTCTGTATGTGTGTAGAGCCAAGCAGAGTAAACAGGGTCTCTGCACAAAAAGCGTCAGACTTTTCAAGCTGTAGAGACAAATATGTTACCCATAGGTGAAACAAAGAGGAAATGCAGAGGACATTCAGTGAAAAGTTTATGAAGGATAGTGAAATCTTGTTGACACAATAGCGGAAAGAATAAAGAGTTGATACTGTTTCTCTATGCTTTCAAGATGTATTTGACAAGGTCTCTCAAAGACCATTCTGAAAAGTTGGCAGGCAGTAAAAAGTGAAACCAGCATTACTCCAGAAACTCAAGTCTGAAGGTGTCTGTGAGGCACTGAGAAAAGCTAGATAAGTGAAGACTGTGATAACTGGAGCAACTCGTAATTTACCAGTTTGGCTTTGGAAGCTTACTTATTTCTTGGTTTTAACTGGAGCCACTCAGAGGAAAATCCTGAAACAAAATGTGCTACAGCAGTCAAAAGGGCAAACAAAGCCACATGCTGTCCTAGACATTTCACAAGAGAAGGAAATGATGGAGTCAAGGTAAAGCTTTGTCCTTCTTGTCTGATCCTGGAAAGAGCATGGCAAGGAAACACAAAAACGAACTAGGTCCTGTAAAGAAGCAGGATAGTCATCCTTCCACCTAAAGGCTTCCACCAAAGACTAGTGAGTGCAGATGGGAGACTAATTAAGCTCCATCCTACAGCTCTCTGATACTCACCTGCTAGTGTTCGCAGGATTAAGGAAACAAGACAAACGAATGAACCCAGCTGTATGGAAGGAGTCCCTGGATGGATGTGCAGAGCCAGCAGAGCCAGTCTGTACTATCAAACAAAGCAGAGCTGGGACTTAGCGCAGAGGAAGTGATACCTGAATACCCTGAACTGCAACAAAATTTCTGTTTTCTGCTAGGGTAACATGGCTCTGCTGGGCTGGAGAACATCTGCATTATTTTTGGTGCTTTAGCTGAATGCCATCCCCCACCCCAATCCCCTATCCTCTTCCTGATAATAATTACTCTGTTGTCTTTAAAAATTATCATAAGCATGGGGCCAAAGGAGAGATGAGGCCAAGTGCTGTGTGATGATAATGCAGCTGGGCTGAATAATAGCCTTTGTTTTTCACCTTTAGTAAGAACTACTACAATAACAGGGACTAGGACTGTAGAAAGAGGCCATTTCACCACAAGCAATGCCAGGTTTTTCCTCAAGATGCACCCGGTGACATCTCTGCAGAGGACAGGACAAGGGGAGGAATCCTGGCTTTGGAGAGGACACTGGAAGAACATCAATGATGTCTGTCCCCTTGCAGCATGTGCCTATGCCTGGCGAGGCTGTTACAGCTGTGTCAGCGTTTCTCATGAAATTTCCATGTCTCGAGGCCTAAGTTGACAGAAAGAGAGAGGATACGAAATCTGTCCTGTTTGGTGTTGGTTTATGGGCATACACTATAAAGTTTTTGGTTCTTTTCTTCATCACTGGGGCCATTTGCAGCTTCCTTTTCACTCTGCTGGTCTCCAGCAACGTCTGGGCTCTCCTGCCTTTGGTTCTCTGACTGCTGCTCCTTCTCTTCTTCCTCCATCAGCAAGCATTTGCCTCCTGGTTGCTGACATTTCAGGACCAGGAAATGCAGTCACAATGCAAACAAGACAAGGAGAGGATCTGTCCTCTCCTCAACAGAGGATCTGTCCTTTCCTCAACAGCAGCTCCCAGTCCAACTACAGGGGATCCTCATGAAGTACAAGACCGTAAACAAGGGCTGTACGCACCACTGGCTCTCAGGAGTCACTCATTGCTCCAAGTCTCATTGCTGGGAGTCAGCCGGAGACAAGCTGCTCTTGTCCAGCTCAGCTGCTCTGAACTGCCTGTCTTCCCCAACCCGGAGCCTTTCTGCACATGGGCATGCACAGCACAGAAATGCACTTCACTGGGAAGGACCGGTAAGGAGCTGACAAATGCTAGCGGGAGAAGTGAGGGGGTAGATGTTGTGAGAACTCGGATGACACAAGGTCCCGAATGTAGCAGGAAAAGTACTCATCTAAAGTCATACAAGCAACCTTTGTGCTTCTGTAGAAATAGATAAATAAATAAATAAATATACACACGGCTTTCAGGGACTGTTTCATTTCCTGGAAGCAGAGAAACCTGGTGAAGAACACACACGTACCCGTGTGACTTCTTGCCTCCTGACCTGCCGCTGCTGGCCAGGTTGGCCTGGTGGTGTGACCTGCCTAGTGGTTTGCCACCCAGAGCTGGCTCCAGGTGGTGGTCAGCCAAGGGGCGAAGCTACACAGAGGTGTAGGAGACTGCCCCACACAGCCGAGTACTGCTGGTGGGAGCCTGGGTCGCAGCCAGCGTGGGACCAGGTGACATCGCTCAGGCCCGGCCTGGGCACCATCTTCCTGCAGGCCTGCCCCTCTGCACTGCAGTGCTCGGTCACGCCTGTTCGTCCCCGGAGCCAGAAGGGAGGCAGGGCTGGCCGGGACACCTGTCCCTGTCTGCAGCAGTGGGAACCTCCCTCCCAGGGCTTTGCTTGCGCTGTGGGGAAGCAATGGCTGATCGGGACTGATGGGACGTGGCCCCCCAGGCTGGAGAGAGGTGCCTACGGCTCGACCGGGTCTCTCCCAGCAGAAGAAGGAAGGCTTTGGGGAAGCAGCAGGAGCTGGGGGGAAAAGAGGATGCCAGGTGCCCAAGGTGAAGAATCGCAAATAGGATTTTTTTTTTTTTCGAGAAAGATGGAGAAAAGAAGACATAAAAAAAACTTCTGACTTTTCCTCCCCACTGTCTCTCCCGTGACGTGCCAAACTTCCCTGCTCATGTGCAGCTGCCCTCTCTGTCTGACAGGGAGGAGGTGAGGAGCTGACAGTGTTCAGGAGAGAAAAAGGGAGAAAAAAGAGTGAGAGCACCAGAGAGAGGCTAGTTGCAATCCCCTGCTTGAAGCTGATAATTAATAAATGAAATGCCCTGGGACTCCACTAAAGCTTCCTCAGATGACTTATCTGTCGTGGGCTCGGTAAAGCATTAAATGGCCATTTTCTGACAGAATGACTTCACTGCGTTGGAGCTTCCTTGACTTTGTGTGGAATATTTCTCCCCTCCTCCCACCCTTTTTTTTCAGTCTTCTCTGTTTCTTTCTCTCTCTCTTGCTCTCTCTCCCTCTCTCTCCCCCTGGTTGATGGCTCTAGTTCATTTCTGCCTATTTAATTGGGCCCCGGATGAATTTACTCGACAGGGCCATTCATCATGTGGCAGCGGCTGGCGGACGAGCCCAGGGGGAGCGGGGCTGACAGCTCCAGCAGCCTTGGATGCTGCCTGACTCTGGAAGTTCACATATTTGGGCATTAGTGCAGCTATTAGTTTAACAAGCTTCGTTTATCCCTGTCACTACCACTTCAGCTTCCCATGTAATCATTTGAAATGTAGATTACTGCTAGACAAATGGGACAGAGCAAGAGTACACAGGAGGGAAAAAAGTGACATGGATTGCTTGCTATGAGCTGGTTTTTTGTTGTTGTTGTTGTTTTGTTTTGTTTTGTTTTTCTTTCCTTCTTCTAATACATTTCTATGTGAGTGTTCTGATTAACTTAATATTCACATTATTCCTATCACAAGAGGTTTGTCACCTATGTACACCCATTTTTAGAAAATATGTGTTAGCTATTTATTGACCCAAAGTACATGTTTAAAGCAATCATACAGCCGTCCAAGGGTCCAGAAGTTTGTGCACACCTAGCCCTCTCTCCATATACTTTTTCTGTCTCTGCTTCAAATTCATTGTGGTCTGCCTCTTATCATGGGCACAGCATGGACTTTTGAGAAACCATCAGCCATGCCCTCCACTCTACCACAGAAACACTGGTGCATCTGCTTCCACACACATCCCCATGACCCTGCAATGTCAGATCACACGTACTGCTAGGAGACGAGGCAATGCCAGCTCATGGCAGGCAAACGCTATCTCTCCTGGGCTTTCCCCAGGTCCTCCAGTGCTGTGTTAAAAATAAGGAAGGAAAGTATGAGGCTGAGAACCTCTTGTGAGCCCTTTCTCTAGGAGCTGGTAGAGGTCATGTTCTTCAAGCCAGAGATGCCACCAGATTCTGAACCTGGACCTTTCCCAACACAGATCCAGTTCCCTTTGCTGGAATCTACGTGAGATATGGCAACAGGATGACATGGCAAATGTAATCACCCTTTCTAGTCTCCTGTTAAATGGGTTATGCCTCGCTACATTATTTTTGCACTAGGGTAGAAGTAAAAGCAGAGCAGTATTTCCAATGTTCAGAGATGTTTTGGCAGTTATGATCCAGGAGTAAAGGTGAGGCTAGTATGCAAGCTATTCCCAAACTTCTCAAGTCCTTATGGTTTTGATGAGGGCTAATGTTCCCGGACTTGGGGAGGATGGAAGGGAACAGCAACTAATCTGCTCCGGTAGTCTATATGTCATAGACTCATAGTATCAGTCATTCCCAGCAAGTCCAGGAACAACACAATTTATCCTTTGAAAACACATTCAAAGGTGTCGGTGATGGACCCGTTTTATTGCAAAGAAACATCATCCAGTGCTCAGCTATCCCTCCGATTTAAATGTGCATATTATTCTGAATTCATCTGACCCAACTCTTGACTCTTATTTGACTTTCTTTGCTCAACATAGAAGCTCTCCTCTGTCAGACCACATACTTTTGCTCAAAGTTCCCATTATAGACCAGATAGGTCAAGTCAGTCTTTAATAAAACCTTGAATCAACCAAACAGGTTATTCTTATTCATTCTCTTAATACAAGTCATGTTTCCAAACCTCAAATGATTCTAGCAGACTTAGCCATCTCCAGTTTGCCTGCATCTTTTCTGAATCAGAGGTGCTTTACTCTGCTAATGGTACCACTAGTACTTCACTCAGGAATACCATTCCTATCTGTCCTGCCATCCATACTCCTCAGTCCTCCAAAGTCTGTTTCCTAATCACTTAGCCACAGGCAGGCTCTAGGAGCTCTCTGTCGGTTGGTTTGCACCTTGCTCCTCACCATGTCCTTTTCCCTGTCACGGTTTCTCGGAAATGCATGCCTTCTTCCTATAAATCTAAGATCATTCCATGTTAAAACCTGTGTTGCCTTGCATTTTGTTTTGTGAAAAATGTGTTGTTGAAGTAAAAATGTAAAAGCTAACTTTGCAGATCTGAATGTTTTACAATGACACTCCATTAACCTGTGATATCTGCAGGCTTTATCAGTATGGGGCTTGGGATTTTCTTCCTGGCCCTGGACAGAGCTGAATGAAATTTAGAAATTCAATTCTTTGGGAAAATCTGGCCATTCAGCACTTCTCTTCATACCAAAGCAGGATGAGGCATTAAAATTCAGAAAATTCTGTGTTTTAATATTGTGACAGATGTTCTGTGTTTTAATATTTTAGAAGACACAGAAATGTGAAAATATTAAAATGAGAAAATACTAAAACCATCCTAAATGGAAGCTCTCTAAATTTCCTGCAGTAAGGCATGGGTGTGCTGTTTGCCTCTGGAAGGAAAGTAGTGGGTTGCAATTATTGTGGTGTCCCTTTTGAAAAAAAAATAAAAAATAATCATGGCAGTTCTGTTTTTGCATGTGATCACTGGCATTGTCATGGTTCATTCTGCTCATCTCCTGTCTCTCCCCCTATTTGAACAGTAAGATCTCCAAGGTGCAGCTTGTGATATGTTGTTATCCCTTTCCAAGCCACTGCAAAGTGACACAATTCATTTATCCCTCCCTCCTCTGCAGCTCTGGGACTCCCCTGAGGGCCTCAGCAGCTGGTGTCTTCCCCTAATGAAAACAGCTCACAGGTCTGTGTCAAGCCTAGTGGCAGATCAGATCAAAGGCACCTGATTTTCTTTAGTCAGCAACAAGCCTGGGAGTCGTGCAGCGGGTGTAACGCCCAGCCACCTTTCCATTCCCCTGCCAACACAGATAGGACAAATAGGAAAATCCTGGGCTCAACTCCGGTGCAAATCCCAGGCTTGCTCCTCTGGATTCACTCTATAAAATGTCTTAAGGATTACTTTGTCCTAATTCCACCACAACAGAGCTAGGTGGATACATTAGAAGACCAGATTTTCCTGTAGCTTAGTATACTTCAGGAGATCCAGGTTCAAGGGAATGGAGAATTATTCCGTGAAAGAAAAGCCAGAAGAGGAGAAATGTGGGAGAAGAGGGCAACGGGAGTGATTAATGGGTGCTACTTTCCCTTTCTGAACTTGGAAAATCACAGCTCTGCAATAGCAGGGACATCCCTGAACATCCTTAGCTGAGCTGGAGCTCAGAGAGTGTCCCTGGCCTTGGTCTTCATTACTAAATACATGCAATACTATAACTGATCTGAAACAGTATTGCCCTGGACGAGGATGCTGTAGCCAACCATGTATGAACAACAGCTGAGCTCCCACATTTTTTTACACGTGGCACCACAAGAAAACCATCCTACCAACCTGTTCCCCTGAAAAAAAAATAAAAAAATCTGTCAGGGGCTGAAAGGGAGGGTTGAGAGGAATAGAGGAACCATAGCCCCTCTCCTGCTTTCTGCTATTCCAGCTTGGCAACATGACAGGTAGTCTCCCTCTTCTGGACCCCATCTTCAAAGGAATGCCTGTGACTTTCCAGTAGGGTGAAACAGACCCTCCAAGGTGCTGTCATTGTTGTCTACCTGTTGGTTTCTTCTTTTCTGGCATGCTTTGCAGACAATGGCTCCTCCCTCTTGACTACCAAGTTCCTTGGCGCTGATGAATTCCAGACATCACTGGGGAAACTTGGTTACAGTGACTACACTCTTGAAAAATAAGTCAGGTTTGCTGAAGTATATCGAGCCAAAACCTCAGGCTAGCAATTATTTTTCTGGCAGTCATCTTCCTCCCCAACACCTACGCAGACAAGTCTGAAACAATTGGAGCTCCCATCCCCAGTAATTTGCCTGCTGCATTTCCAGGACATGCTTGCAGTCCAGGAGAGGGGTACGTGCAGATCAAGTAGAGAACTGGTGAGTTTGAGGAATCTGAGCGTCGCAATTTGGTGTTGTTTTCGTAGTCACTTGCCTGGTCCAGTCTAGCCCTTCTACATCACAGGAGAACTAGGAATTGTTGTTCTTATTGTAATTAATTATAAGCTATTAGTTAATTATTAATTAGCTAGTAAGTAACCATGAGTAGTATTAGAAGGTCTTACATGCTCACTAATTTTCGAGGCAGCTCTTTTAAATGAAAGCATTTTCTACTTTAATGAAATGTCTCTCTGAATAAAAGCAGCAATGTGACATATGGCTTGCAAGGCCAGGGAAATAAACCCCAAGATAACATGCTGACTGCCTTCAGTGACTTTTTTCCTTTAATAAAGGTCTACTGAATGTATAATGTATCAATTCCGTATGATCTGCCAACAATTTCAGGGAACTTTGTTAGTCTGTCAAATGAGAATGATTCCTCAAGCTTACATCCCCCAGTTCCTAAGCAGCTTCTTCACTTCTCCCAAAGCTAGCAGGTAACTGGCTGGCAGGGAGTGAGCTCAGCACTGTTCTCAGGCATTTCTTGTGAAAAAAAGGTTTTGCTTGATCTGTTAATGGTATTGGCAGACTGATAACCCCGGAGATACGGCACTTCCCCATCTCGTTTGAAAGGTGGTATTTGGCCTGGGGTTTGCCTCTGCTCACCCTTCAGGAGACAAACTCTATGGCACCATGCACTGTCATGCTAGGAGGCTAGGAGCTAGCATGTGGCTGCTGTCAAATCCAGTCCAAAAAGCCATGATCGCCTGGGAAGGTGTCCAGCAAGAGTGGTTCATTTACCAGTTGTTAAGTAATGGCTAATCGTTCTGAATAAATAGAAAACATTAGAAAAAATAAATGCAAATGGAAAGGAGCCTTTTCCTTGCCAAAAAGCAGTTCTTCAAGAATAGTGCTTCCTGAAGTATTTTAGATAGAGAAAAATGATTATAAATCTTCCCTCCTTGGGAAACATTTTCTTGCAAATAATAATCCTGATTCCAATAAGCAAGACTTGTATAGTACAAATAAAAGCTCGTGTCTGTTGTCTTCCATATCCCTGAGATGAAATATGAAGAAATCCCATCAGAACTGATGAAATATGAATAAACTCCATCAGAAGGGAATGGCTGTTCAGACTAGCAGTGATTTTAAACTTGGTTAACTTTTGAATCTGAGGCCTGAAAGCCAACATGCAATTCACACCACGTGAGAAGTGGAGGAGAGCGTATTTGCTGAAACCTCATTTAAATCAGGCAACCTACCTTTCCATTTCCCAAACACTTCTCTTTCCTTTTTGCTTCAAGCATTAAAAAACAAACAAACAAACAAACAAAAACAACCTTTCACTCAACATTCAAACAGTAATTACAAGAGTGGACTTTACAAATGGAACATAAATAAAATTACATAGCTAATTAAGATGTATCATGAACTGAAGATCATTTCTGTGATACTAATTGCATATTTCACCTCCCTGTTAAATAGATTTGATGGTCTAAAAATAAGCCATTCATGTTATGCAGTCGCTAAGGTTTTAGTGAGCAGGTACTGACCTCTGTTCAGTGAGATGTCAGAGCTGTCTGGTGAGACCTGAGGCTAATAGCATAAATTGATGATCCTTTCTCTTAGCCCTACAAGAAATTTGATTTTGAATGTGCCAGATGTTTTCTCTGCCCAAGTGCCCTTTTTCCTCAAAGACATGAATGTACAGGACAGTAAAGTTCTTCAAAACAGTGAAAGTGTTCAAATTCAAATAGTGATATATTGCAACCTTTCTCCATAGCTAGTCATGCTAGAAAACAAACTAGGTAACCAATACCTCTGTCTAGCTACAGAGTCACCCAAGATTTTTGCTCTTTTTCCTCTGTAAGTAATTCAACCTACTTAAATAAACTAAAAGAATTAGCTAATAAGATTAAATTAAAATGAGCCAACAGATATAACTTTGTAATCATTTTTAGGAGCCTGACCAACTTACACGGATTGTGTCTTATCATCTGCTAATGCAGTGGTCCAACTGCCGGTCATTTGTGGATATTTTTCCAGGCTGCCCGCTTTTGTTACCAGTCCTTTCTTGCCTGCTCTCCTTTACTTGAACAACATTCTGGGCTTCGCAAATGAACCTGCCTGCGGGAACTCACTGCGCCTGGCTGCTGATTGGGCTCAAGCCCAGAGTTTTCCAACAACTGATGCTTGTCTGGTGGCTAGAGATGGCTTTTCCACCTTCCAGCGACAGAAGAGACCTTAGCAATCTCATCTGCTGCTTTTCAGCAGGACACAACCCCTTTGATGTTGAACCCAACCCAGTGCAATGGGATCCCAATGCTGTGGGGCACGCTTAGTGGTGGGCTGAACGCATGGTGGATTTGCTGTTCTGAACAGCAGGAAGAAAGAGCTGCCAGCACGGCATGGCACATGGGAGCGTGGTAATCACAGCCTTACCGTTGGACCTGGATGCATGATCTGAATTCTTCATTCTGCTATCAATTTTCCTTGTGGATTTAGGCAATTCCTGGATTTTTTTTTTCCTCTTTGGGAAGTAAGGCTAATGACTGCCTGGCATCTCAACAAGGGTGTGAGCACAATGTAGTAAATGTTCTGAATTGTTCAACTAGTATGAAGATATACAGGGAGAAGGGAAAGGAGATAGAATCCGTGTGTTGGGTTTTATGCTGTTGTTGCTGAACAGGTCAAGTACTTCTGAGGAGCACCACCTTTCAGACATAGCTTTGAAAAATCACTGTGTGAGGACAAAAACCCTGAGTCTGCCTAATGGAGAAAGACAATTATTTTTAGATGGAATGCTTTAAATGCTGCAGTAAGAGAGAATGCCGGTGTTGAAGCACTTGACACTGCAGCAGGAGAATGCTCCCCAACCTTGCAGCTTGCTCCACCAGAGGTGTGACAGAAGGAGAAAAGCCCAGCAGGTCTGTTTGAAATAGAGAGCAACCATTGTTTCTCCACTTTTTTCTTTTTTTCTTTTTTTTTTTTTTTAAGTTTTGCTTTGCTCTTAACAGCTCTGGAAAAAGGGCACAGCAGCTTCATGGGCTGATGTGCACCCTCAGCAAAAGCTGATGTCCTGAGTGGGCTTGATCTCCCCTGCATAAAGTTGTCGCAGGAAGGGCTGTCCAGCAGGCTCCACAGATGACTTTCTTGCACTAGGAACTCTTTCCAGCATGCAGCATGCCTTTAATGTGTTGATATACATGGCAGGTAAACATATATCCTCAAAACTGAGGGCTCGAAGTGGGAATAAAGGCTGTTGGGGTATTTTTTTTCTCAAAGAGCTGCCTGTGTTTAAGCTAGTCAAACAGGTGTAGAAAATTTCTCTGTGATGTGGTTTTAACATCAGGCAAGCAAAATAATGCAGAAGCAAATTTTGCACTCTTCTATATTCAAGGCAAGTGTTTTTGTGGAAGGCGCTGAACACCCTTGATATGAAGAAGTGAAATACAAGATATGGCTCACAAGTTGCCAGGAAGTGAAGGAGGGTTGTGTTAGGGGAAATAGGGCTGGATATAGCTGCCCGGGCAAGGCCAGGCTGCAGCAGGTCCATGCCCCAGAGGCAGCCAGCAGCTTGGCTGAGTGTGTGCTACCAGCAGTCAAAGGCACATTTGCACACATGTATACACCACGTACATGTGTGTGCCCAGCCATCCACATATGTTTACAAAGGTGCACAGAGCACCGACTTGAAAACAGAGAGCACCATTGAGTGGAATAGAGGCCCTCCTCTAGTGGGAATATGCCATGGAATGGGATGGGATGGATTAGCGGGTTATTGTGTGATAGCCAGTCTGTGAACTGAGTAAAACCTGTCTCCCAGCCTGAAGCTGGATTTTTCCACCTCCGTCATTTAGACTAGACTAGACTAGACTAGACTACACTAGAATAGTTCCAGTTGGAAGGAACGTACAAAGACCATCAAGGCCAACTGTCAAACTGCCTTGGGGCTGACCAAAGTTAAAACATATCGTTCAGAGCATTATCCAAATGTCTCTTGGAAACTGACAGGCACGGGGCATCAATTACCTCGTTAGGAAGCCTGTTCCAATGTCAAACTACCCTCTTGGTAAAGATACCTGTTCTGAGCCTCCCCCAATGCACCTTTGTGCCATTCACATGGGCCCCATCACTGGATACCAGTGGTCAGAGGTGAACACCTCCCTGTGTGCTTCCCCTCCTCGGGAAGCTGCAGAGGTCACCCCTCAGTCTCCTTTTCTACAAACTACACAACCCAAGCGTCCCCAGCCTCTCCTCGCTGCACATGCCTTTCAGCCCTTTCACCAGCCTTGTTGCCCTCCTCTGGATGCTCTCCAGTGCCTCAACCTCCTTTTTATGCTGTGCAGCCCAGCGCTGCACACACTATTCCCGGTGAGGCCGCACCAGCTTGGTACAGCAGGACACTCACCCCTTTGGGCGGGCTGCCTGGGCTGTGTCTCATGCACCCCAACACAGGTTTGCCCCCTTGGCTGCCAGGGCTCGCCGCTGGCTCACGTGGAGCCTGCTGCCACCAGCATCCCCAGGTCCCCTCCTGCCGAACTGCTCCCCAGCCACTCGTCCCCCCGGCTGTGCCCGTGCCCGGCACTGCTCCATCCCAGTGCAGCACCCGGCATTTCCCTTTGCTGAACTTGATGCCAGTGCTGATCGCCCAGTGCTCCCGTCCATCCCGATCCCTCTGCAAGACCTCTCCTCCCTCCAGGGAGCCAGAGGCACCTCCCGGTTGAGTGTCATCAGCAAACTTGTGGAGGATTAATTCCACACCTGCATGCGGATCATGGATGAGACCCTGACTGATTTAGGCCTTTCAAGCACATTGTTGCAGTTCTATCTCCAGGTAATTAAGCATGAAGGGTCTAGAAAGCATTTTGGAGTTCCTGCCACCTGGTCGTTCCTTCCATCTTTAGGAAGGAGCTTTAAAAAGCTGTTTCATACCTGCTAACAGTTACAGACTGCTTGTTCAGGTTTATTTAAGCAGGGTGTTACAGGTGTTAAAGCACAGAAGCAGAGTGCTGCTTACACCGCTGGTTGTGGTAATTAACAGTGTAGCATTTCCGAGCTGCTCCTTCAAAGTGAGGTACAGACACTGTCTAATTAATTGTGTGGCATTAATAGCACTACCTGGGATTCTGTGAGTGACTCTGCACTCATTGTCAACTAGACCATTTCGATATGTAGTGCGCCAGGGGCTCCGTCACAGCTAGTGCTGTAATTTTTAACATACTTTTATCATATTTTTTAAAACAACAAAATGGGGGCAGAGAGGTTAGTACATTGAGACCTTTTTTTTTATTATTATTATTTAATTGAAAATCAAAAAGTGAAGAGTTTCTTTAGTGCAAAGAACATTTTACTTGAAAATCATTTGTGAATGTTGTTCTTTTTCTGAAATCTACGACTTTCTTTTCCATCCTCAAAATAAAACTAAAAAAAAAAAACAGTGCAGAAACCATTTTCCCTTTTCCATTTATTGATGTTTTATTTACTGTTTTCCCATATGTGAGGATAAATTGCTTGACACAATGCCGGGTAACTGAGGGTCCAGAGACTGCCGGCAGCTTCTTATTTTGGCATCGAGGATCTCAGGCATTTTGAAAAATAGCTTCACTGAAAATGTTTTCCGAACTGGAATTTTTCAGTCCCCTTTGGAAACATTTCTTCTTCATTAAAACTTCTGCCTCTGACAAACTGTCCCAGCCCTGTTGTTGCATTGTGTGCCTGTTCCTCTCACAATTGGACAGTTTGTCGAGAAATGTACTGTGAGGGACAGTACCAAAAGCCTTGCTAAAATCTAGAAAAACTACATTCACCGTATTCCCTTCATCCACTAAATGGGTGATCGTATCGTAGAAGGATACCAAATTAGTGACGCTGGACTTCTCTTTCATGAACCCATGCTGGCTGGGCCTGATGGACTGCATTATCCTTTGAGTGCCTTTCAGCGGCGCCCAGAATAATCTTCATTTTTTTTTTTCTAGGCACTGAAGTTAAATTAACAGGTCTGCATTATCCAGGGTCTTCTCTCATGCCCTTTTTATAAATCAGGATAAATAGTCTGGTTTCCAGTCACGCACAGGCAGACACACCCCCTGCCCCATAGCTGCCTCTGGTTCCTGCTTGCCCCGGTTGCTGGCACCAGCGGCTGGGAGCCCCCTGCGGCAGCAGCACTACTCCAGCTGCTGGCACAGCCCCCCTTGCACGCACCAACCTACACGCAGGCGCCGGCACACAGCTGCCCAAGGCCGCCCCGGTCCCCCCTCAACAACCAGCCCCTCCGGTGGCATCACCCCTTGAGACCCGCACCCCCTGGCGCCCCAGCCACATCCCCTCCCTGCCCACTTGCCCGGCTGGATCTCCGCTTGTGCTTGCACACTCACACGCACACCCGCGCGGCTCCAGGTGCTGCACCACTGACACCTGGGGCCCGTGACCCCGTGCACGCATACACCCCAAACGACCTTTGGAAGAAGAGGCAGGCAACCCGGGAGAACTACAAATATGTGAGGTTATGCAGGGAAGAAATCAGAAGGGCCAAAGCCCAGCTAGAACTGAACTTGACTGCTACAGTAAAAGACAATTAAAAACGTTTTTGTAAGTACGTAAACAAGAAAAGGAGGACTACGGAGAGTCTCCAACTTTCATTGGATGCAGAGGGAGACAAAGTGACAGTTTGTCTCGTTGGCAGGGCAAAAAGATTCATTTTGAATGGAGTTCAGTACAGCTGGTGGCCAGACACCAGCGGCCTTCCTCAGGGCTCAGAACTGCTATCTTTATAGATATTAAAGACATTAATATCTTTATCAGTGATATGGATGGGGGGATGGAATGCACCCTCAGTAAGTTTGCAGACCACACCAAGATAGGTGGGACAGTTGATTTGCTTGACGGTAGGACCAGATCTCTCTGCAGAGAGATCTGGACAGACTACATCAATGGGCCACGTCCCATTATATGGCATTCAACAAGGCTAAATGCAGGGTGCTACACGTTGGTCGCAACAACCCCAAGGAGCGGTATAGGCCTGGGGAAGGGTGGCTGGAAATGTGCCCGGCAGAAAAGGACTTGGCGATGCAGGTTGGTGGCCAGCCGAACGTGTGCCAGCAGCGTGCCCGGGCGTCCGGAAAGGCCGACGGCATCCCGGCCTGCATGAGAGCTGGTGTGGCCGGCAGGGCTGGGGACGTGATAGCTCTTGGACACGGCAGCGGTGAGCCCGCACCTCGAATACTGCGTTCAGTTTGGGGCCCCGACCGCAAGAAGGATGTTTGAGTCGCTCGCGTGTGTACAGAGCAGAGCATCAAAGCCGGTGAAGGGACTAGAAAACAGGAGTTACGAGGGGCGGCCGAGGGCATTGTGGTTGTTTAGTCTGGAGAAGAGGAGGCTGAGGGGAGACCTCACTGCGCTTTCCACCTCCTTGCAAGGAGGCTGCAGCGCGGAGGCAGTCGGTCTCTTTTCTCAGGGGAGAAGAGATAGGCCATTAGGAGAGGGTCTCAGTTTGGGGCAGGTTGTTCTTGGGTCGGGTATTAGGAAGAATTTCTTCATGGAGGGTCTGGTCGAGCATTGGAACAGGCTGCCCAGTTAGGTGGTGGAGTCCCAGTCCCTGCAGCTATTTAAGGGATGTGTGGACATGGCACTAAGGGACGCGGTTTGGTGGTGGGACTCAGTAGGCCAGGTGGATGGTCGGACTGGATGATCTCAAAGTCCTTTTCCAACCTATATCATTCTATGATTCTATGCACCCTACAGAATGTCTCATGTCCCTGGCAAGTACTTCCGAAAGTCCCAAGCATGTTTTAGCTTTGGTACTTCTTGATGGGTTTATGCCTACATGCTGGGGCTGAGGCTCTTCTGGGACAGCTCTGGGAGTGTCCTGGACAAGATGCCCCTTCTGCTGAATCCCTAATTTGAGTTCCCACCTGCTCCTCTGCCCCTCTGATTTTGTGGAGATGGACCTCTGATGGACACCATGGATCAACTCACAGTCCTTACTGTCCCCCTGTTCTTGCAACTGCATCAAGAGTGAAGCCAGGTTAGGGAATTTGTAAACTTTCTTTAAGGATGAGTTAGCGGTTTGTGCCTTGAATTCTGGACTGCATCTTCGGAGTTTTCCAAATTCACACTTCTACTTTGGATTCAGAGAGCACATTGGATCTGTGCTTGATATTTTTGTTTGCCTTCATGAAACTTTACTCTATGATTTCTTCCAAGGACTCAGAATTGTGTATGGTATGGGCCCTAGGGTACAAAGTTTTGATATGCTGGTTCACATTCATTTGTCACATCAGGATAGTTTAACAAATTACAAGCTAAAAATGGTTACAAAGATACTTTGTAATAATTTCTTCCATGTTTAATTAACTTGTTAAATACTGTTTTCAAAATGTGCAAGTGCTATCTGGGCCAAAGTGCAACCCAGCCATGGAAGCATCGTGAACTTCTGCAGCTGCCTCTGAATTTCCATCAAGTGCTCTTTCCCTCTCCTCACCCTGTTCCCCTTGTCCTGTGCTTTGAGTTTCCCACAGAGCAGAAAGGAGACTAGCACAGAAGCCACTCTTGCTTCAAAAAGCAGAATCTCCTCTCTTCTGTTTGCAACTTTTTCCCCTCAACTTAGTATGTTCTCTGGGCGCAATTCTTGACATGTTCCCATGAAGACACAAAGTGGTGAAACCAGTGAATTGTGAATCAAAGCTGCTTCTTACTTTCATAAAAGAGACATTATAAACTGAACACACAAAGATCATTTTAGCTTTATTAATAGTTTAATGCATATGAGAAAGCTATTTGACATTTTTTACACCTCCAACTCTTTTCTTCATGCATTGCTGAGCAGGCTGAACCAGAACTCACCCATTTAAATCCATTTCATAACTCAGCAGATACACAACAAAAGGATTTCAGGACATAGTGGTACTTAAGTAGTTATATTAAAAAGTCCAGCTGTCTATTCCCTTAAAGTTGTCTGGTTATAGTTAAAAAACACTGCTAATAATGAAATTAAAATCAGACACGATATTTAGATTGAGGTAAACTATCCCATTCTGCTTCCTTCAACAAATTGTAGTCTCTTTTTGTTGAATATTTCTGCTTCTTATTAGAAAGGATTTTATTTTATTGTCTAGCAGTACACATCCAAAGTGCCCCAAGAATTTTCTCTTAGCAGCTCTTTGTCAAATGCAGATTGCCTCGTGATCAGCCACTAATTTTTTTATTTCACTACCTTCACAAAGCAGATTGTAAAAGTGTGGCATGATTAATTTTGCAGGTTGAGCTCACAATAGGAAGACTCTAAGAACAAAACAGCACAATAACCCGTCATTGTAGCAGCCAGACTTTGCTGTTGATCCAACTTTGTCTTGTCTCCACTGCAGTCCAGCTTCTGGCTTCATGGCAATGTATTCCCCTCCTCTTGATGCTCCCCTTCTTCTCAGCTTTGAACACCTTTCTACCCCATCTGGACAAGAAAAACCTGAAACATACAATTTTTACCATGCAGAAACAGCACGGGGAGGTGCGGCTGGAGTGCTTCACAAGAATTAATCCATGAAGAGAGTGGTACTGTTGAGCAAAATACATGCTGTCAGTGATGTCAGGGCTTGTTCATCCTCATGCTCATCTTATTCTGCTGAGAAACTAAATGGTGAGGTTCTCGTCCCGCCGTCTCCTGAACAATGCACAGCCCACATGGCTTTCAAGTGAGGGCTGCCATGAATCTCTGTAAGGTAGCGGAAAGCAGCCGGTGCCTGCAGCCGGATGCAGGAAGGCTCCTCTTCCACCTCAATGAAATGTCAAATGCCAAGGTATAAACCTCCTTGGAAGGATGTTCCCTTCGTGTTTCTCAGCAGTGGATCTACAGTTCTGTGGCATGGTCTGCCACGCAAACTCCATTTTTTAGGGAGGGGCAAATGCATCTGTGTGAGTTGGCTCACCCAGGTTTGGTGCTGGAATTTTGCCCAAAGACAGATATCTACTCAGGTTGTGGGATGCACACTGACTGCAGAAAGAACAAGAAATTAGTATTTCAGAGGTACCCTACCTGTACTCGTGATGTGTCCCCCTTTCTTCCCCAGCTTCCAAAGACTAATGGTTCCTTCTAAATGGTGTCTATACTACTGTCAAAGTTCTTGCCTTGATACTTGATACTCTTGATCACGAGTAGGAAAGATATTTTTCACCGTTTTCCTAGGCTGAATAGCACTTGCTGATCTTCAAGACAGGCAGACCCAAGACTAGCAGCAGTGTGCAATAAGCCCACCAGTGACCCTGTGGGAGCCCTGCTTCTGGAAGAATACCTGTCACACTAAGAAGATGTGAGAAAATCCTTGCTCACATCTGGATTCCTAGAGACTCTTGGGGACCTTGTTTACTCACATATCAGTCTTACAAAATACTAATCAAAAACACATAAAAAACCTACTTTGCATTTCCTTGAAATTGCTATCCTATTCAGCAAAGAATCATCTCATGTCTTATAACTTATACAATTACTGTTCTTGATTAACAAGAAAAAGTGATGAGTTGGCCTTTCCAGGAGCCATAAGCAGAGTCAGCCAAGCAGAAAATATAAGTGAAAGGAAAACAATTAAAAGTTGTTTTAGTTGTTACATTGGAGTAGACTGTTATATTTACATATTTTTTCTATGCTGTATGAACATCTCCTTGACATGCAGAGTGCTACTTTTCCAATGACATTAGATGGATATAAACAGATTTTTATATTAGTCACATTAGTTTGGGATTAGTAAGCAACATGCAGGTGGCAGTTTTGAGATTTCTTTTAATAATTGTGAAATAGACAAATAAAGTACATAATGATTTCAACAGCTACAGTTATAATGTTTACAATCCAAAAGCAGTGATATGAACCAGGTAGGACTAGCCGTAGTACTGGAGGGGAGGAGGATGTACAACTGGGACAGTATGCATGATACTTATAAAGTGCATGGCATGAAACAGAAACCTGCAAGTATTTAAAAATACACAAAACAGATGTACAAAAAATAGAAGGCATTCTGGAAGTGCTATTATGCTGTGGTCGTGTCTTAAAATGCTTAATGTTGTAGAGGGTTGCAAATACTGATGCCTGGGTATAATAGAATTTAAAGAATCAGCCAAGATCTTCCTATTTAAATTTTTATTAATCATGAGGAGGTGGTAATGTGTTGAAAAATCATCTACACATCAGCACCTGCTCATATAATTATGGGCACCTGCTCATAATGAAAACTAGCTAATTACTGGGGGAGAAATCCAGCAAAACCGTTCAGCAGAATTTTCACCTGAAGGAGTGACAGTTTTCAAGTTAGGTCTGAAGATCTGAATTCTGAAGTGATTTCTTCTGTGTCTAGCTCTGGGCTCCCCAGCACCAGGAAGAAATGGACATGCTACAGATTCCAGTGAAGAACCACGAAAAGATGAAGAAACTGGAGCATCTCCCTTACAAGGACAGGTCTCCTACAAGGACAGGCTGAGAAAGCTGGGACTCTTCAGCCTCAGAAAAAGAAGGCTTGTGAGGGTGTCACCAGCGTGCAGAAATGTCTGAAGGGAGGTGGTGAAGAAGATGAAGGCAGGCTCCTCAGTAGTGCCTGGTGAATGGACAAGAGGCAACAGGCACAGACTGAAACACACAGGAGGCTCCATCGAGGCGGAAGGAAAGGCACTGTTGTGAGGGTGACTGTGCAGCAGCACAGGATGCCTGAAAATGCTCTAGATTATCCATCCTTGAAGATATTCACAAGCTGTCTGGAGGTGGTCCTGGGCAACTTGCTGTAGGTGGCCCTGCTCGAGGACTGGACAAGACAACCTCCAGACTCTTTCAGCCACCACCACGCTGTTCTTCTGTGATTCTCATGACAATTTTTCAGGCTTTCTCCTGTGTCGCCTAGTCTGGTTCTGATGTTCAAGAGAGTTACTTCGATACCTGGCTGCCAGGTGCCACTGCTCGGAGCAGCCACAGGACAGAAGTAAGAGCCGTTGTTCAGCCCGTCTATGAGACATGCTGATCTTCTCTTGTTCTTCCCACTTGCAAAACCTTTAGGCAAGAAACCTCGGTTTGCCAGTGCCTAAGGGCTGATGTCCATGCCCAGCGGTCACTGTCCTGGTCTATGCTACAGCTGCAATAATGGCCCTTACGACTCCCTTCTTGGAAACGACAAGGGCAGGAATGACCTGAACCAAATGTCTGCTTTTATATGAAATAGCTGCTGTGGCTTGGATGACTGCTGAGAAGGTATTTCCCCATCCCTGCTGTGCTTAATCTCATTTTGCTCAGAACAGAGAGATTAACCTCCGCTAAGCTTTTAGCATTTTTAGGACTGTGGGTCAATGCTACTCCTATCCATCACAGATACTTCAGTTTCAGACTAAATTTTACAACAAGGTTACCCATCCCATTTAACTGACTAAGGGAAGATAGAAGATGCATTTTATTATTATTATTTTTTATCATTTTAGCAAAGCTTTCAATACTGTTTCTCACACTACTCTTCCAGACAAAATGCCCAGCACACAGCTAGACAAGTACATGACGCAGTGGGTGAGCAATTGGCTGACAGGTCAGGCTCATGAGGTTACAACAGGCTGGCAGCCAGTCACTAGTGAGGTTCCCCAGGGCTCAGTTTTAGGGACAGTTCTCCTTAATATGTGGATACAAAAGGAAAGACAAAAAGAGCTGAGAGTAATCTTTCATTCATGAATCTTCCCAGTATCTAGGAGCTGGTGGTTTATGTATTCTTTCCTATAATGCTTACAAGAGCTTTACATGGTTGTGTTTAACACAAGTAATAAGATACACCACCTTACTTCTCTAACTAATAATATTCAGCAGTGAGAACAAACGTATTGCAAAAAGTATCAACAAATCAACCGTACAGGCAAACACTGATTTTCCAAAAAACACTGAGGGACCAAGTTATGAACTTTTTCCAAGAGAAGAACCTCTTGTTGTAGTCAGAGATCAGTGCAGAGAACTGAAAGGCAAGGCTTTGCACCTAGGCTAAAAAGTCTTTGTGGCAAGAAACTCTTCCTCCGCCTCTTCCTCTTCTTCCTCTTCCTCTTCCTCCTCCTCCT
The DNA here is from genome assembly GCF_964211835.1 of Anser anser. Classification (NCBI taxonomy): domain Eukaryota; kingdom Metazoa; phylum Chordata; class Aves; order Anseriformes; family Anatidae; genus Anser; species Anser anser. The sequence goes on along the minus strand of NC_139723.1, from coordinate 1,009,711 downwards.
CCATTTGCTATTGGGTGGCAAAACCGAGAGACAGAGGGGCAATCTGCCTTGAGAATTAGTGAAGCTGCTGCGGGTGTGAGCACAATTTCCATTGGTGCCTGTAGAAGACACAGCAGCATACGGCTGGCAGAGATTTCCCCTATAAGAGTGAAAGGAGAAGAAGGTAAGTATGCATTTCACACAGGCATTTCAGTTTGGCTTTCTCAAAGAGCAACTCCCATCGCTGTCTCAGTGCACTCCTCATGTTCTGGCTGGAGAGAAACTCAGGTATAAACATTTTATTCTTTTGTTGTTGTTGTTCTCTGAATACTCTATTTTCCAGATTTTTTTTCTTCCCCTCACTTTCTTTGTTGGCTTCTCTGGTTTGTATTCAAGAGCTTTTGCACCTCTACTCTTCCCAAGCAGGTACACTAAATAAAATTCACCTTGTACCGTTTAGAGACTGGCAATCAGAGTGCCTTTTTTTAGTTAGTGAGTTTAGAAGTAAGTCATTGAGCTAAACAATCCCATGTCATCTGATTTATTTAACAGTTTCTCAAACCTTAGCACATGCAGAGCATGTGGAGACTAGCAAGACAAAAGGTTTTTAGGAGAATTATGCATACAGAGAAAAAGTATTTATTTATAGAAATATTTGCTTATATAAGGCAAATGAGGATATACTTGCAATGTGACTTTCAAAAGGGCCAATTAAACATGCACAGAGTTCTTTTACTGTCAGACTTGTCCTTGGGAACACAAAACAGGTTTTTTGCTCCTTGTATATCAGATATGTTTTCCAACCTAACATGTAGCAGCCATTTTAAGTGTTGGGATATATATATATATATTTTTTTTTTTTCCCTAGGTATGCTTGTATATTGTTCATATGCTAGTCAGCAAGTCGTCCAGTCAGTTCTACCAGAAGACTGTATTCTTCCTCCAGTCAGAAGCAGCCACCACTTCTCTTTCTCTTGATTGCACACAGAGGAATGGAAATCAGACAGCAGTGACAAAGGCAAATTATTCCCCTACTTCTATGAGAAGTTTTTTTTATTATTATTTTTGCTTAAAAATACCAAGTAGCAAGGATTGCAAAGTCATATTAGAAAACTTATAAACAGACTATTATATAAAGACCAACATAGAAATTTTAGTTCCGTCTACCTCAAGAACACATTGCCAGCCACATCTCACAGCTTTGCTAGGAGTAAAGGGCTACTCTGGGGACTCATTGCACTGACGGATGGGACTCCCTCCCCCTTTAGCTCTCACCCACAGGGCTCTGCTTTCAGGGTTCCCAGAGCCGTCCTTTGCAAGGAACTGGGCTGGTGCACAGGCCCTGTACTAATATAAATGCTTTTCACTAGGAAAATGCTTCTCACTAGTCTGGCTGTGGGACTGTCTCACACTCAACTGCCATCCCTCTCGACTGTGTTGCTTGCATCCCCGTTGGCACTGGAGTACAGTTGGTGTGGCTTGGGAATTCAGTTATTTGTTCGTCTCTCCAAGAAACGAATGGAACCCCTGCATGTTAAAACCAGTCTGCAGACTGACCCAGAGCCCTAATGTGGGTGCAGGCTTCCCTGGACAGCAAGCAGCCACAGGGGTACAGCTGAGCTGCAGATAACGTCAGACCTGGGGTCCCGCAGTGTGGATGGAGGCACGAGTGACTTGGACGTGTTTTGTCCATGTTAAAAATGGCATGCTCCTCAGAACAGTCCACAAATTCTTCTCCAGGAGGAATTTCCTTTCCACCTCTTCCTTGCAGATACTGCCCTTCTGCAAAGAACAACCTTTGCATCAAACCGTGGAACCAGACTATACAAATGAAGCTATCACATTTGACTCTTTTTTCTTCCTCAACATGTTAATGCAGGACCAGCATTTAGTTATCTAAAGACATTGGGTTAGTGTGCCGTACCCCTGTGTTCTTCTGCCTTTTTTTTACTGTATAGACACTGTGAATTACATTGTGCTCTGCTAATTGAACATTTTAGTATCACATGCTTACATCAGCTTTATGTAAATGAAAAAGGCCTTAATGTGTTTGTTAATGAAAGAAGTTATACTGGTATATTAAAGAAGAGTTTATTTAACTTAGTTTAATTTAAAGGCCACTTAGCACACTGAGCATTAATGATCTACAGTAAATGTATTCCTTCAAAGGATTTCTCCATTATTGTGTGTTCTTAGACACGAGTCTACATTGTATATATAGGATTTAGATAAATTGCTACACTGGGTAACACAGTGTGATAAATGGACATTAATTCATGCTAAATTATGATGAGATTCCTTCAGAGGAATTATTATATCCCTATGAATACAAAAGACACCCTCTGTATCTGAGGGTTTCCTGGGAAGCCAGACATTTCTGTGTGTTATAGCAAATTGCAGATGTACTCATTATAATAACATTAATCATGATGACTCCATTTGTCAGTTCCACTCTAATTAAGCATTGCTGCAGTAATGGACCATTATTTTAAAGCGTTATCAGGGACTGTTTACAATGAGTTTAACAGAGTTAGGAGTCAGAATTTAGCAGTCTTATATCAGGTGTGACTTCCCCAGTGCCGTGAGGTGACAGAGGTTTGATAGGGACATCACACAACGGGGGTGGCTGGGGTCATCCCCCTTAGACTGCCCCAGGCGTGTTACTAGTTGGGACGGAGTTAATTTCCTTCAGAGCAGCCTACGTGGAGATACGTTTTAGTTTGCTGACCCAAACAATGTTGATTACACACCAATGTTTAGCTGACAAAAGCTTAGGTGGCGAGGGGGTGTCTTTGTTTCCCACTCTGACCTCCAGCCAAGAGGCTAGGGGTCGGCAAGAGAGGGGGAGAGGACACGGCCAGGACAGCTGATGCCAGCTGACCAAAGGCATACCTCTTACCACCCGACATCATGCTCAGCAGAAAAGTTCAGGGAAAGAAAGGGGCGGGGGAGGACATTCACTCTGATGGCACTGCTTTTCCCAAATAATGGTTACGTCTCCCGAAGCCCTCCTTTCCAGGAAATGGCTGGACATCTGCCTGCTAATGGGAAGGAGTGATTTAATTCCTTGTGTTGCTTTGCTTGTGCATGCAGCTTTGATTCTTTTATTAAACTGTCGTTATCCTCAATCTCTAAGTTTTTCTCACTTTCCTACTGTTGTGGTTTAACCCAGCAGGCAGCTAAGCACCATGCAGCCATTCGCTCACACCCCTGCAGTGGGACGAAGGAAAGAATCAGAAAAAAAAAAAAAGGTAAAAATCATGGGTAGAGATAAAGGCAGTGTAATAGGACAGAAAAGGAAGGGGAAACAAATGATAAAAGAATATTAAAAAAAAAAAATATGCACAATGCAATTGCTCACCACCCGCTGAACAATGCCCAACCAGTCCCTGAGCAGCAGCAGCCCCCCCAGCCAACCCTACCCCGATATTAATTCTCCTGCATGACGCCCCCGTGGTACGGAATACCCCTTTGGCCAGTTTGGGTCAGCTGCCCTGGGTCTGTCCCCTCCCAGCTCCTGCTGCACCCCCAGCCTGCTCGCTGGCAGGACAGAGCGAGAAGCCGAAAAGTCCTTGGCCTGGTGTAAACACTGCTCTGCAACAATTAAAACATCAGAGTGATATCAACATTATTCTCATCCTAAATCCCAAACACTGCACTGTAACAGCTACCGGGAAGAAAATTAACTCTATCCCAGCTGAAACTGCATACTGGTTCTTCCCCCGTACTGCTGCAGGAAGAGTGAATGAGTGGCTGGGCAGGGGCCTAAATGGTGGCCAGGGTCAATCCACAACAGACAGGCACAGAATTTGGGGCTGTGGTCAGAGAAGGAGGCTTACGCATGTAAGTTTCAGTAGTGGTGCCAGAACCCAACTGATCTGTACCAAAATACTGGTTCCCCTTCTTCCACCTGCTCTCAGCCCTGCTCTGTGGTGGCTCTCGGAGCAGCTGCTTTCCTGCTTCTCTGTGTTGGCAAAACATTATTTTGGCCACTCTCAGCTTTCCCGTGTCTTCCTCATACTAAGGTCCTCTTGACTTATGCAGGGCTATTTCCTGCTGCTTCACTTTCCAGGGCCTTTTACCCTCATTATGCTCTGACCCTGTGGACCCTCTGCAAATGTCCTAGGAGAAACAGTCCTCGTCTTCCCTCAGTCCAATTTAATGCAAGGGAGGGACTTGACCTTTGTCTTTGGGATTCAAAACCACATGGTAGAGGGAAGGAATCTGGTGAGCTCTCAGTCTATGCATCAACATTGTCCCACAGTGCATGGTGGTGAGGTGATGCTGCAGAAAGAGGGCAGGGTCCAGGGTCCAGTCTAAAAATCCTGTGTGGCCCTCCGCACACTATGCGTCTACTTCCGTGGTTAGAAGTATTCTGTAAACAGCCCAGATTTGAAGTTATTTTGATCTAAGAAAATAATCCTGAAAGGAAGCTTTCCTCTAAGTCCTTTTGCTAGGATCTTGCCCTTTCAGAGCTGCTCTGGCAGTTTGGTTGCACCCACAGGTGAGTTTATGCAGCGTGATGCATAAATGTGTGCATTTTGGAAGAATATCTCTGACGAAACTAATTCTTCATATTTGTTCAATGCTTCTCCAAAGTAACTTCTATTACTAGTTTGTGCTTCCAGCTCTTATTTGAGTTTGACATCAGTGCAGCCTGCTGAATTTTACCTGTTTTGCTGCAGCTAAGGCAGTTTCTCTCGTGTATGCTGATGAGCACACACGAGCCTCTGCAGTGCTGGCCACACTTTCAATGCCTTGCACTCGGTGTGAAAAGAGGGCATGGGATCCCACTTCTGGTGTGCTCACAGTCCAGCACAACCTTTGGAGGGGTGAATGAGTGGGAATTGTCGCATATCAGCAGGCAGAGAGAGGTCAGTCTAACTGGATGGTGGCCAAAGCATTCTTTTCAATCCACCGTGCAGGTATGGTTGGTAACCCCACCTCTTTGGTGGGGAAACACTGCCCAGAAGGAAGCTTCCTAACAGCTCAAAGTGCATATACAGATAAAGAATTTACTTTTCTCCATAGGCCATTTCAAGCCCTTGTCTTTTTGCTGAGTGACTGAGAATGAAAATAGGTCATGACACCCCGAGACAGAACCTACAAGTTCTCACCAGCTATACCTGACACGATTTCCAGATGTTCCAGCTCATAACCATCATGGCCCACTGCAGGGATCCTGGCAAAGGTCTGTCACTTTGATCTCTTTGGACCAGCCCTTGTGTACCCGCCAACTCTGCTCCTGATTTGCCGGCTGGACTGCATATTGCCCTTGTCTGCAAAATCTGTTACAATACAGAGACGTTCCATTGCTTAAACAAGGGTCTTCATTTCCTATTCATGAAAAGTTTAGGTGACAATTCCAGGGCATCTTAAACAATAGCCGTTTGTACAGAGGCTTGAGCTAAAACTGCATTTGCATCCTTGAAGGGCATTCTCATTGAACAAAGCGGTATGGGGCCTCACACCTGGAGAGACAGGATGATCCTGTGCCTCTCACTGTAATTTTGTCAAACCTAATCCCACTGTTCTCCTGCCAGCAGGCTGAAGTGGTATTTCACATCCAAATGTGGGAGGGCTTCATGAGGAATGGGCACCGCATGTGTACTACAGGACAGTTTGCTCCTCTTTTAACCTAGCAAGACTGAAAGAGAGCAAAAAATATAAAAAGCCTGAAAAACAAAGTGAGTAACAGCGATCCCTGCAAGCAGCATCTCTCTGTAGGGAATGGGCAATCACAAGACACCTCTTGCTCTCACTATCTGACTGTTCTGCAAACTCCCTCTGCTGCTGCACTGTTACCCTCCCCTGAAGGCTGCCTGGGCATCAGCTCTCACCTCTCTCTTGGAGGGGAAGGTGGTTGCGTTCATCCACCTCTCTGCTCTCTTTCTGTAATGCTGGTAGCGGCACTACCGGTCTTACACATACCCTGCTGCAGGGCATCCATTGAGGGTGATCTCTCAGCGCAAGATCAATCGTGGGGGCTGGAAGGGGTCTGATGGCTGGAAGGTAAGCGGTGAGATTTGATGCAGCAGGTGGTTTTCTTCCTGGGAGGTCCCCAGCAGCGGATGTTGCTCATAAGAAGAGTATCCCAGGTCTCAGAGGGGAAAAAAGGAGTTCTCTGCCCCCTTTTGAAACTCTGGGTCACCTTTGCTGGGGGCACCTGTGTCTTGATGGGGGACGGGTGATGGTAAATGCCATCCTGTAGCAGTGATGCGGGCCTTGACACTGGGAGGTGAGACAATTGCTTGCACAGGACTCTTGCTGTAAAGGGTTGTTCCCAAATGCCACGCTCTCCACAGAGCTACAAGGTAAGCCATGCGTGTAGAACAGCTGGTGACTGACAGGAAGAGAGGGGCATGAGGTGTGAAGGTGGGCTCACAGAGTCAAACAGGATGTGTGATATGGCTGAATAAGCAATGCTGCATGAACTTGAAAATTCCAGAAAACAGATTTTCGAGCACTTCTTAAGTCAGATGCATGACACTGTATTCTCACGTGCAAGAAAACCAGCTCCACTTCGAAATGCTGGCGTGTGAAAGCAGTCCTTTGCCCTCAGGTGAATTGCTAATCACCACTGGAAAGGGCCCTGAGGGCAGACAGGGCAGCCACAGTCCTTCTGAGCTGTGAAAATCATGGTGTGAGCAGGCAGACATGACTTGCTCTGGAACTGAAGACCAGTTTGGACTGTCTCTGGATGGACTTGCTGCTCTAGGCTGCTGGAGCAGGGATTTCAGTTGCCTCCCAAAAGCAGAGGCTGCTGAGGGCTGAGCAAATACTGGTTCCAAGCTATGGGCTGATTAAATTCTGCCCCTCTCTGATGTCTGCAATTAGACTGTCCATTTCTTTTATTTATCTACAGTTATTTGCTGAATTGTGGAAAGTTCTGTGAGTTTTGTTTCTCAAATATGACTATTTAATACTGAAATGTATGCTACCGTGACAGAGATACAGAATGGCATGGCATCTATTCTCATATTGTTGTGATGAGTTGACCCTGGAGAGCAGCTAGATACAATTGAACCTGGCCAGGGACATCAAGGGCAAAAAGAAGGGCTTCTATAAGTACATCAATAATAAAAGGAAGATGAGAGAAAATGCAGGCATTCTCTGGAAAGAAATGGGAGACCCGGTTACCCAGGATATGAAAACAGCTGGGGTACTCAATGACGTTTTTGGCTCGGTCTTCACCAACAAGAGCTCCAGCCACACAGCCCAAGTCGTAGAAGGCAAAAGCAGGGACTGAGAGATTGAAGAACCCCCCACTGTAGGACAAGATCAGGTTGAAGACCATCTAAGGAACCTGGAGGTACACAATTCCATGGAACTTTATGATATGCATCTGCAGTTCCTGTACTGGCACATGAAGTTGCTAAGGCATGTCCTTCATGGTTGAGAAGTTGTGGCAGTCTGCTGAGGATCCGCTGACTGGAAGAGGGGAAAATAACCCCCATTTTTTTAAAGGGATTTTTTTTTTTAATTTTTAATTTTCTCTTTTTAAAAGGGGGAAAAAAGAACCTGGAACCTACAGGCCAGTCAGTGTCAAATCTGTGCCCAGCAAGATCATGGTGCAGATCCTCCTGGAACTGTGCTAGGGTACGTGGAGAGTAAGTAGGTGATTGGTGACAGCCAACATGGCTTCAGTAAAGGTAAACCATGCCTGCCAAATTTGATGGCCTACTACAAAGGGGTTAGGGCATTGGTGGAGAGGGGAAGAGCAAAGCAACTGACATCAACTAACTGGACTTGTGCAAAGCATTTGAGACTGCCTGCATAATAACTTCGTCTCTAAATTGGAGAGACATGAATTTGACAGGTGCACCACTTGTTGAATAAGGAATTGGCTGGATGGTCATACTCAAAGAGTTGTGGTCAACAGCCAGATGTACAGGTAGAGAACAGTGAGTAGTGGTGTTCATCAGGAGGCTGTATTGGGACTGGTACTATTTAACATCTTTGTCGATGACTTGGGCAGTGGGATTGAGTACACCCTCAGCAACTTTGCAGACAACACCAAGCTGTGTGGTGCTGTTAACATGCTGGAGGGAAGGGATGCCATACAAAGGGCCCTGGACAGGCCTGAGAGGTGGGCCTGTGTGAACCTCAGGAAGTTCAACAAGCCCAAATGTAAGGTCCACCACCTGGGTCAGGGCAATCCCAAACATGAATACAGGCTGGGCACAGAATGGATTGAGAGGAGCTCTGGGGAGAAGGACTTGGGAGTGCTGATGGATTTAACACTGAACATGAACTTGCAGCCCAGAAAGCTGACCATATCCTAGGGCGCATCAAAAGCAGTGCGGCCAGCTGGTTAAGGAAGGTGAATCTCCCTCTCTACTCTGCTCTCGTGAGACCCAACTGGAGCCGTGCATTCAGCTCTTATGGTGGGATCCCCAGCATAAGAAAGACAAGGACCTGTTAGGGTGGGTCCAGAGGAGGCCACAAGGATGATCAGACGGCTGGCGCACCTCTCCTATGAAAAAAGTCAGAGAGAGCTGTCATTGTTCAGCCTGGAGAGAAGGCTCTGGGGAGACTTTATAGCAGTCTTCCAGTGCCTAATGGGGGCCTACAGGGAATATGGGGTAAGACAGTTTCTCAGGGAGTGTAGTGATAGAACAAGAGGTAACAGCTCTAATATGGTCAGCCGGAAAAAGTTGCAGTTAATGGGGTTACAACAGGCTGGCAGCCAGTCACTAGTTGGATTCCTCAGGACTCAGTTTTGGGGCCAGTTCTCCTTAATAATAGCAACATAAAAGAATCACATCAAATAACAGAAGTGCCAAGATACAGAGATGACAACAGGCCAGTCCTGTAACATTTCTGGAGAGTAATCTATGCAAAACCACCATAGTTATAAATACAGGTGTTGAAAGACGTACTAAGAGGCCGTGTTTTTTTTTCTGCTTGAAATAAGGGAATACTTAACAATAGAATCCAAAACTTAGTCTTGTGAATTTACAGCTCAAATATAACTGGATTTCAAAATGTTTACCGTGCGTTTCTGTGTATTAACATATGCTATTAACTGCATTCATAGGGTAAAAAAATTTCAGTCTGACTTACTAAAAAAAAAATTGTCACTGTCCTTTAAATTTTAAATCGCTCTTAGAAAAACAGGGAAATCTATTAAACCTTTCAGCTTAAGAACATAGATATCAGGAATTTTTTTTTCTCTCAAAGTGTGGTCAGGCACTGGAATGGCCTGCCCAGGGAGGTGGTGGAGTCACCACCGTCCCTGGCGGTGTTCAAGAAATGCCTGGACAAGGTCCTACGAGTTATGATTTAATAGCTTAGTGGGTAGTATTGGTGACAGGAGGACAGTTGGACTAGATGATCTTGTAGGTCGTTTCCAACATTGTGTTTCTAAGATTCTAAGATTCTAATATATTTATAAATGATCTGGACATAGGTGTCAAATGCATACTGTTTGCTAAAGATACTAAATTAGGAGGAGCTGTTGACTCCCTTGAATGTGGAGAGGCCTTGCACAGAGATCTGGACACATTAGAGGGCTGGGCAATCACCAACCGCATGAAGTTGAACAAGAGCAAGTGCCGGATTCTGCACTTAGGATGGAGCAAGCTTGGATACAGGTACTGGCTGGGGGACGAGAGGCTGGAGAGTAGTCCCATGGAAAGGGATCTGGGGGTTCTGGCTGATGGGAATTTGAACACGAGTCAACAGCGTGGCTTTGGCAGCCGAAGGGACTGTCTGTATCCCTGAGTGCCTCAGGCACAGCACTGCTAGCTGGCCAAGGGAAGGGATTGTCCCGTGCTGCTCAGCGTTAGTGTGGTCTCACCCCAAGTACTGTGTGCAGTTTTGGGTGCTACAATACAAGAAAGACATAAAACTATTATAGAGTGTTCAAACAACGGCTACAAAGGTGGTGAGGGGTCTGGAGGGCAAGACATGTGATGAGGGGCTGCGGTCCCTTGGTTTGTTCAACCCAGAGCAGAGCAGGCCGAGGGGAGGCCTCATGGCGGCCTGCAGCTCCCTCACGAGGGGAGCGGAGGGGCAGGCGCTGAGCTCTGCTCTCTGGGGACAGCGACAGGACCCGAGGGGATGGCATGGGGCTGGGACAGGGGAGGGTCAGGCTGGGGGGTAGGAAAGGGTAGTCAGGCACTGGAACAGGCTTTCCCAGGGAAGTGGTCACAGCACCAAGTTTCCCAGACTTTAAGAAGTATTTGGACAATGCTCTCAGATGAATGTTTTGAGTTTTGGGTGATCCTGTGTGGAGCTGGGATTTGGACTCGAGGATCGTTGTGGGTCCTTTCCAATGCAAGATATTCTACGATTCTATGATTCTTAAAGAGTGTAGATTTAGATTAGCCATTAGAGAGAAATTATTTACTCAGAGGGCGGTGAGGCACCAGCACAGGCTGCCCAGAGGAGCTGTGGATGCCCCATCCCTGGAAGTGCACAAGGCCAGGCTGGACGGGGCATCGAGGAACCTGATTTAGTGGGAGGTGTCCCTGCCCATGGTGTGGGGGGGCGTGGAATTAAATGGGATTTAAGGTTGCTTCCAACTCAAACCATTCGCTGATTCTGTGTTATCCAGTCACACATTGAGCAAGAAATATTTTGGAAAACCTCCTTCCCCAACATTTTAATGAAGACCACAATGTCATACAGCATGTGGTATTCCTTTATTCACTTGGCATCAGCAGTCCTGGCTGGTCCCCTGACAGCCACTTGGCCCTGCACGATGGGTATCTTTTCAACAAAGACACAAAAAAAAACCACATTTCAAACGTAACAACCTTGTATTATTTGCAAGAGATCCAGAATGCAAGGTGAAAACAAGAGTAAAAGTAGACTTCTGGAACTTAAAAAAATTACTTTTATTTTAGGAACCAATAAAATTATGGTAGATATTTACAAATAATTATCTCACATAAAGGTTACATAAAATCAAATGTCCACAAGTAACAGTCACTCTCATGAAAAGACACACAGATATTGAACTACGCCAATCTTATTGCATGTTTCTTCAACTAATCTAAAAATAAAAAGTGTTGCAGTCAACCATTTAACTTAGAATAAAATCACAAATTTCAGTTTTGACAAGAAAAAGAATTGGAAAAAAAAAAGATCAAAAAAACTTCAAAAGGCCCATCCCTTATGAACCACACCTTAGCACCCCCACTCCCCAACCCACCCCCCATCTTGCTCCCCAAAATAAAATGCAAAACAAAATCCCCAAAATAATGTTCAACATCTTTGGCAAATTGGCACTGCTGTAATTACATTCAAATATTATAACACACAAAAGCAACACACAGCACTAAGGAAAAAACACCAAAATTTCAAGTCTGTTCTTTTCCTACTAGAAAAAAAGAATACAAAACATACACATTTTAAGAAGCAATTTTTCATCTGTTTTGCAACAGATGTTATCCCCTACTTTCAAAGGCAATTCAACAGTTATTTTTATGAGTTTTCTTGTAAGTTTTTTTTTTCTGCTTGTATGTATTTTTCAAGGAAAGGAGACTGTTTTTCTCTCCCTCTCTTTTTTTCCCCTCTCTTATAAGAAGTAAGCTTCAATGCAGGCATTGCAGACTTTGGTGGATACAATAGATATGTATTTCTTTGTTGCTAGAAGTTCCTAATAGAAAGTAGTTTGTCTCCAAGAAGTAAAAAGAAGAAAAAGAAAGAAAGAAAGAAAAAAAAAAAAAGCATGTCCTTCTTTTTTTTTTTTTTTTTGGAAATAAATCCCATTTGCAATGAAATGAGTTTATGTAATTTCAGAATGTACAAAGGCCACTAGAAAGTGAAAAACCAGGACAGTTTTTTTTTGCAATACAAGGCTGAATGAAGCAAAAGAAAGATCTAAATGCCCACTGGTCATTTTCTGTCTCACTTTACAAGGCAGAGTAGAAAACTCCAGACACACAAGTTTAATAGCGTGGTCACAAGTTGAGTGGAAAGGCTATCAGCAGGCTTCAGGTCTGTCCTGTCACAATTCCCCACAGACTGGGAGATTCAAGCATGCCTACAAATGCACACAGGTGTGCACATAAATCTTTACACACAGGCACGCACACTCACTACAGTGCTGAGATTGCATCCTGCAAAGCATCTTCAGTCTGGCTCTTACTCTGAAGCTTTTTAATTAAGTTTGTCCTCTCTCAGGACTAGTAAGCAGAGATCACAGCTACAGCTAACAACTAAGCCACATGCAATGCTGAAATGAGCAATTCTGGCACCAAGCACCTGTATACAGTGCTTTTCACTCACTATTTGCTCACCAAGTCTTATTAGCTCCACCAGAAAAGCAATACTAACCAGGTTCCAATCCTTTTGAATGTTTCCCATTTCTCATGCTGCTGTAACATGTCTGAAATAAGAGTGGGTTTCTGTCTGAGGGGCACAGCAGTGCAGAGCAGATCCCTGGCCAAAGTCTTGAGCCTTTTGCTGCCACTTCGCTCTCTGCCTTCAGCGCAGAGTGATCGTAGGCTGCAGCTTGGGATGTGTGCTCCGGGCCTATGTCGGTGCAAGCAGCCCAGCCTGGCACTGTCTGCCTGTGGGCAGCCCCACACAGGGCTGTCGCTTTGCACAAGACTGCAGGGTACAGTACCCAGGGGCTGTTGGCCCCCTAGAGCTCTCCGTGAATCCAAAAGGAAAAGCAGGATTTCCCAGCATTTGATGGGACAGAGTCACAGGGGGGGTTGCTTAACGCTGTGCTCCTGCCATGGACCATGGCCTCAGGTGTCCTAGTGACACACACGGGCACACACATGCAGGAAAGAATACAATACCAGGGAGGACACTTAGCTGAAGCCTTGTAGCTGCTCCAGCTGCCAGCCACACGTTAACTGGTCTATGTGCCATAATGCTTTGGAGCTATTGGTATTTGTGCTTGGCAATAAACAACATCATAACATGGCTTCCGTTCTTCTTCATGCTAAAGGACTTGTAGAAGAGATAAATTACAGAAAATGAAAAAAGGAATGTAATCCCATCAGTCAAGAAGGGGTACAGCAGAACACTTGTGCACAGCAAGTGGTTGCCAGCACCCCGTGCAGTGAGCGAACTCATCGTCTCTCTGCTCTCCACAGTGCACAGCCAGCGTACCTTGCATCAGTGAGAGAACTCAGCGACAGAAGGACAGTGGAAGGATCACAAATGCCCCATCAGTTTTCTGTTCAACTTTACTTTTCTTCCAAAAAACACTTTTCAGTTAGTCTCTTTCCTCTCTTTCTTTTTCCTTTTTCTTCTCCTGGTGCTGCTTCTTCCTTTGCTATCTCCTTCACAAAGGCCTACAACACCTAGGCTCTGCTTCTGGAGCCTGCAGTGTCAGCACAAATCAAAGCTTTACTTTAACATCTCTGCATCTCTGAATAAAACGCTTACTTTCTGGCCTCCTGATTTAATAGCTATCAAAGTCTTCAGTCTAAGGATCTGGTCCTGAGACATGCTTAGCTCTGCAGTCGGTGGGAGCCACCTTATGATAATGCCTCTCTAGCTGAAACTTTGCACGTAGATGCTAAGCTAATTCAATGCCCACAACTTTTTGTGTCTTCCTTATGGTCACACTCTTATAGCATTTGATTAAGGGTTTCCTTAACAAGTCAGTTCATATAACACTAGCTCATGGACTTTGTTGATTTAGTTTTACGTCAGCATTTTCTCTCTCTCCATCTCTCAGACTTTATTTCTATGCCTGTCTGTATTGGAAATGTACTTGATAAATTTATTGCTGGAGCGCACACTACTGAAAAAAAAAAAAAAAAGAACTCCATCTAGCTGCATTAAACAACTCAGTGATGAAACTGCCTAAAGACACTTTACGGGGCTGATCTCTGCAAGAGGCTGGTAATGATACACGGTGCTACAGGGCATTCTGCCTGAGCGAAACATCAACAGGACCTACCATGCCCCTAGCCCCAGTGCTTTTGGCTGGGTGTCAATGACCCTCAAAACTGTTCTGGAAAACCTGAAACAGACTCAGCAGATTAATACCAGCGTTCACTATGTTTTCATCCCTTTTTGCAACACCAAATGGTGACTCGCTTACAGTTTCCACTTCGCTCAACAGCCTCCGCTGCAGCTAACACATTTGAAAAAAGAGCCTAAGCACTGAGAGTTTTGTAAAAGTCTCTTCAGCCGGTCTTTTTACAGAGCATACATCTGCTAGAGATTGCATACATCCCCAGCAGTGCTTGGGTGATTTGTGCTGCATACAGCACAGGTGCACACACCTCTGCCCTGGGTTTGTGTGTTGTTGATCTGCTCCCTATTGACCGAAGCTGAGCCCCGTGAAGCAGTGCTACATCACAGGAAGGTCCAGCAGTCTGCGGCGCTGAATGAAACCCAAACATCCCTGGGGGATTGGTAGGGTGAGTGAGGGGAGGCAGTGCACTGGTGAGACAGGCAGCATTCCTCCAGTCCTCCAGGGTCAGAAAGGAAAAGAGCTGCAGAAGGCTACTTCCTGTCATCCCTGGAAGACAATTTTCTGCTAGTGATGAGTTTCAAAGACGTTCCCCAAGGAGTAAGGTTTCCCATGATGAAGACTACAGACAGAAAGTCAAGACCTCCTGAAGAAAGGAGTTTGTAAATACCAGGCATAATATTCCCAGAAACAGAAAATACTGACAAGAAATGTCTTTTCTAGAAGTACAGTGTGCATACTTATTGGGCTAAATCCTACTTGTGTTTCTTGCAGAGAAACAATCATAGCAGACAGAGGCAGGCCGCATCTGCCAGGGATCCTCAGCAATGTTTTGGGAAGGTGGGCCAGACACAGATCTCAGCCGTGCGTGTGCAAGGATGGGTGTTTGTAGTTTCAGCTCTGCAGCTGCGACCAGGGGCACACAGGCAGGGAGGGGACGTGTACACGGCCTGTGAACCTGCACCGTGTGTGCCCTTCACCCCCACTCTGGCTCACTGGATAGAGCCCACCAGCATGCACTGCAAGATGACTCCGGACAAGGGCCAACCCTTCAGGGATCTTGATGAAAGCATTAAGGCAAACCAGGTCTAAGCCTAAGCATCTAGGTCATTTCATCCACGGGCATGCATATATCCTTAGGATGAAATATACCTGTTGTGCCTCTTGTAAGTCCCTACCCTAACTAAGAGTCTCGTTCCTGAGCATGGTAACAACTGCTGAATTCTCATATTTAGTCTTCTGAATGTTACCCAAATGAGTTTAAGTCATACAAGCCATGCCACTAGTGAAATAACAAAACAAAACAAAAACCAAAACCAAACCAAACAAAAAAAAAAAGTGTTTCCCAGGTAGTATTCAGAGCTGGTGAAACCACCCATACGTAATCAACAAGAGCTGCTCTTCCCTCACGTGAAAGACACGAACAGCAGCTTTAAGACCAGCCTGATCACTGACCAGGTAGTGTCTGCAGCTCTAATAGCTCATCCCCACCTCTGCTCTGGAGCCATAACCCACACCTTCACGTCATGCTGTCAAATGTTCATTTCTTTTCTCTTCAGCTATTGTCAGATAGCCTTTTCACTTCCCAAGATTACAGAAAAGGCAGGTGCGTTCAGTATGTGCCCCTGCACGCAATGTGCACACCTCAGTCAAGAGCAAGTGGGAAGACTCCCACACAAACACTATCCAGGAACAGAAACTCCCTTTGCAGCTTTACCACCAGGGTGCAAAACAGTCACACAGCATGTCGTGATGGCTTAGAAAGGGCGACACAAAGCAAATCTTCAGTAGGTTTCTATACAGATGATTTGCCTGTGCTGTTATTTTTCTTGAAGATGTGTGTGTGTGTGTGTGTGTGTGTGTGTTTGTGTATCAGCTATTAATGGCTGAAAAATAAAACAGAGGTCTTTTCGTACGGTAAGTTTTTCACATGCTCACAGAACTTAATTCTGGATTAGATGGAAACATTTAAGTCAATGGGACCAATGGGACCATTCATGGCTTTGGAGGATCTGAACACATCTCACCTGGAAACTTGAAAGTGGTGGCTGCATTTTTGTAGCAGGAGAACACACAAAGCATGCCACCAAAACTGGGAGAGCACACAGAGACTCTTTCTGAATGGATCAGTGGCCGTTAAGGTCAAGATACCAGACCTGCAGCACAAGAGATGAGGTGCAGGGTAGGGGGGAGGGAGTAAGGAAAGGGAGAAATATTAACTCAGTAGTTGCCATTTCAAAGAAATACTTGTAAAACTAGAAGCAAATGTTTATACTTGATTGTATACGGGACTGTATTTCGGGTTCAACACCAACAACCCTGTTTCAACTTTGGGAAACACACAGGCACACACCAGCGAGATCCCTTTGCAGTGCCTGTGCGGATCCATGCAAATAAGCATGGCTGCTCCTGGGAGCTTCACACTGCCAGAGGCTACAGTCAAATCTTCATCTCAGCAGGACCAGGGAGCTTTCCCACTGCTTTCAGGAGGGGCTGGGCACATATGTTCTACCAATACATGACTGAAGTTAGCTGCACCTGGGACTGGTGCAGGGGGACGGTGCAGGAGGAAATCAGCATTTTTCTCAGTTCCCTGGGAAGACCGGTGATCGGAGTAGTTGCTTACCAGATCAATTGTAAGCTGCTCTCTTCATTAGCCCCAGGAAACAGTGAACATTGAACGAAATGTCACCATTAGTGCTCCCTCTTTGAGCAGGAGGGGAAGAAACACAGAATTAACGGGGCAAAATTCTCCGTGACACCAGTATAGACTGCAGTGGCTTGAATTTGAAATTGCTCTCCTCCATGTTATTAGAATGACTTGAGAGATGCCTTCACTTAAATGTACAGACCCCCCAAAATGAGTGCCTTCCTCACCAGTTTGCTTCAGGAAGCACATGTGGCTGCCCTTGTGCACAATATACCCCGTTAAGCATGTCCATTTCACAAAAATTATTTTTCCCCTTCCTCTCAAAGTGTTCGTAATTGGATTTTAGCATACAACCTATTGAGATGTACAAAAGGTGTCTGCTATGATTCCTTCTTGGATGCTGTTTAACTTGAAATCAGAGAATTATTTTCAGTGCTCATTATGATGACAAATGAACATAAATGAATATTAAGCAATAAACTGTCACAAAATTGCCCATGTCTTTCTGTTGCCCATGGGTTTGATACCAGCATATAGCATGATCATACACCACTGTCAGAAAGGATGCTGTACACAGAAGTAACATCAGCCTGAAATACAGCCACCATGAGTGTTAACCTGGTTCAAAGTTGCTTAAAGCTTACTGAATTCTTTGAATCAGTGCACCAGTTTCAAAACACATTTTCAGATGTATTTTGAGTTCATATTTGTACAATGTTGCTGCTTATGCTAAGTCACTCATAGTAATACAAACAAGCAAATATTTACAGTGCTGCTTGTGTAAAATTGAGCAGACTGATCTTTCTTTGCAACAAAAATTTAAAAAATAAAATAAAAATTGCGTTGAGTCTCACAGCCTGTTTCAGTGTGCAGTGAGAGGAAGCCACCCCAAGCAGGGAGGCTCAAGCCTCTTCCTTATCCCCAGATACAGCCGTGGCACCCACAGGCAATTAAAGCAGTAGCCAGCCGGCTGCAAAAGACATGAAACTACTGCATTTTTATGACCACATGAAGTGTCAGGAGAACCATGTCCTCCTGCCTCTTCATTTTGTTTGAGACCCGGATAACACCTCCAGAATTAAGAAAACAACAATGTTAAGTTCACCAAGTCTAAAGAGTAAAATTTCAATTAGCTTGTTCCTACTAGATACTTTCTCCTTCCCTTGCAGGGTGACTTGCATGGTTGTGGCAAGGTGACTCAATGCAGTTGTCCCAGGCAGTATATTTTAGTAAGTGCTTGAGCTCCGGGATCCAGGGTCAGTGGCGGTCATAGGCAGCAGCCGCTGCAGGTGGGGCTGCTCCACGGGCTGCAGCGCTGTAGTAGTAAGGAGAGCCTGGAAGAGAAGAGACCACTGTGAAGAAGACAAAGGCAGAACGGTGCCAGCTTGCACCATGCCAGCACAGGCAGCAGGTAGCTCTCCAGCTTGAATTCGGACTCAGAGGAATAAAGGCCAGGTGATTTAAATAAAATTCACAGTCACAAATTCTGCATGAGAATATTGCTGGAGCTGCTGCGCATTTCTGCTGGCTATCAGAACCAGATATCTGGTTTCCTTCCTCCACCCAAAACATTAATTTCATTTACATTGCAAAAAGTGGATTACTTTTTAGAGTAGAAGGTTGAACTGTTCCAGCTACTAAAACATTACAGGACTCCGACTTCTCTGATGCTGTTGGTTTTTTGTGTGTGTGTGTTTATTTTTCCCTCCTTTTTGAAGGATGCAGAGTCTGAACCCAAATTATTCAACATATTTTACAGGACTCAAAAATATTTTCCCTGTTTCTCAGGATACTTCTTTCAGGGAATAAACCCCTGGCTTTTGCTTAGCTCTGGCAAAGATGTTGAAGATCCAGAAATAACAGTGAAATTTGTACTACTGGATCTGCTTCTGTGATGACCACACTACACTGGCCTCCGTCTGGCCAGAGAAAGCCCTTTGTCATCTAATAAATTTGCTGAAGGGAGAAATTGTCACAGTAAATACCGGTGACTTTCTCTTTCACTTAGTAGTGAAATTGAATTCAGTGAAAGTGAATTTGAACTCAGAAATTATGTTACAACTACCTACAGTGAATAATGTCTTATCTAAAGAAGTATCAAGTGCTCTACATGACACCTTCTGAAACAGGCACTTAAGCCACAAGCTGATCAAATAAACATATGTTTTATTTTTTGATTCAGTACATGTATTACACATCTGAGTGATCTATGCAGATTGATAAGTGCCGAAACACTCATCTAGTATGACAAGGCCTGAAAAATATTGATGATGACTTTTCTGCCCTGCAGTGCTAAGCGGTAGGCTGGGTGATCACTGAAGGATCACCCGGAATCTGGATTGACTGCTGAAATAAGGAAGAGTGTCAGACTTCACTTGTATCTAGACATACACAAGTTTGTCTAGACAATACAAGGTATTAAATCAGTTCCATGTTCACCAGAGAGGAAACCAGCTCTGATGTGGTGTAAGAAAAGAGTAGAACAAAAAATATTTCATAGTGCTATCAGTTCAGTCTGCAAGTCACCAGCAGAGTTTCACATTCGGGAAATGTAAAGCAGGCCACAGTGTGGAAGAAACCCCTTGGAAGGATTCACAACTGGACTCTTGTGTCCAAACCCCCCCAGACAGGTTTGGACGAGCAATAAAAAGCCAACACAGGGATCTGCTCTGGAGCAGGCTGGGCTGTAGTATCAGGTTCAAAGAGCACCCTACCCCATCCAGAAAGCTGTGAGTTCATCCCGACCTGCCTGTGCTCTGCCTGGGATGTGAACAACAGCCTCACAGGCACCGTAAGGAGGCTCTCCATGCCTAGGCATGTGGCTTTTCACAGACCTGGTAACTTCTGCAGCTTCAGCAACGCGGAGCAGCTGGCACTTCCAGGAGATGGTGGCGACACTAGTCCTCAGGTGGGTGTGTGGACAATTCGGCAAAGCAAGAGTGGAAGTGATGTCAAAGATGCATCTTCTGCCATTTGCTTCCCACCACAGACTCACAAATTCTTCTCTGGCAGGTCCACAGGCTGCCAAAGACCTTATATAGGCCCAGAGTACCACTGCTCCAGCCACACCACCTCCACAGCCACAACGCATCATCTGCATGTGAGCTAACACCCTCCACGTGAGGTAACACCTGAGCAGAGGGCATGGAGGACCGTAGGGCCACCAGAGGTTGTGGAGGTAGCATGAAGGAGAATTCAGCCGCACACCTTGTGCCTTTGGCTTGCTTCCTCTCCTCTGCACGCTCTGCCAAGAAGCCTCTGCAGTGGGACAATGGAGTATTTTTTGGCCTTCCCTCCTCTTTCATAGCCTCCACCTGAAGTCAGCCATGCTTTTGGCTTTGCTGCTTACCTCAAAAAGGCCTGACTCAAGGACTGCTGGTTCAAAAGCTCAAGAACAGCGCTAGAATCACCACCTCTAAGAGGAAGCCCATGGACATTTAGTGTTAACTATCAGCTCAGGATGGTGCTATAATTGCAACACACGGGGCTTTCTTCACTTTCTGCCCAACATGACCTGTCTGGGGTGCTCAGGCTCCAGAACTCAGCTCTTTGTTCTTTGCAGCTCTGGTATGGAATGAGAAAGGCCAGCAAAATTAGTGCTGCTACCCGGAAAGGGAGCCCTGAGTAAGACAGCCCCACCAGCTTACACACATCCCAAAAGACTGCTATTGCCGGATCCAACAGGATTCCACTAACATGCAAGCTCACCTGTTTGTTCTGCTTTCCTCCTGAGCACATTGTCAGCAAGTTAGCTCAGGCTTTATCACCAGCCTGCTGCTGCCAATTTCCAAGCTGGTACAAGCCAATACATCCAAAAAAACAGAGCTCAGCCAATATGTGCCATTGCACAGTACATACTCAGCATAGCCATGAAAAAGAAACTTCTTTCTCATGATCAGGGTCCTACCAAAGCACATGATACTCTTCTGCTGCAACCCTGACGGATCAGAAACTACAGAATTTGGCTATGGGAGCATGGCTTCTGCAACAGACAGTGCTGCAGCAGCGGAGTTTGTACACAGGGGCCTGTCACATCTGCGAGGAGCATTGTCCTCAGTGCTTCAACCATCCCAGCTTACATATCATGTAAACCTGCTGCAAAGGGATGAGTTTAAAGAAGGTAAACCAAGTTTCAGGGCTGTGGCCTCAGTTGTCCAGAAGGGTAGTCATATGTTTACCATGCATCAGAGGCATTCAATACAGTCAGTGAAGTAACTGGCCAAGGTAAACATTTGCAAAGATATTTGCAGAACTTGTAGGTAGGAACTCATCACATCTAGATTTGTTAACTAAATTTAAGTATTTTGAGCAGTAATCAATAGAGGCAAGGGCAGATCACTTCAGAGAGTACTCATTCTATTTACATTTATATAAGTGTTGTGCTGACAGCCTTGCATTACCTGCAAGGTCACCACAACTGCTGTCCTGGCCTGGACTCTTGTCTTCTAGGTAACTGGCACTAGAGTAACAAATCCCAGCCTTAGGAATTGTATTTCACAGAGGATAATATCGGACAACTTCACAAGAACAGCAAACACCACCCTCGCAGCCACCCTAGATTGCTGTATACATCCCAGCAAAACGGAAGCCTCTGGCTAAATGATGCAGTTTTGGTTTAGCAAACTAAGCTCACAGAATCACTGAATCACAGAATATCCCAAGTTGGAAGGGACCCATAAGGGCCATTGAGTCCAACTCCTGGCACCACACAGGTCTACCCAAAACCTCAGACCATATGACTAAGAGCACAGTCCAAACACTTCTTAAACTCCAACAGGCTTGGTGCAGTGACTACCGCCCTGGGGAGCCTGTTCCAGTGTGCGACCACCCTCTCGGTGAAGAACCTCTTCCTGATATCCAGCCTGAACCTCCCCTGTCGCAGCTTGACACCATTCCCTTGGGCCCAATCACTGGTCACTAAAGAGAACAGATCGGTGCCTTCCTCTCCACTCCTCCTCATGAGGAAGCTGTAGGCCACGATGAGGTCTCCCCTCAGCCTCCTCTTCTCCAGGCTGAACAGGCCCAGTGACCTCAGCCGCTCCTCGTACGTCTTCCCCCCTAGGCCCTTCACCCTCTTCGTCGGCCTTTGCAGCTCAATGCTGCAAACTAAGCTGTTCGCCAAACTTTGAAACTTGCCTGCACTCTAATTGATCTGGGGGGGGATGTTCAAAATGACAACAGGAGAAATGACACCTTTACCCTGTCAAGCAATACAGCAGAAGTGGCACAAAAGAGATCAGGCGACTGAAATGTCCACTCCGTCCTAAAGCAAAGACAGCCTAGGCATGTTTCTGTTCCCCAGTAATTCTGTGCGAGTTGCCTCTGCCGCCACAGCATCTCAGGGTAAAACAACTGCGAGGCTCTTGGAGACCCAGGTGAAACTACTGTGCTCACCCAGCAAGGGCACCAGGAGGACTGGAGCAAAGGATGGCAGCAATATGTCTTTGATGCTTTCCAAAGGCCTTACACTTCTTCCGAGTTTCATTTCTCCAGTTTGCATTTCAGCAGTGAAATAAAAAGCTTGTATTTAAAGTGAAAAATGAAAACATCACAAAGCAATCACTCTTTCTCCCTGTCACCATGCTACCATCCAGAATAGACTTGTCCGTCCTTTTGTCATTTTTCCTTTCTAATTCACATTATCATCAATTTATTTCTTGACACAGTCATTTCTGGTGCCTACTTGTTCTCTAATCCTTTCACAGAAACCCACAGAAGAACTGAATCTAATCCTAATTGACCAGCTTTAAGCCCTTCCCTCACAGGACGCTGTGCCAGCACCATGACTTTGTAGGCAACCCCGAGAGGAAACCCTCCCAGACAAGGCACACGAACCACATCCCTGCGGGAGAAGGAGCAGCACATCAAGCAAAACCTGCCATGAGCAGCATCAAGTCAAAAGCAATGAGAGAGAATGGTAAAGAAGTTATTGCAACAAGCCAGCATGAAATTGAATCGTTTTTCTTCATTAGACTGCCTTCCTGTTATCCACTTTTAGTGTGTGCTTGTTGACCAGACTCTAAACCGGCACGCCTGCCAGGCTGTGCAGTGACGGACTGAGCCCCCAGTGCACACCCGCTTGCTTCCCGGCATGTTTGTGTGCACGCCTCTGTGCACATCCCTGTATTATAGCAGCTTCGGGTCATTAACAGTGGAGAAAAAAAACAAGACGCCTTTTTCTCCACCTCTGCGTATTGTTTCCTGAGTTACACATGAGGACACCTGGCTATAGCCACTGAGGTGGATGTGACACCAACAGCCAGCACTTGCATTATCCATCCTCCCGGCACAGCCCGCTAGAAACCCGGGGTTTGCCATCACTCCTGCTGCACTCAGGGATGGACAAGCCGTGTCAAGACATGCGGCAAATGCTGTCTGTGTCCATGCTGCAGAGCCAGGTGTTGGTACTACCGGGGTTGATGGCAGGACAGAAGCGCGGGAAGAGGCCACAGAGCTGCGGCAGTGAAGGGATTTCTTCTTTTGCCTCTGCTTCTCTTGACCACTCTGGGGGACCGTAGGTTGGTTCTCTGCCCCGCCACAAGAGCTATAGACCACGGTGTTTCAGATTGCCCCAGAGAGAAAGGTGCACGGTCACCCTTTTGTATCAGTTCACGTGCTAGCCAGAGCAGATGTGGGTGGGTTGCCCGGTGCAAAAGGAGCAGCGAGCGCAGAGCAGGCACAGAACCATCAGCACGCAGCTGGTTCTCTGGTGGGCCGTACAGCTGCTCTGTACCTCGTGCATGCCTCCCCAGAGCGTGGTCCTACCTCACAGTGGAGAAACTGTCTCACTCCTCTCACTGCTGCTCTACGTTCACACAAGACCAGGAACTAATGACCCAAGTCTTTATACTATTCTTAGCATTCTTTGTTCCTATTCTCCTTGTTCCTCCCCCCAAACCATTTTTAACCCAAGTATCCTTTCTGGCTGGCACTTGCAAATCACTTTATCTCTCTTTTAAATTCCTCTTTCACAGATTTGAGCTTGGTGTGATTGCTGCAGTGCGATTCTTCCTTGCCAGAACAGGGAATTAATTGAACATAGGTGCTGTTAAGTGCTTAGAGTATTACAATTTCATCTTGGTGAAGGGAGAGGGACTTAGTAAAACAAACTGTGTCAGTCCATGTACCAGTCCTGATTAATTTTGTCAAGGTTTCTGCTTTGAGGCTGATACTGCCAGAGCTTGCTCTCAGGAGAGAATTAGTAAATGTACTCACGTATACTGAGAAGAGTGGAAGCATCCTGGATATAGTTTAAATTAACCTCCTCTCTCCTGCAGGTGCTCAGACTCGTAACACACAGCCTTCTGAGTGTGCAAGGAGACTTGCAGCAGGCATTTAAGGCTCTGCAACAGATTCTTACTTGCTCTGAATTACCAGTGAGTTTAGTGGGCATCTTGGCGCAAGAACGGAGTGCCCGATCAGGCTCCCGAGGATAACAGAACAGCATGGATAACTGGGCTCTCTGTATGATACAGAAGACCTACAGACAACGGCGACCCATGGACATATGCTAACTTAGGTTGTATGGCTGCATCTGGACTTCGCAGTGTCTCTTGGAGCACCTGCTCACTGGCCTTGCCATCCAGCATAATGTTGGCGCAGGCAAGAGCTCTGTGCTCCAGTTAGATCAAGGACTTCTGCAATCCCCAGTCTACATGGCATCATGTAGACTCCCAGTAAATGCCTTTTAAAACTTAACACCATTTTGCTTTTGGTGATCTTCTGACCAAAAAAAAAAAAAAAAAAGAAAAAAAAAGGGAATCTCAAAGGTTCAGCTCAGTCGAGACCTCACTGCTACAGTTCTCACACTGTGACCATAGACAGATAGTACCTGAGCACCACAGAGAGCTACAAATTATGTGAGATCTTAACCAGCTCAGCAATACCTACACTGATGACAGGAGTGAAGTGGAGCAGATATTTTAAACCATCACTGGTCAGACAAGGGAATTCCTCCTCCAAAGGAAACTCCAGCACTCCCGGTTTTGTGATCATGCTAAAGGAGCAGTAAGTTCTTCCTGAGGACTTGCTGCAGAACAAATATTCCCATTTATTTTTCCTTCCAACGCATCAAAAGCTTTCAGGCTCATCATTCCCATTCAGTGTGTCACAGTGCACTCATAACATTATATGGCAGTGATTGACAGTGTACTTACTGAAACACACAATTTTGAAAGTATCAAAATGAAATGCTTCATATAGGATAAAAACAAGGAATCTAAAAGTATATACTTTAGCAACTCCTGATAGCAAAAAAATATTATTATATTTATCCTGTACATTTCAGTTTCAAAAAAGCTGTAGTTACCGAAGGAAAATGGTAGCATTCAAATCTTTTTGCCCTTGCCTCCTTTAAACACGTGTTCACAGCATGCTACTGAATAAATACTGCTGTATAAACTCTCACTGGCTTGAGACGTGAGCCTTGCAGTCCATTCACCTTAAGGTGGGGAGCACGCACTCATTTCAGCTGTTGTCCCCCCACATATTCAAAGAAGTGAAAGAATTGCCCCCAAAATTTTATCATCCGAAAAGAAAACAAGGAAAAAGAAGCAAGTCCTCTCCTGCACAAGTGGCAATTTGCAGGCACGAGTCTGCAACCCAGGAGCCTTGCCAAAAGCCACTCTTGTTATGTAGAAGGGAGGGCTTTGAGTTGGGTTTTCACTTACTCTGAAAATCCTGCTGGTTTCTTCACAGGTTTGCAGGCAAAATTAAAAAAAAAAAAAAAAAGCCACGCAAGACCTGGCTCCCAAGGCCTCCCTTCAGCAGTAGGTTAAAGCATCTCATCTGCTTCCAAAGGAGTTGCAAAACCAGAAACTAGGAAATCACTGCATGCACTCTTCTACTGGCTAAAGCAGCTTCCTTCATGCAGCCAAGCCGAAGTCTTGCAGGCACTCCTGGCTGTGGCCATGGTAACTACGGGTTTAAGCACTGGGACTCCCCGGGCTTTGTACAGCTATGCCCATCTATATTAGCTGAAGATCTGTTCTCTGATTTATGATGGAAGCACTAACAAACCCTTAAATGTGGCACAGCAAATAGCAGTAGTATACCAGCACCATGGCATGAGAGGCAGAGGCTGTCTATTGCTCCCGAAGGATTTGTTTAAGGACAAGAACTATGATGAATACAGCCTGGGTGGCTCAATTACATGGGGACTCAATTACTTAAAACAAAGAAACTGGATGAAAAAAAAAAAAAAAAAAGACAAAAATTCAAAATTATTTCTCTGCTGGAGGTCACATATAACAGCCCTGTCATCCATAAATCTGGAAATCTCTAAGGCATGCTATTCCTGTGTTGAGAGATGACAATTAATTGGTATTTTACTTACCTCATCCATGCAAATTATGCAGGGAAAAATTCTAATTACTGCATGCTACATGTGTACAAGGTCAAAGTGGGCCAGCTTTTGACAGTGGTGTAAAATGGATTATGTTTATGCTTCACATGAGGGCCATGATCCTGCATGAGCCACAGGGCTCCTGCCCCCCACCGTTTATGAGAGCCCATGCAGACGTCAGTGAGACTGCACTGGCTCAACAGTCCCTTGCAGAAGAAAAGCTAGATTTGGCAAAAGAACAATTGAAGAGCATACACAACATGAGGGCCGGGAGAAAGGCAAAGGGCTGGAACTAGCAAGAAAACAACAGCGCAGAGAGTGGTGGGGCTCGCATTCGTCTGTAAGAGACATAGCATCTTCCTGAAGCAGGTGTCCCAATAAAACACCACTAGTTTTGTACAAATAGGATTCCTTGCCCTCAAGAAATGGGCATCCAGTCTTCCAGCAATGCCTTGTGTTTGTCAAATGATTTTACGGAGCAGAAACAGGAAGACAAGAGGTTTTGGCATGGGGCTTCCTGCTGGCAAGAGGAACTAAGAGCATTATCGTGCCCCAACAGAGATCTGCAGCCACTCACCAGGGAACAGCACTGGGATGCAGGACCGCACCAGGACGTGCATTCTGCCTCCCCTCGTGGTGCATAATTGCCTCCAGCTTACAAATGAGCCACAGCTAGCAACGCACCCTTAAGGGAGGGACAGCAACTTACCAAGGAGTCCAGGATTGGGAAACCTCCAGGAATCATTGTACGTTGAATATTGCGGATGGCTGTATGGGCTCCCAGAAAACTCACTCCCTAAATAAAAGGGAAACAGAAAAAAAAAAGACAAAAGAAGATCATTTGATTTAAGACTGCAGTTGTTCATGTGGGAAAGGAACTATTCAGTACATGCTATACTCTAGTGAAGGCTCTCGTAAAAGCACTGCTGATCACTCTCTTTGAAGAAGGGCAATCTGGATGGCCAAATTATTAAATGAATGGGAACAGTCATCTTTTATGCGTTCTTTTTGCACTGCAGGTCATGCCTGACGAGCTGGTGGGATTTTCTCACACAGCCTGTACTGCAGGAGCAAGACAGCTGGAGGAGTGGAGAGGAGTCCGGGACATATCTAAGGGGCTGGCCATTGCCACTGTGGTCCTACAACAGGACAAGAAATGCAATCCTGGGACAGAGCTGGTCAGCTAGGCTCTCTGTTAGGAGGAGAAGACAAATCAGCTAATCTTCTAGGTATTGAATATCATTCCAGGCTCTCCAGGAGAACATGGTTTTAGTCCCAGGCTTCCACCGATCATTTTAACCGAAGGAGAGGGATGTTCACTGCAGTTTCAGGTGGCTTTGAAACCTTCTGGACCAATGCACAGGAAATACTCAAAGAGTTACTGTTATTTATTTCCTCGTGAGCTCCTGCTTTCCCCGTCTGTTTCTTCCCTTCACGTCATCTCCTGTTTCATACCTCAGCTGCAAGCTCATCAGGGCAGTGCTCATAATGGAGCTCTGACCCTGGGCAGGGCACCCGGCTCCAGCACCACGGAAATACAAATACTGCCATTGTTTTGTTAGGGCATCTTACACAAATGACAGTTTCTCCTGCTCTCCTTCTATCTTTCTTCCTTCTTTCTTTCTCCCTCTCAAGTACACAAATACACACAAAACAGCACAGCAGGAGAAATTTTCCTGGGCTAGGTGGTGGAGAAGGCTGCCAGCTGAAGAAGGAAGATGCTGTCCGCAGCCTTCAGCTGCTCTGGTCCTTGGCTACGGCACAGCTTCCCCGTCGCACTCAGGGACTGCCTTTACCCAGCCAAGCAGCAGAGCCACACCACCACCAGCACGTGACAGCAACATCCCACCAACCTGCTGGCCCAAGTGGCAAACCTGCCCCAGGGACCACAGTCTAGATGCCAAGCCAGTGGGTGGCCTCCCCACTCAGGACATGGCCCCGGCGAGTTGCCCACTGGCAGGTCCCAGGAGGGAGATGGTGATGCTCTGGTTATCGGCGAGGCAGTACAAACCCGCTGAGCTGCTCGGTGCAGGTAGCAAGGTAGCTTGGTGTCCACGGGATGCTGTTTCAGTAGAAAAGCACTGTTTCTCAGTCCGCACCAACGAATGCTGGTGAACACTGAATACACAAATGGCAAAAGCCACCCCTCGCTCCTCTGCTCCAGGGGGTCTCCAGTAACAGCCCCTCCCCGTGCTGTTCCCCACCGACATCTGGACTCGTAGCGTTGCACCTGGCAGTGTCGGCATGCCCTCTTCTCCCTTGCCCAACACCCACAGACAGGGCTGAAGGCTGAAGCCAAGAGCAGCAAGCGCTCACATGCTTACCATAGGGTTGAGATGTGTAGCTCATCACCTGCAGGCATGTCTCAGCCCACTACACCAACGGCCCAAGGAGGGCTCCCAACATCTTCACGAACAGCAGCTTCACCCTGCACTGAAGCACTTAAGCCCAGAACAGACCTGTTCTGATTTGATTTATTTTATGAGCCTCATGCATCATTGTTTCTCCCTACCTCTGTTTACTGATGTGGAGAGTACCAACTACAGACAGGTCATCCGACATCTCCGTGGGTAGACCTGCACCTTGCTGTGAGCAGCAGGCACTGGCTTTGCAGGCCAGGAAGACAGGAGAGACAGACCATGGCTCTGGCCCAGCATTTTTCTTGAGTTTACCTGTGCCTCCTCCAGCTGTTACACACTGGTCAGCCAAGGCACTTTCGCAGGAGCACAAGCAGAAAATAAAGATTTGTACAGCTGCAGGTGGGACCATTAAATGCCCATTCTGTTAAGTGCCAATCGTGTTTTGACTACATTTCTACAGAAGTTCAGAACAGGTTTTCATTATTACTTCTAAGAAATGGTATTCATTCTAGGAGCCATGGAAAATTGAACTGTTTCCAAATCCTGCTATGTGGTGCAACACATTTACATTTATTCACATTTCTTCCCTAGTCCTTGTCCTTCTGGATCATAGACAACTTTAGTACCTGACCACTACCTCCATTCAGTACTCACCCTTGTTGGCTAAAAAAACAAGGCACAGAGAAGGCAGCAGAGCCAGAAAACAGGAACCATCTGAGGTCCCAGAAGCACTGGCAAAGATGTCCCCACTGCCTTCTGCTAGCTAGAAAGCAAGCTTCCTCCTGCAGGACACAAGTACTGCTGCAGCCACTTTTATCCAGGAAAAGCCAGGAGAAAAAAAAAAAGGAAAAGAAAAAAAAAACTCTGGTCACTTCTTCTGTCTCTCTGCTGCACCTGAGACTGTCTTCTCAGCCAGATGCTTCCTCTGCTTTTCTTGTGTTCCACCAGGTCTCTGACTCAGCTCTGTCCTAGTGGTGTTTGCTGAAGCCTACAGAGCCTATGGGTGGCAAACTGGTTGTTATCTTAATGGCTGAGTAATATCATCTTTTCCAGCCCTTGAAGGCTGAAGCCCAATTTCTCTTTCCAAGTGCGTGCTGCACAAACACCCCTTCATCCTGTGAATACCTCTTCCTGTGGACACAGCTTCCCCAGGGGTTTCATATTTTTTATAATTTTCAGAGGTTAGGCAGAAGTTCAGTTCAGAGGTTCAGTTGCACGTCTATTAAAATAATAAAATGTTCACTGAAGCTTCCCAATGTTTTTCAGGCTGGACATAGCACAAGACCCACCTTGCTGCTGCTGCCTGGTTGACACAACTTGCACATGTGTCTCTGCACCGTCCTTCCTGGGAGCTGCATGGTGTGCGGGCAGAGCAGCAAGATAGACAGGACAGCCCCTGCTCCCAGCTTCAGACCCTTTGCGCAAGAAGCTGTCCTGGGTGTGGAGAAGAGCCTGCCCAGCTGCTCTGTGTGCAGACTGAACAGATGTCGCACCAAGCCATCGTACCCCTGCATGACCTGCGCCCGTCAGGAGACAGGACAACACGTCCCTCTGTGAGTCCTGGGCATTTTCACCTGGGACATCGCGCTCCCTCACACACTTACGCTGTGCACACTGCTAAGTAGGCAGCTGCACTTTCTAAACATTCGGCAGCGCTGCAGCTTGACTATGGGCTGACATTTCATTGTCTCATCCTCTCTCGCTTTGCTCTCCTCCCCCCAAAATCTCCGCTACCCTCTTCCCTTCACACAAACACACACACACACATATCTTGGACCCTCTCTGGGGGATGCTCTGGTGCCTGTCAGGCTGAGGCTTCCAATTCTCTGTTTTTTATGCCTCAGTGGTCAGGGTGTCAAGCTCCTGCAGTACAGACCAGCCAGGAGCTCGAGGAGTCACTGAACACCATCAGTTCAGTGACAGTATTGCTTGCTTCTTAACATACTCTGCATATCCATCAGCCTTGCAAAAAGAGACTGGGGGAGGAGGTAGGGGGGACAGAGAGGGAAAGGAAAACAAGAGAAAAGAAATAAGGATGGGAGGGGAAAGAGGAGAAGTGGGGGAGAAAGTCTCAAGCCCTGTTGCTATCATCACAATGTGTGGGCAGACAAACGTTACAGCCATAGCGAAGCTGAACTAGATGAATGAACACTGCATGAATGCCTCATGAGTTTCAGAAGATATTCCAAGGCCCATCAAGGCATACTTCTTGACAGCACTGCTTAGCGGCCAGCCCCAGCCCCACTCAAAAATCACAGCGGAGCAGCTACCCTGGGATACACACACACGCGACGCACTGCAGAGAAGGGGTGGCAATCTGCTCCTTCATGTTGAACGGTACCACCCCACCCCTGCCGACCTGAATCCAGGCTGTTACGATACTACTGCTGCTACAGCCCAAAAAGGCTACACTAGAGGTAGAGGTCTCATTTTGGAAGGTTTAGGAGGGAAGAGCGATTCACGGAAACTCTAGTGCTACAACACAGCAGCAAACCTGAGGAGATGAACTCCATCCTGAGATGGCAGACAGAGACAAAATCACCCTGACCATGGGTTGAGCCCCAGGAGCAACCGCAGAGTTTGATGGTGGTGGTGAATAAGCCTGCTTTGTTCTCTCTGCCCTATTTCCACTGGGGATTAACGACTCAGTTTTACCACTCTGTTTGGTTTTAAGGTAAAGGCTCCACTAAGTTTCCAAAGTGATGCACAGAACTAAAAAGTCTGAATTTAAAAATTACAAAAAACAATACACGAAGAGAAGACTTCATGGTGTCTTTAAAAATACCACGGCTTAAGAAAACTACCTGTACAGGGGACCAGGGAGGTTGCATGTGTCTCTGTACGCAAGGTATTGGGCTCAGCCCAACTCGCGAAACTTGTCTAAACTTCAGGTGTTGGGACTGAGCTCTTTGTCAGGTTCTTTCTGTACTCAGCAGAGAAATGGGGTACCCCAGAAATAGGTCATCCCACTAAATTCATACCTAAAAGAGGTGGGGGTGGCTGATATCTCTCCCTGTGATATCAAACATGTTGTACATGTTACCTGCTCTACCTCAGTGAGGCTGTGGTGTGTGCTGGCAGGTCCTGATGCAGGTGCACAGCATGTGCCCAGGGTCAGCTCCCAGCACAGACACCTCCTGAAATCAGGTGCCCTGCTGCTCTCAGGAGCTCCAGAGAAGAACGAGGGTGCTGCAAACCTTCCTTGCCCACTGAAAGGCAGAAGAATGGGCGGAACGGCAGAAGGAAAAGCAGATAGTGTTGGCTGGCCCTAGGGGAGCAACACGCATGTGCACTAAGAGGGAGTTCACAGATGTCTCTGCACAAGCTTAGGAGATGTCTCCCCCTGCAAGAGGCTGCACTAACCGTGGTTGGGAGGCTGGCTGTGCAGTGGGACACACTCAGCCAGCTCCAGCCTTCAGACAGGTGCAGCAGCTCCAGTTCTCACCAGCTTCGCAGAGATACAGTGGGTATCATACACTTAAACCTCGCCCAGGTCAAAATGGGAAGATTTGCAGTTGATCTCAGCTAGCTCTGGATCTTGGTAGGTGAGAGGGGAATGCAAATTATTTTTCATTCTCTGTGTTTGTTTGTTTTTCAATGGGATGCTGTAACCATAGAGAAGTGTAAGTTGGAAGGGATCTGTGGGGGTTATTGGCTCCAAACCTGCACTCAAAGGAGAGATAGCTTCAAATTAGCTTACGTCCAGCCAGGTTTTGGAAATCTCCCAGGATGGAGGTTCACAGCTTCACTGGGACTCTGTTCCAAAGTCTGGCCACTGTCACCGTGCAGCATGGAGAAGATGTGGCTCACTGCTGTCCCACTAGACAGCACAGCTCTTAATCATTTATTCTTAGGACCGTGTAACATTTAACAGTAGAAACTAGCAACCTAATCAAATATGAAGAATTTTTGTGACCCAGCTGCTGGTATCTTTCCACTGAAATACAAAGTTTTGCAAATACTTAACAAAGAAGTTTGTTTTAACATTTCCAAGTTCATCACAGAGCTCTGATTCCCGGGGGAAACAAGCCTCAGAGTCGCAGAAGATCCTGAGAATCAGAAGCTCTGGAGCCAGTGAAGCACTAACTAGAGCTAGCAAGGTGAAGACGGACATGTGTTTGTACACTCCTTTCACTCCATTTTCTCAGTTCAGATAGTAAGTTTTGTGCACGTTTGGAACAGGAAGAATCCATCAAGACCATGGAGACAAATGGTTATATCAGTGTTATGGTTTCAGGATACCACCTACAGACCTGATCCAAGCCTGACTTCTTCTGTAATCAGTTGTTTCACGGGGAAATCAGTGAAAAAATTCAGGTAATTGAGTAAGAATTGGCCTATCTGCTATGTTTGCAGCCCGGCTGTAACTAAGTGAACCACTGAATTACAGAACCGGACTCTTCCCAATATTTTTTCTTTCCACACTTCTCCTTCCTGGTCAGTCAGTCACTCACCAGCTCAGGGATCTTTGTATAATCTGCCTCAGCTGCATCTTTCAGCAATGAGTGTGTTTCTCTCCCCTTTTAATTAGCATGTGCACACTTCCTGATGAGTATCAACTGGAGCCACTGTGAGTTATTACAACCCCCCTACAGCTGTCCCTGGTCCCTTCTCACCAGATTGTCTAAGTCTCTATTTTTAATTCCAGTCCCAAATTGCTGCATCCTTTTGACATCCAAGCTACTGGTTTAGGACAGTGTCTTATACAGCCCTTCTATTTGGTAGACCAATAAAACAAACCAGCGGAAAGTTTTCAATAAACACAGCTTCATGAGGGACACGAACGGGATGTTGTGGGACACAAAACAGAATTCTGACCAAGAATAACAACACACTGCTCATTCTTTGTTGGGGTCCAGGGTAAATTCAAAACTGATCTCCTGTACCTGCTTAGAAATTGGACATCTGTAGATTAACTGTTCTCTCCCATTCCACCCTGACCTTCAGGCAAGGGCTGCAAGTGTCTTTATTTTTTTCATGTGGAAAAGGAACCTAATGTAACTTTAAAAAAAAAAAAATCTCGAGTTTTATTTGTTTTCTGTCTCTTTTTTTTTTATGGAAGTAATCACATGGATCATAAATTTCTTCGGTGAACTCCAATAACAATCATTATCCTGGTAACTAAGATATGCTTGACTGCATGGCAAGCAGGGTTAAATACTGCCCTTAGGAACAAGAATACACCAAAGGAGCCTGCATATTACCTATGAACATTATGAAATAAATGCGATCCAAACGCAACTTTAAAATCTATTACAAAAAAAGTCACATGTACAATAGGGCCATATGTCATGCGCACTTGAAGTTTCAAATATTAACCAAAGGACAGAACATGGTGCTAACTGACACCATCTGAGGGGTCAGCTTCAGCCTGATCTAGAATCTAGTTCACATTGGGAATCATGTGAAATAAAGTCAGACTGACAAACAAATGTGAGACACTTTAGCAAAGAAGATCTGAGCTCTACAGAGAAGAGTAATGGCTCTGTTTTGCCCTCAGGGAAGCACATCGGCTTTCCTGCAACAAGCTCTCAGGGTGGATCGGGGTGAGAGAGTAACAGGTTTGCAGCCCTGTCTGGAAGCAAACAGCCCCCATAACGTACAAAACTCACTGCCTTAGAAGCTCTGCCCACGTGCAGGGGAGCCGGGAAGCACTTTTCAGGTAAAACTTGCTTTCACAAAAAAAAAGGTAGTTTCAAATCACTAACATATTTATGCAAATTTCTAACAATTCGACAAACTTATTCCATCACAAAGTAGCCCTATGTGCTTTTTCTTTTCATGCAGATGTTTTCCAAACCAATCTCTTCTTTTTCTTTTAAATTCAGAGTGATTCAGAGTTTTCAAATTGAGTTCAATAATATTTTAAAAGTCCAAAAATCTCACAGAAAAAAATATGTATATTGCTTTGAATTGAAAATCTTTTCATTTGATCCAAAGTAATTTTTATTGCTGTTTTTTGTTTTGCTTTGCAACCTTAGACTTCCTTTAAATTTTAACATTCATTAGCAAACAAAAGAATCGGTGATTTACACTGCTCTGATCTGTAAATATCAGATGTATTTAATCAGGGTGTGTAGAAAACAATGGCTGACCACCAGTAAATGGCCCACCAGTAAATCTGCTCTCTCA
Source organism: Anser anser (assembly GCF_964211835.1). Classification (NCBI taxonomy): domain Eukaryota; kingdom Metazoa; phylum Chordata; class Aves; order Anseriformes; family Anatidae; genus Anser; species Anser anser. The sequence continues at coordinate 975,353 of NC_139723.1, read as the reverse complement.
TGTTTTCCTTGTCCACAGAAGCTCCACGAATGGAGGACAACGATAACTTTACCTTCTGCTTTGCAGATAATTGGCCACTAATCTAACTGCTCTAGTCCAAACACAATGCTGTACACACACACACACACAAAATGAAATAAAATTGCAAAATAAGGGAACAAGTAACAAAACACAACTAAAACAAAACGTGTTTCAGATGCAATGTTCACCCTGGAAAGAAAGCAAGTGGGAAAATGCACTAACAATGCCAAAAGTCTGTAGTTTTCTATCCAATTTATCTCAGTGAAAATACCCAAGGTAATAAACAGCCAAAAATCCCAGGAAAAGCAAACAGAATTTGAAAGACAATCATTGAAGGACAGGCTTGGAAAATTTTCTTGAGACTGGATTGTTAGAAAATACATCTAGAAGAATTGCTAGTCCTACATATAATGGCAGTAACTGTGTTCCAGTGAGAGATGTCTGAAAGGAAAACAGCAGCTTCCGTTTGTCGTATGTTTGTTTTAGTTTTTAATGCAGACCTCATGCTCTGCTTGTGTAAGAAAACAAAGCAGCATGCCCATTCCTGATCTCAGTGTGGGTAAACCTGACTTAGTTGGCCCAACAAACATATTTCTGCTGACTTTGACATACCCGTTCATTCCTTTTGCCAGTCTTCTTTAAACACAGCTTCGTTACTCTGAAAAGATTTACACTAGCACTGAAGCAGAGCCTGGCAGGGTAAGGCAGTCACAGGCGCGCTCTCCGTCTCTTTCTCTGCGGACAGCAGAGCTTAGAGCTGTATTGCACCGTCCACCAGCTGCATTTCACTCTCCCACTTTTGCAGGGAGAGTGAGGGCAACAGGGCAGCGGGACATGGACCAGGGTCAATGCTCACTGCGAAGGTGGAGCGCTCATCAGGTTGCCACTTCGGAGATAAGAAATTTGTCACATCTTAGAGATGCCTTCCCCTACGTGGCTGGTAAACCATGTATATTTCTCCCTTTGCAGTTTCAGGAAAACCAAGGAGGCAGCAATCCCGCTGCCTAGGAGTGTGTTTAGGTAAATGCCTTTTCCTAGGTATTAGGAAAAACATCTGTACCAAGAGGGTAGTTTGACGCTGGAACAGGTTTCCTAGCAAGGTGGTCGATGTCCCATGCCTGTCAGTGTCCAAGAGGCATTTGGATAATGCTCTGAATGACATGTTTTAACTTTGGCCAGCCCCAAGGCAGCCTGAAAGATGGACTCAATGATCTTTGTATGTTCCTTCCAAACTATTCTTTTCTATGAAATGAAATGAAATGAAATGAAATGAAATGAAATGAAATGAAATGAAATGAAATGAAATGAAATGGATTAAATGATGGAGGTGGAAAAATCCAGCTTCAGGCAGGGACACAGGTTTTGCTCAGTTCACAGATTGACTGTCACACAATAACTCACCCAGAAGGGAAACTGGGGAGCCTGCAGCCAGGAAAGGGAACAAGCAAGTGCCTGGGACATCAGAACCCCCTTATCAGAGTTTCCGTCACCCCAATCTCTGCCTCGCTTTCACATGCCAGAGCCCCCAAAACCCAGGCTTCTGCCTGCAGCCAAGGCTCTGGTCCTGATGAGCCTCAGCTGTGGCTGGAGGTGGCTCACGCCAGCCAAAGCCATAGCCACCAGCCTGACCTCAGAGGATGCAGCTAGGAGGTCAGCCAGGGAGCCTGCCAACAGAGATGCCTCGCTAGGTATTCAGGGCTGAACTGAGTAAAAGATGCTTTTTGCTAGCTTCATCTTCAGACTACTTCTCCAGTCCATATTCTTTTGTATGATATGGCACTGTCTGCACTCCTGGAGGCACTGAGTGGGACGAAGCAGAAGCACACAAGAAGAAAAATTGCACATGTACTGACAGGCACTGACAGATATGTGCAGATGTACATGCACAGAGATGTGAGAACACTTTGCATATTTAGGCTTTTCTTGGCCGCATCTCGGGTTAAAGAAATCCATCCACAGAGGCTTAACAGATCGCTGGTAAATCCACTATAAGTATACGTTGGATTAATAGACCACTTATTATCACCTTTGAATCCTTCCACCAGTACACTTTTACTCACCAAAAGCGCATTCTGCTCATGCCTGTAATGTCTCATATTCGTCGATTAACATTTCTATTAACAGTATAGGTATAACCATTGCCCAAACTTTCACAAGTGATTTCAAAATCTTTGTGTCCAATTGGATAATTTTTTCCACACTTCAGCCAAAAAGCGGCACAACTGCATTGTGGCTGGAAGGCACATAGTCATATTCAATAACATCTCTCCAAAGTTCCCTGTCCCACCAAGACTGCCAATTAACTTCAAATGAAGGATGCATATAATTTTATTATCCTACAGATTGCACACTATTGTCCCCTTCCTTTGTCTTTATTTTAACAAGAACCTGGTCAAAGATGTACAATTTTATTTGTAACAGTCCTGAGTAGGTTGTCATATTTAAAAAATCAAACATGCAGATTTTTGTAACACTACCTCATTTCCAAGACACTGCAAGGCACAGAAATCCCATCAATGACTAATGAGTTGTGGGTTAAGGTGGACGTACCTTGCTGTGAAGTCACTGTACTATTCTCGACCCGTGCTGCCTGCCATAAAATTTTAATGCTGCCTCTGACATATTTATGAAATACCTCACCTAGTCTTTGCAGGATGACAAAAAGATTTACATCTGCAATTACTGCAGGCACATAGGTTTTAGCTATGCACTTTAAACTTTTGTACACAAAGATATTTAACTTTAATACAACAAAGGTAGGTGGTGCCATAGAGCAACCATATTGGAACTGCATGAAGAGAGAATTATCTCCCTCTACAAAGAGGACAACCACCCAGCTCATCTGCACAGAACATGGCATTGCAATTAACGATGAGAAGGAAGTTGCCCCTTCCCTTCCTTGGCTGCCCTCTTACAGAGATGCCTGCCCTTTCTAACCAGACATCAGTACACGACCTTTTGGTACTCCAGCTGGACCCAGGAATGAGAAGCTGAACGGCCAGAACTTCCAAGCAAACCAAGACATGCTCATGAGGATGTGGGGCTGAAAATGAAGTTCCCCTCTGTGCTACTCATCTTGTGCAGCTTGGCAGCTTGTTCCAACCACGTGGCACCACTGTGTGCGCCATGTAGGCTGCTTATTACCTTACTGCTTGCAGCTCTCTTGAACTGTGGTCTGTGGGGCTGCCTTCTTCCTGATGCTCCATTTCAGGATCATTCAAGAAGGAGAAGTGACACGGAGTGCCTTATTTCCAGTCAGCACGTCGCACGCACTCTCTGCGCTTGCATCCACGCCTTTAAAGATCTTAGCATTTCCAGCCTGTGAGTGCTGCAGCATGCATGGTTTCATTTTCTCTGTTCCAAACTGAACAGCTGGTAGCACAGGCTGGATGAGAAGGGAAATTTCCATCTCACAAAGCACTTTAAAATATGTTTTCAGCCCAAACTGTTGGAAAAAGGATCAAAAAAAATATATTGTGGAATGAAATTCTCCAAATGGTGTTATCGAAAAGTTGCTTTTGGGTCAGCTGAAAATAGTCCACTCCATGTTGTTTTTTTTCAGATCTTTGCCTTTCTTTATATATAATTTCAGCCTTTGAAACGATAGCATAATATGTTGTTACTTCCAGGAATTACACAAGTAATTTAACTAACAGCAGAAGTAGTTATAAGGTTATGAGGCATAACAATATATCCATAATGTGGAAATTAGAGTTCAAATGTCTGGAAATTAAGGATATGGGTATCTTGATAAAGGTACTTTGTTGTTGACAGCGAAGCAGTCTTCATTAATCTGAAAATACCGATGTGAAAAAGGGTAGGAAAGTGTCTGCACAGCTCATGGAGCAGCTGCCCACACCAGTATGCTCACAGACATCCCACTGGTGTCCTTGGGGACCATTTAGAGCACGATGAGGCAGGCCAGTGCTCACCTGGGGCCAGGTCAGGAGTTCTGGCAACACCAGGTTACAGAGTCCTGTCCTTTCTGCGAAGGTGGCAGCACCTTTGAAGGGTGGAAAAGTCAAGATGTCTTCTAAGCCCCCTGTGTGGATGAACACTTCTGGCTGGGCCCCTCAAAACCTTTGCATCTCATCCTTTCATCCAGCAAGACTGGCTTTTCAGATGGACTTCAGGCATCAGCCACCCCTGGACTAGGCCTTTAACATGTCAGCAGGGCAGGCCTTTCCTCCCTGGTTCTTTCTGTCATAATGGGGAGCTCACACAAGCTCTGAAATACAGAGACGTGGCTACAGCAGGGATGTCAGTTTTTCCTTCTGACACCAAACACAATGCAAATTAATGCTTGAGTGACAAAAGACAGGTAATTTCTCACTTGATTTTCATAGCACTGCTTTGGTTTTACACCACATCCACGTTATACCAGTTCTTTTAATGCAGGAAAAAAACATGTCAGCCAAACACAGGTCAGTCTGTGGAAGCACAGCAGCTTGGGCCTTCACAGGATCACCAAACACACATTTTTCAACCAAAGCCACTTCAGGATGATACCTGCAGCCCACTTATTCTGACCCGATCCAACTGAGACAGCAACAAATTTTGCTGAGCATAAGGACACACAATTAGGAAGTGAGGACTGATGGGTGCCCCATTCCCCACCTAGCAGGGGTAGCCTGATGCTCGAGGACACTGTGGCCTGGTGTGTGCAGGCCACGTGCATCCTGGCCCCCCAGGCCTGACTTCCAAGGAAAGAGGCTCCTTGCTAAGTGCTGGCACTCCTGTTCCTCGCTTCAGGAAGCACACAAGATTGAATATTAAGCAGACCTTTGCTGAACTGGCACCTCTGCTCCAAAAAAAAGTTTCATATGAGGAAGAGAAGACAGGGCAGCACCTTCACACCAGGCCCAGAGAACAGCTATTGACAAAGCAAGTGGTTCTTCTCCTACCCGTATGTCACTAATCGCATCACTGAGCCCACGCACATATCTTCGTTCAGCAAGTACAACATCCACACCCACTTGGGGATTACTTATTTTGCAGCAAAGGTGCTGTGTGGCAAAGTAACCTTTGTTGCTAATACCTGAGACTCCAAGGATTTAGAGCATCTGTTGTGAAACAGACATTGATTCAGGACCAGAGTGCTGCTTTTAGTCTTTTTATGTAATAATTAAGGGGAATACCTTTAAACTTCCCAACTTAATTTCCAGTCAGAGTAGAGACTGATCCAAAATCTACTCCAGTCACAAGTGAAAGACAGTGTATTAATTCTCAAAATTAACTTGATTCTCAAAATATACCAGTGTGTGATCTAACCATCAGTCTGCGACTATTTCAGTTTACTACAGGACAGATGCTCTATGTTCAGACAGTTCTAACTGCAATAAAACTCTCTACAGCCATCACAGAAAATCAGGGCTATAGTCTTGGAAAACAAGACCAGCAAGAGGTAAAAATGCTGAAGTTAGAAATAACGCTATGAGGTTGCTGCAAATCCACCCCCCCTGCCCCACCCCACCCCCCCAAAAAAAAAAACAAAAAACATTTGCTGTGGTCCTCCTCAAGCTGCAAAAAAGACCATGTCAACAAGGTGTGGAGCCTCAGTGCCAGATCCTTGCCTCCAGCCTCTACTTGCGTTCCATAGGCAACTCAAATGCTGGAAACAGGAGACAGCAAGTTCACTGCAGACTAACTTGGCAAGTGTTTTCTAAAGCTACAAAGCTGTGCAGATGGCAAACCTCTCAGGCCGGCCCTCAGAGCCAGGCATAACTTATAGTATACATCCTTCCATGGGATGCTAAATGCAGGCTGCAGATTTGCTATCCAGGGTCTAATGCTTCAGGGGAAAATAAACTGAATCCTACAGGGCACCAGTCGTACAGTCGGACAGTTGGCAGTTCAGCTGCAGAGCTTGGATGTGACAGATGTACACACTTGCTCTCTATTCAGTGCTACCTGGTGGTTAGTTCATGATGGCATGGCTAACTTGCATGGCCCAGTGCCGCCAGTGTTGTGCAGATACACAACAGGCATGCAGGATCACAGATATCACAGGATCACAGAACTGTAGGGGTTGGAAGGGACCTCCATATGTCATCGGGTCCAACCCCCTGCCAAAGCAAGTTCCCTACAGCAGGTTGCCCAGGTAGGCGTCCAGACGGGCCTTGAATATCTCCAAGGAGGGAGATTCCACAGCATCCCTGGGCAGCCTGTCCCAGTGCTCCGTCACCCTCACCGGGGAGAAGTTCTTTCGCATGTTGGTGTGGAACTTCCTGGGCTCCATTTTGTGGCCATTACCTCTTGTCCTATCCCCACAGACCACTGAAGAGAGGTTGGTCATATCCCTTTGTCTCTCACACTTCTGCTATTTATAAACATTGGTAAGATCCCTTCTCAGTCTTCTTTTCTCAAGGCTGAACGGGCCCCGGTCTCTCAGCCTTTCCTCATAGGGAAGATGCCCCAGGCCCCGTACCATCTTTGTTGCCCTCCGCTGGACTCTTTCCAGGAGATCCCTGTCTTTTTTGTGCCGGGGAGCCCAGAACTTCACACAGTACTCCAGGTGAGGCCTGACCAGGGCAGAGTAGAGGGAGAGGATCATCTCACTTGACCTGCTGGCCACGCTCCTTTTAATGCACCCCAGGATCCCATGGGCCCTCTTGGCCACCAGGGCACACTGCTGGCTCACGGTCAACCTGTCTTCCACCAGGACCCCCAGGTCCTTCTCCGCAGAGCTCCTCTCCAGCAGGTCGTCCCCCAGCCTGTACTGATACATGCGGTTGTTCCTTCCCAGGTGCAGGACTCTACACTTGCTTTTGTCAAACCTCATCTGCTTTCTTCCTGCCCAGCTCTCCAGCCCATCCAGTTCTTACTGAATGGCAGCACGGCCTTCTGGTGTGTCAGCCGCTCCTCCCAGCTTTGTATCATTGGTATACTTGCTGAGGGTGGACACAATTCCCTCATCAAGGTCATCGATGAAGATGTTGAACAAGACCAGACCCAGCACTGACCCCTGGGGAACACTGCTAGTCACAGGTCCCCAGCCGGACTCTGCACCGTTGATCACCACCCTCTGAGCTCAGCCAGTTCTCAACCCACGCCATGCTCCTTCTGCTTGTGGATGCAGTGGGTCAGGAAATACTTTCCAGTGCTTTCTTTTGGGATCTAAGCACTTTTTCATAGTCAAACACAGTTTGTCAGAAAACCGCCTGTTTGATTTTGGTGGCTTGGTCTGCTGCTCCACAAGCACCCCACACATCATGCTTAGTGTTGCTCCCAGCACCCTCAATACCATCACTGGTTGCAGAGGCAGGTTCTGGTCACACCATATGGTTTGCAAAGCACACAACTTGTTGTTTGTAACCACAGTGCTTTTGTAATCTCAAGGTTTTGAAAACTCTGGGTATTGATATAACACAAGGAGACACAACCTTAAGAATGATGAACACTCAGGAATTACATAGGATTTTGTGTGCTCCCGCGTCTGTGATGCTTAGGTCTGAGAAACCTCATCAAGAGCAAAATTCAACCCCACAAGCAAAAGCATGTTCAGGCCAGCTGGCAGCCATGCTTTCACACCTAGGAAGCAATGACTGCACTCAGGACAAAAGTAACTTAACCAGATTTTCAGTGCTTTGCTTGACTAATCCAAACCACAACTTTCCAAAACTGGAACTAGTGTAGACCTCACGGCTTTCTAATTACATTCTGCTTTTTCTTATTTATTTTTCTTATTTACTTGTGCTTTGTTTCCACCAACAGACAATCAGTAATAATAATAATAATAATAATAATAATAATAATAATAAAGATCCAACAGGAGGGCAACCGTGGATGACAGAGCATGAAGCAACAAGCCTGATCTGTAGCAAGAAATGTCTTGGCTGGACACTGAGCTCCCACTGCACGCAGTTAAGCGTGGGGGTGTGCTGCCTGGGGAGCCACTGTCACTGCTGCTTTTAAGAGCCAGTCAGACAATGATTTGTTAGGAAACCTTATGTAAAGCTGTTCCTGCCTGTTGAGAGGAGAAGGCACCTTGCAGCCCCCACAGCTGCAAGGATCATCAGAGATGTCCTGAAGCCCAGCTGGCGGGTAGCCAGTCTCAGTGGTAATGAGCAAACCCCAACAGAAGGCAAGCTCTATCGACCAGTCCTACATCGGGCAGTTCCCTGATGCCATCTTCTACAGGGCAATTAACGACCAGAGGACAAACTTTTTAACATGTTTCATCTGCAGGCACCTCATGTTTAAAATTCTGGCTGGAGCAGAGACTTGTGCTCACAATGCTTCCAGCAGAAAGGGACCTGAAAACAACTGGCTTGCAGAGGATAGAAAAACTTTTACTGATGATAAAAAATAAAAATAGAAACAGCAACAAAAGGCATTCTAAATTCTTGCTGTTGCTTTTATAATCACCAGCATTGCTTAAAGATGAGCAGTGAGTCAAGCTCCTAGCACTGAATGAACCACCAACAGGAAACAGCCTCTATTTTTAGACTGCTGTCAGCGTCTCCTTGTGGATATGCTGCACTGAGACAAAAGATAAAAGCCGTGCACGTCCTGCAATTTAGCCCTGCCTGGGAGATGCAGGATTTAGCCCAGTACCACCACGAAGTCAGAATTCTTTTGAACAAGCCTGTTATGCTGCGGCTCATTGGGTCTAGAAAATACAGCCAGGTCTGTCATCAAGACCAAGCACTGAACACCTTCCACCTCTCCTCCTCTGCTTGCACAGGCAGCAGGTGGCTGCACTTCAGCAGACGGCATCCCTCCACGTGGAGCAGCCGAGCCCTGCCAACTACAGCGCGCCTGTCAATTTGCCCTGTGTAGCAGCCTCCAAAACTACCCTACACACACTCAGTTACCACAAGCAAGCCAGGAGCCCTGGGCAGAGCAGAAAATGCGAAGACATGACCAAGACCCCTGGCATTCATCTATCCACACAAATTGCCCCCCAACAGGAACCTTTTTCGAAGCCAAACAGTGACTTCAGTCTCAGCATCTGGACAAAAAAATCCCACGAGATCAGTCCCTTGTCCCACGAGCAGTATTTCAAGCCAGCTCCTGGGTCAGCTGCCAGAGACCCGAACTCCTCAGGTGGGGACGGGGTGGTCCCAGTGGCAAGGTATGGCTGCAGCCCCCTGCCTCTGTGCCCCACGGCCCCCCGGCATTGCAGCGCACTGCTACCGGTTGACGCGGCTGATTTATTTGACTGAAGCTAGCCAAACTGTCACTCAGGAGCTGCCCCCTTGGTACCTCTTCTGCTGGATCTACTTGAGGGTGGGATTGCCTGAGCTGCTCCTGTCAGGGTTTTCAAACGAAACAAGCCGCTGAATCTGGATCTGACAGCTTGGCCGCCGAATTAGGGCTATTTGCATGCTAATTTTCACCGTGCTTAACTCGCTGGCAGACCTAGTGCGAGAAGCAGCCTCTGCATGTTTGGAACAATGCTTGACTGATCTAGCGGCATTAACGAGCAAATTATGGTAATTTTGTTATTACAAATTCATAGAAATTTCCAAAGAGTGGAGCAATACAATATGTTTTTTCTCCTCCTCCTCACTCCTAAATATGGGGCCTTTTGTTTATACACACTTTGCCTTGCTTACTTATGTTTAGTTATGCATAATGTTTCACTTCAAAGGGAGGAGGCAGAAATTATGGCTAGAGCAAAGGGAACCAGCACAGAAGACTAGACTGGCTTACAGAGCATCAGGCGCTTGGAACAACGTCCCTGGCCGGGGTAAGGCAGCAGAGTGCCTTGGAAGTCAGGGGAGTCAAGAAAAATTGACCCCAGTTCAGGATCTGGTCTGTAGGAAGAAAACATGTTTGGGAACAGCAGATCTAGAGGCTGTTGGTTTTTCTTTTCCAACATTTCACCTTCTTTCGATCACCAGCATAATTTCTAAATCAATTTAATGAAATAATTTCTGACAATGTCGTATTGAAAACGATATAAATTCTGTCTATATTCTTTGTAAGAGCAGTAATTACATTCCTGAAAGATGAACAACAAAATGTTTCTCTAGGCTTCCAAGTTCCTGCCAGCCCCTTATTCAAAATGTACATAAACACCGGATAAATGCGTATCAGCTATTTAACTGCTTCATTATTAATTATTAATAAATGTTTATAAATCATTTGTCATTTGATTTGCAACCTGCTATTGCCCCAAGATATTTGTGATGGCACATCACTTGCTTCATCATATGTGATGAAATTTCTGTAGGATTTGCCTTCTGACATTACAGAAGAGTGGGGAAGCACCTACATGAAGCAGTCCTAGACTTAGGAAAAAGCAGTAACTCATTTAAATGGAAATGACATACTCCAACATCTCAAACACCAATACTTTCTATACTTTAGCAGTGGGTCTTCTGGCTTTAAAGGTGGATGATGTGATACGCTTGTATGTGCATCTAGGGGCATGAAGGTGTTTTAGGGACACTCTGGATGATGGCTGGATGCACACTATGTAACTGCATTCACAAACTGAAATGTGAAATCCCTAAAGAGTTAAAACATTCTGGCTCAAAATCTTCAGGCGGCTACAGATTACCTTCAAGGTAGCTATGCTAAGCGCATGTCCCAGCATCAATCCTTCTACCTGCTGATAGAAAACACGATTTCTCATGGCATCTCTTCCACCTGATCAAATTCTCTGCCTGAATCCCAAAAGACAAGCAGCAGAAATAAGCAACCCAGGATTTACACACCCTCCTGAAGCCACCTGTCCAGAGAGAGCGAGACAAGCACATCACTGAGCAGTCTCGCTCTGACCCTGAGGAGCCCTGGCCAGTTGGGTGGGATGGAAGGGCACAAGGAAGAACAGACGGGGTTTTGACAGAAATTAATATCGTATAATCCATTATACAATGGAGCTGCAAAAAGTCGTGATACTGGCAAGAAGCAAGTAATCATAATCAGAACAGAGACAAAAATCCTTGTAATATCAGAGTATGAAACAGGTGAAGCAGATGCCAAAAGGATATTATCTTCAGATATCATCTCCAGGCTTCAAGAAGACAACTTGCAACTTTCCACTTCACCAAAGAAACGTTAAGAGGTCTTTTCAGAAAAAAATATTTCCTCCCTGATTTTCCTTTTGCTTTCACTGGTGGCAACAGCATTACTGTTTAAGTAACCAACCGTTCCCAGCTTTATGCTGTGAATCAGAAGAGCTCACACAGTTCAGGCTCTGCCACTGATGCCCTCTATCATGCCACATACTGTAATTTTCCTTGTCACTCACTGTTTGTCAATGTTTTACCTCCCAGCTACCTTCCTGTCAAATATTTACTGCCTCACATCAGGAGGCTACAAAATGCTATGACAAAACTTTGGCACAGGCAGAGCCAAAACAAGTAACATAAACGTATGATAATACTGATGAGTAAACTCCTCATAGTGCCTGGCAGGGGAACACTATCCCCAAAGGCTTTGTGTAGAAACTATTAGCTTGTAATACCTGCCTTTTGATCCCAGCCACAACACAGCACTTGTGTTTCTGTTCTTCACACAAACATTGCCATACGTTATGTTTCAAGCGGGTTGAGAGAGGGTGTTTCCCCTTAGAGGGTTAGGTGGGAGAAACAGCCTAAACATGGAGAAGCTACACAATCTATGTCTGCATTAATATCTTCTAATCACAAGGAAAAAATTCTTTTAAAAACCATGTGTGTTTTTTTCTCAACATTATCTCTTTCTGTTTTGCACACTTGGGCTAGCCACTTCCTTTAGATAAAAGATTGTTAATGATACCCTTGCTATTTTTTATGCTTTTCTTTTCAAAGCCCAGTTTTGAATGTCACTGTTTTCAGGTCCCTTTAGTTGGGTAATTGCACATAGACTTCATATAAAGGAAATTCATTTGTTCAGGGTCACTGCATGGTTTTTCATTAAAAACAAATTACCGGTGTTCAGAAAGGACATCTGGGTTTCAAGAGTCCCATTAATGACTGTATTTTCAGCATTGCTATTCTGGACAGTCTACCCTTTCCTGTCACCCTGTGCGCAGGGCCCCAAGAGGACAATGTGAATGACAGTCCTGGGGAAGGGAGGACATGGGAGAGGTGCTCAGGACTCCATCCCAAAGACAGGCAGATGCAAAAATGAGGAAGAAGATAGAAAACAGAGGACAATGGGGCTGCTGTCTGAGCACTTCTAACACCAGAGCCAGAATAAATACTTACATGAACAAGCATGGCTGCTTGAGCGTAATCTTTTTGCATTTCAGCCGCAGACACACCAGGCTGGTGGCGAGGGCAAGCAGAGGAGCTGGAGCTAGGCACTAGCGTGGTTTGCCCTAGCCTGGCCCTGACTGTCCCAGCCCCAGGAGAGGACTTGGAGCCTTCCCCCCCAGCCAAGGTAGGAGCCTGAAATGGGGCACAGCAGGGGCCGTGGGAGGGACAGGCAGTGCAGCATCCCACAGCTGCGTGCCAGGAAGGGACATCTCTGAGTGTCAGCCACCAGCCACCCCAGGACACCGGGGAAGAGACAGGGCTGGGGGCGTGCAGAGAACAGCCACAGGGCACCAGAGCAGGAGGAGACACACACGTCCGCTCTGCCACCGACAAAACCCGGGCTGCTGCCGAGCTCCCATGCGCCCCACAGGCCGCGTGTCTGCAGGATCCGGCACGTGTGCCGTCACACCGACGGACAGAAAGCTCCCGTGCTCCGCGAGGCGGGCTGGGAGACGTGTTGGCAGAGACACCTGGCCTTCACTCCATGGCTGCTGGGGTCTGACGGACCTGCGCTGCACTCACCAGCTGCCGCCAGCTCCACGGTGGGTCCACCCCCCTCCTTCCTTTCGGCCCCGATTTCCCAAAGGACTGGGCACAAAGCACAGGCAGGCAGGAGAGGCTGAGGTGGGGCCAGCAGCAGGCACCTCTTGGCTGCAGCAGGTCACCATGGTCGCTGGTGGGAGAAGACGGGTGGAGAGCAATTTCTCCGGGTCCTTGTGTGAACATTCGGCGCTGTCCCGTGACAAGGAGGCTGCCGGTACGGCTCCCTCCGGATTCTGAGGGTGAATTACAGCTTTGTTTTTTTAGCAGTGGTTCAGGTCTAGAGCAGAGCTATCACATTGGTGTGGACTGCTAGCATAACTGGTTTCCAGAGAGGGACCTGCTGTTAACAGCTTACTGACTCACTCTCTACTCATAATACTAGACAGAAGATTCGATATTAGAATTCCTGATTCTGAGGTGTATTTCAGCAGTGCTGTAATCGAAACATTGAGTCACAGGTTTCAGTAGGTCTCTTGATGCTGCTCACAGCAAGATCAGCAGTGAGGCCAGACCAGGATGCTCAGGGCTTTATCCAGTCTGCCCTTGAAAACCATCACAGATGGGACTGCACAGCCCCTCCAAGTAACCTCTCCAACTACTTGGACCTCCCTGTGGGACAAAGGTTTAAAGCTTTCCCTCGTATCCTGTCTGCATCTCGCCTGTTCCTACTTAAACACATTGCCTTTTCTGTGCTGGAGGGGGGAGGGGGGTGTCAAAATGCAGCATTCTTGCAGTGATACTGAGTGAGAGGGATAATCTCTTCCCTCCATCTCCTGGCCAGAATGTTTTTGGCCATGCACATTTTACTTGCTGCCCGTGCACAACGCAGGCAGATGCTTAGCTCCCTGTCTGCCCCTGGATCCTTTCCAGCATCCAGCCAACCCCCAGCCTGTTGCAATGTGCTCACTTTCCTGGTGCAGGATTCTGTGCTTGCCCTTGCTGTCTCCTCCTCAAGCCTGCCTAGATGACTCCACAGGACAGCCCTACCCTTTGATCTGCACTCCTCGGTTTGATGTCGTCTGCAAATGTTACGCATGTGTGCTCCACCACCTCCTCTACTTCACGGATAAAGGTGTTAAAGAGGACAGACCCCTGGACATACGCTACAGTGTCGCGTACAGTTAGAACTTGGCATTAACCACCAGCCTCCAAGCTTGACCATCCCACCAGTTATTTTCCCATTTTGCTGTCCATCAGCACTGTCCACACAATAACGTTTAACTTGGATAAAAGCATACGAAGGGACACGAGAACACCGTGGAAGACAAGTGTTTTGCAGGCCATGGATCGAAGTGACTGGGCAGTACCTGAAGCCCAGCTGTCTGAAGCACCCCAACCACTGCCCCAGGGACAGGCTGTGCTCCTGTAAGTCCCATCCTGTTTATCTGTTGAGTGCCTGTGCTGTCGGAGGACTGCAGTGTGCCATCACTGCAGCACCTCTTGGAAAGCTCCTCACCTGTCACCTTTTCAGGGACAGCAGCCACCAAAAGGCAGAAGGCAGAACAAGCATGCAGGGCCAGCAACCTGCAGAGGAACACCCTTTACAGGAGCCACAAGAGATGCCAGCTCTCAGTTTGTAAAGCTCTGGTGTGAAATCAAAGCAACACCTCTGGTTCTTTGGTTTCTTTAGAGAAAAATCTTTGATTAATTTATTCTCTTGGCCACATTAAGCATTCATGAATCACATAAAAAACAGAATTCTGTGGTGAAAAGTAAGTCCCTGTTTTTGCAGAGAAGGAAGGAGGGAAATCTAAGAGTGTGGATCAGATGTTTTGTGTCAGGCATGGACATGCAGAGGGGGCATGCTCCCGTAGGACAGTCTTGGCTGCTGGAGAGCCAGGAACCATTGGTGGGAGGAAGCCTTTCCCGTTCAGATGAACAGCAGGGAAGCTGGAGAAGCGATACAAAGAGAGCAGGAAGCTGAAACTACATGGCTGCTGTTTCCAGCTTGAAAATGCCAAGGGGCTCAAAGGTTTCCTTCGCCCTTCACACGTACTGTAAACCCCCAGCAAATATGAGACAAATACCATCAGCGTAGTGGGGAACAGCTAATTCACAGCAGCACAAGCAATGTCAGCAGCAAGCAACAAAACACCCTACATGTCTTGTTGTATATATATTTCTCCCACATCTCTAAGTACTTAACTCACACAATCACTTAATAATGAGCAAAAATTAACGGCTAACAATTAAAAATCTTATTAAGGAAGCACATTTCTAGCAGAGGCTCTGAAAACAAGGAGGTGGCATGTCATTAAATGAATCCCTGTGAAAAAGGTAAAACAAACATATACATGCTTGGTCATGGCAATTCGGCTATTTCAGAACAATTGCAGATGTGCCTCTGGAACCAGACCTGATCTGTCGGCTACTTCTGGGTCAGCCCCTCAGAGACTGTGGTGCTTTCCCTAGCAAGGCTCTGAAACTCGCCCTGCAAATGACAAGAGGCAAAGAAGGATTGAGAAGGTATTTTGGATGCTAGTTAGCAAATTCTCACTTAAATGAGAAGGCGAACCTAAAGAAATTGGAGCTGACCTTCACACTAGCTGGAGCAGAAGGTTGTTATTAAAGGAACCAGTGAGAGGAACAGTGCAGTTATTCAATGTAATGGGTCACACAGGCCTATGTGTAGTTAAAAATAAAATCTATTACCTGGGAAAATCAGCTCAGACGACTCTATATCACTGACCCCTCACTGCATTTCCTCATACTGAGCTCCACCAAGCCCATCATTCTCACAGATTTGCCATCCCACTCTGGCAGGTGCTCCTGAACAGCTGGTAACTGCTGATGTATTTATTCCCCAGCTCCCACAACCAAAAAATAATAACAATAATAAAGAAAAGGAAGAGCATGTATACCCCTTAAATGGGGAAGTGACCAGGGCTCACGGTTGGAAATTCATAGAGTCATAGAATATCCCGTGTTGGAAGGGACCCACAAGGATTATTAAGTCCAACTCCTGGCTCCCCAAAGGACCACCCAAAAAGTCAGATTATGTGTATGACAGCCTTGTCCAAATGCTTCTTGAGCTCCGGCAAGTTCAGTGCCGTGACCACTTCCCTGGGGAGCCTGTTCCAGTGCCCGACCACCCTCTCGGTGAAGAACATTTTCCTGATATCCAGCCTGACCCTCCCCTGTCCCAGCTCCATGCCGTCCCCTCGGGTCCTGTCGCTGTCCCCAGAGAGCAGAGCTCAGCGCCTGCCCCCCCGCTCCCCTCGTGAGGGAGCTGCAGGCCGCCATCAGGCCTCCTCTGTCACCTCCCGGCTGAACAATCCAAGCGACTTCAGCTGCTTCTCCTACGTCTTCCCCTATAGACCCTTCTCCATCTTTATTGCCTTCCTTTGGACACTGTCTAACAGTTTTACGTCTTCCTTCCTTATACTCTGGTGCCCAGAACTGCATATAGTACTTGAAGTGAGGCCGCACCAGCTCAGAGCAGAGCAGGAAAATCCCCTCCCTTGGCCGGCTAGCAATGCCGTGCTTGATGCACCCCAGGATACGGTTGGCCCTCCTGGCCGCCAAGGCACGCCGCTGGCTCATGTTCAGCTTGCTGTCGACCAAAAGCCCCAGATCCCTTTCTGCGGGGCTGCTCTCCAGCCTCTCGTCCCCCACTCTGTACGTACAGCCAGGGTTACCCCTTCCCAGGTGCAGAATCCGGCACTTGCTCTTGTTAAACTTCATATTATTAGGGATCGCCCAGCTCTCTGATTTGTCCAGATCTCTCTCCAAGGCCTCATCAACCTCGACAGAGTCAAAAGCTGCAGCCAATTTGGAATCATTTGTGAACTTGCTCAAAAATCCTTCAAGTCCTTCATCCAAATTGTTAATGAAAACACTGAAGAGGACTGATCCTAAAATGGAGCCCTGGGGAACCCCACTAGTGACAGATCACCAGCCTGATGTAACCCCATTTACAAGAGCCCTCTGGGTCTCACCCGTCAGCCCATTGTTCACCCATCTTACTATGCTTTTATCTAACTGTATTCTGGTCACTTTGTCCAGACGGATACTGTGAGAGACAGTATTGAAAGCTTTACTGAAATCCAGAAAGATTGCATCAACTGTCTTCCTTTGGGCAACGAGATGGGTGATCTTGTCATAAAATGAAATTAAGTTTGTAGTGGAAGGCAGTCTGGAGGAAGATGACAGATTTCTACAAGGTTTCTAAAAGCTTCTAAATTGCCATCTCTAAACTTTGTGTTCAACAGCAGGTTCAGGCACAGAATTCATACCTCCGTCTTCACGACCAACCTGGCACACACATGATTAACTGATCCTCATACTCCAAATGCTCTGAAGTGTAACTACAGTTTTCAGTCATGCTAAAAAGTTAATGTAAAATTGAATCCTCAGATGATTTAAGGAGCTGGCAATGCCACTGAAGTAAGAGCAGCCAAGCTGAGGACAGAAAAAGGTTTCTAATAGCTGTGTGTCTTTGAGAAATAGCATAAAAAAAGAAGTCTAACCTAACATTTTCCAAACAAGACTTTCTTTCAGATGTTCACTTTTTATCTTTTTATTTTTATAAAAACTGCAGTCTTTCATCCTCTGTAGTCTTTCCAAGACTACATTTCATGGGTAAAAATTGTTTCAGCTTAATCTCTGATCTAGCATCCATAGCCAGTTTCTAACTCTAACACAAAAATAACGTGGCTGATTAGATTATTTTTCTTAATTTCTCAGTGATCTGCTGGAAAACATTTTACAGAATATAATCAATTCTGGACAAAAAGACTAATCCCAAAAGCCTGGTCATCATATAACTATCATCAACTCCTACTTTCTTATTAACAGTATTGTTTTCTAAATCACCACCTCCTGGAGCCATGTGATTACATATGAAATTCCACTTTGGGGGATTTTCTTCAATAATTGTCTGACCTTGCTGACTCCAAAGTGTCTAACTCAGATGACCTTAAAGGCTTAGAAAGCAGTAGGGGGAAGAAAGATAATCCCCAATTTATCATTAATTTTCAAGCTATACAATACTTAGGGACCGGATTCATTACTTTTAACATATATATTTGAGCCTCAGGATAGTTCTTACCCTTGTAGACAGCAGTGTCTGTCATGTCCAGACCAAAGGCAGCGGAGCTTGGGGACAAATCCCTTTGTTTCTTTCAAGCCGAAATAAGCGCGCTGATTTCCAGCAGTATCTGATCTCCAGTGCTTTGGCAGGAGTTAGCCCAACTCAGCCTTCCCACCACCACACACCCACCAGCTGCCCACTGCCAGCACCCCAATATCACTGTCCTATTGAGCATTGCATGCAGATCCACGGCCAACAGTAAGAGAGGATTATGCAGGTTACGTTACACTCACGCAGACCTTACTCTGCCGAACCCAAGAGCCTGCACACGCTCAGCTCCCACTGGTTGCACAAGCTAGCCATTAGCTGGTACCTGCCACCTGGCATTTCTCACCACGAGGCTCAAAAACGGGAAGGTAATCACAGAAAGAGATGTATAAATAGCAACTGTCTTGAGGAAAACTATGTCCCCCAGAAGTCGTCTGGATTGCCACGGTTTGGCACAGAGAAATGTTAAGGTCAGGACGTGTGTAGCTCCCAGAGACTAGCAACCTCTTACGTGAGACATGGCAGAGGGATAAAAAGGTGCCTGTGTTGAATGGGAAAAGCCTGGAATGGTCCAAAATTAAGCTATCCCCAAGCTTCGCGTGTGGAAGGCTGGAGGCACTTTCAGCATCCCAGTGCAGATGTGCTTTGGCAGTCTAAATGCTGGATTATCTCTAGCACTGGGAAGTCTGTTCCCTCACTTAGGGCTGCGTTACGTCTCTTCCCTCTCCAGTGCTGTGATTTCTGTCTCATGGTTGCCTCAGAGCAGAGCATCCTGAAAGTGCCATGCTTGCTTTCTGAAATGCTGTCTTCCCCGCCTCCCACCCCCCGTCCTCCCCCCCATTTTTTTGAAAACTCACCAGGCACCATTCCTGTCAGCGCTGGAGCTGAGTAGCTGCCCTGTCCGGCAGGGGGGACGTGTGGAGGGTATCCTGGGAGGGTTGTGCTTGCCAGCTCACGACCTGAGGAATCAAACCAACAAATCACCACGTGAGCATCACGACCAGTGGACGTCGTTTTACATCTCCCCAAACACTGTGAAAACAGCCATGCATTTGTCATAACTACTCTGCAAGTACCAGAGTGGGATTTTTAGCCTGGCAGAGGGAGAAGACACAATTTCCCTTCCTCTGTAAGCTGCCGTAACGCTCTGACAAAAAGAGAGATGGAAAGGGGAAGAGACGAACACTGCAGGGAGCAAAAGTCACCAGTTTCAACTCCAGCTGCTCTCCCTTTATTCCCAAGTTTATCCAAAGTTCGGGTTTATAAAGTCAGAAACAGCAAAATGTGAAATAACACTGATTTTAATGACACTTTCCCAGAAAACTCTCTAGGAAATCACACCGCATGGTCTGATGGCTTGCAGAGATCTAAACACAAAGCAGGACATTATTTGTATCTCTTATTAAGGCAGTTTAAGAAAAACACACACACACACACTGAGGCCTGAAACCAGTCCAAAAAACTTGGCTGTTGCTCCAGAAAAAGGGGAGTCAGATTCACGTACACAGCCTGACAGAGCACTCGTTACTTAGACTACAGACTGTCCCTCTGTCCTTCCTACAGAGCTTCTATGGCTCATCCACATCCTGAAGGCATTCAAGGCTCAAAACAGGCACGTCATTTGTTCTCCAGTTTTAGAGGGAAGGAGGATTCCTAATGGAAGGACATCATGAGTTCTGATTATTCAATCTGGGCTGAAAACAGCTCTTTTAGATTAAAACATTCTCCCCTCATAACTGCCCTGTTTCCTGGTCTCCTGCACAACATGGAAGTCTGATTATGCCATCTCTGCAGCCTGGGGAATGTGAAAGTATCTCTGGTCTCCTTAAATTTGGTCAGAGGACGTCAGCTTCACCCCCTCAACTTGCAGGCAGTGCGAGGTAAACAGTGATCTCCCCTGCCTGCCACCCCACCAACATGGGTCCCAGAAGGGCTGCCACTGCTGTTCCCTTCCTCTCCCCTTTCTATCACCACAAAACAGCAGAAGCCTCATTTCCCAAAGGTATCCAGTTCTCTGGCAGCATACGTCCAACAGGTGAGCTTCCCTTCTCGTCTTACACACTGACCACTCCCCAGTGCTCATCTTCTGATAGCTATTAAAAAAAAAAAAAGGAAAAAAAAAGCCTACATTGCCGTATAATTTATTCAAATATATAGAAATATTACAACATATTTCAATACCCAAACCTCCGTCATATTCTTCATGGTTAGGATCATTGTCAACAGCACTGGGCAACATAGCCACCATTGGAGACACCAAGAAAAGTTGATTCTCAGCTCTTCCATAAATAAAGGCAACGACACTCACAGACTAATATATTCTACAGGTAGCAGGCTGGTCTGGTTTCCATTGCATCCCATTTCCAAGTTGAAAGTTCTGCCATTTGCCTACAAATGTCACTTCGGCAGAGCCTGGGAGGTAGCCAAGGGGAGCTGGCACGGACCAAGGGAACAGCTGCAAGTGCTGCAACCCTGTCTTGTCCTCTTGATTCATCTGATATGCTTACCCAAAAAAGAGAATAGAGCATCACTGTCCTCAGTGAGATTTTCCCCGAATACAGGCAAGCTTCAATTGTGTTCTAATAATTAGTTTCAGAGAAACATCAACAACCCTAGCACAAAAAGAGGGTAAGGAGCAGCGTCCATACCAGGATGTCCATACTGTACAAGAGCAAAGCACATCTGCATTTTAGTAGTGGGCCACAGAGACTTCAGGACACTCATATTCCTGAGCTCCTTTGGCCTGGTCTCTTTTAAAGGCTATTAGATGGCTAAAGTTGGAGGCAGGGCAAGGATGGCTTGGAGGCAGAGCTTCCTCCCTCCTGTCTTTACATCCTGCAGGACAGAGCAGCTCAGCTGCCACCCCCAGCCTTAGGAGAAGCTCAGCTAGAGCAGAGCCTATCGGGATTTTCCAACGACAATTTCTGCCAGCACCGTGAGGCCACTGTCTAAAGCTTCAGGTGCCCAAACACCTTGCCGAGTTTGCCTGAAGTGGCCTCCCCACGGAGAGGCCGGCAGCCCCGGTAGTACCCGTACCTGCAGGGGTATCTGCTGGCCTTCAGTCAGCACGCCGGGCACGACGATGGGTCTCCCACCCCTGCACAGTCACAGCTGGCCCACAGCTCAAAAATTTATCACCGAGGAAACAGTTACCTGTAATTTTCATGTGACCGTGTGTTGCAAATTTTATGCCAGATTTATATGTAAAAAAAAAACGGCAGAACTACGGAATGGCAGCCTGTTTTCCAGTGAGCAACCACTCCCACTCCGCTGGCTGGTGACACCAGCACTTATTTTTCCCTAAAATTGAGACTGAGAATGAAAGAAAAGAGCAAAACGATAGACTCCATATGCTTGGGCTCCATCTCTGCCATCTCAGGAAATCCATTAACAAAGGGATGTAAAATATACTGTAGAAGCCTGCAGAGTTTATAACACCGGTGCTTAAAGCATCAGCAGACAGTTCCTGCAGCTCACCGCCCTCGCTGGGGATGGGGAGATAACCTCATGTCATGGCACGTGGGGCTGACAGTGTGTCACTGTCAGTGACAGAGCGCGCACACACAGCTCACTCCTTCCTACTGCAAACAGGATGGGCCCCTAAACCGGATAACTGATTAGCTGACAAATACCTGTTTACGTTTTGCAGATAACTAACTGTTTCTGACCTTCCTGGCAAAGGAGATAGTCCTGAGGGCCATGAAATGACTCTATCCATGTTACCTTTGAGGATAAATATTCAAGAGAGAGTGCCACATCCAGGGGCCCTGGCTCACTGCCCCTCATGCCACTTCAGTCTGCAGGAGACCCTGACATATCCTTCAGGTGTCCTCACTGGGCTTACTCAAGTCACCAGGGAGCATCTTCAAGGTGTGCATCATCAGCACGCCTCTGACCTGTCAGACGCGATGGGCTTGTTCATCCAGCCCCCCATGAAGGCAGGACACAGACATGTTCTTTGAGTGGGAAGTGGTGAGGCTGGCAACATCCTTACTAGGGTGGGAGTTACGTCCTTTCCGCTCAACATGGCCAGGTCCCAAGGAAGTTCTGTCTCATCCACGTACGATCTTTACCTTTTCACAGGCACTTTGCACCACCCCAGGGCAGTAACACATTATTCCTTGACTTCCAGCTGCACTTTGGATACCCCAGGTCCAGGCTGCAAAGCCTAGAAGGACTTTTTGAATCTTCATCTTGAGCTAACATATTCTGGAAGCTCAGGGGAGCATAGAGCATCCAGGCATGATGCTGAGGAGATGGGATGCTTTTGCACGAGTATGGCATGCCACTGATGTCACGCAGTATACCACTTTCACACAATATCCTATGTCTGCAAGCCCAACAGCAAAGTGTCACCATCCACGAGGACAGCAATTAAACCAGAGACTGGCTTGAAGTAGGTTTATGGGCACAGGATTAAAATAACAGCAACCCTAGAAGTGATGTGTGGACAAAAAACATGAATACAGGACTATCTGCACTCAACAACCCTTGCCACAGCACCATACAGTCAAATAAGCCCTCTTGGAAACGCAAAACTGCAGAGTAGAGGAAACCTGAGATCTGGACGACTAGGGAAGCCTTCATCGTGGAGATGGGGGCGAGGAGCCCATTTTCAGTTTTCAGTACTGCTACAGACAAGCCACTTTCTATCTCCAAGTCTTGTCTTTTCCATCTCTCCAACGGAGGGAGTTCACCACTTCTTGAATGAGTCTGAAGGATGAGCACTGCAGCATTCTGAGTAATGTGACATTTAAAATGCTTTTCCCCACCAAAGTGCTTTACAACAAGGAGCACACCAGCCTGAGCTCCAGCAGGCAGGCTGCAGCACGTGCTTACCAGCGTCGCCTTGTGACTTGCCACCCAGAGATGAACATGCACCCAACTGGAGAGGGGCTGAGGGCCACAAAGCTGCGCAGCGGTGGCATGCCACGAGGTGGAGTGCATGCACCCTGGCTGGCATCGGGGCAGTGTCGCAAGCATCTCTTTTGCAGATAAGTATGTAAGTACGTGACCATCTTGAGCTTGCTACAGGGATGAAAAGCTGCTCATCATTTTGAGTTTGAGGCATATTCCTGATGGAATTCATTCTGCATTACTCCAGAAACTAGAATATAATGATGCTAAATAATAACAATATCAACTGGCACTATGGGACCAGAGGCCGCAGCTACGTGTCAAAGTGCTTGGCTCTGTACACAGACGATATGCAATGAATGTCCATCCTTCCATTCACCGGCAGCTGACAGCTTGCTTGCACTGAGAGCAAATTATCATTTCTCAGAAAAAGTGCAAATAAGTAATTTTCTTCCATAAAAGAAATTATTTTGCAACCAGCAGCAGGAGAGCTCAGCAACACTCCCTCCAAGCACGCATGGTAAGCAGCACTCAGACACTGGCAAATGCCCTGCTCCTACACACGATACTAGAGTCTGGCAATGTGCAGCAGGAAAGGCCTCTTGTCTCCAAACCACAGTGAGAAAAAAATGAGGGAATGGTTCAGGAGCATTCTTCATTTGACTTACCTTTTTTTTTTTTTTTTTTTAGAAAAAAAAAAAAAGCAGTGAAGAGCATTTCCAAGTGTGTCTTTGTATAATAAAGTGTGTAAACGTGAGTCCAATTAACTTCACACTTAACTACTAATGAAATTATCTCATTTTGCTATCAGCTCAACTCTCATCCATGGCAGTAATTAACCACTGGGGGTTGTCACTCCCAGACACATGACACGAGGACTTCCTCAAGCTCAGGTGCTTCAAACCCTTGCAGAATTCATTACCCTGACAGTGTGAAAACCCTTCACTTTCAATACCACAGGGCACCAACATGGTTTTTTTTTTTCCCTTTATCTAACTGATTGCCAGTAACAGTATGAAAGAAATGAATCCACTGGAGAGGTAATTAATTACTGCAAAGGATACATTAGAAAATGCAGGGGGTTCAGGTGGTGGGGAGGGTAGTTCAGAAGCTCTTTTGCCAATGCCTCAGAATTGCTCCTCTGCAATGGAGGGGCATTTTTCTCTTTGAGGTGCCTGTGGGCTGTACTGAAGCAACGCTAGCCATGCACAGTAGCTTCCACTCGCTGTTTCATGCCTACAGCAGACCTCAGGAACTTGGGCAAGGACTAGGCAGTGCATTGTGCTAACAGGATAATCCCACCTCCCCAGAGACAAAGGTTCAAACGTGGAATAGCTCACTGGTACTATAAAAAACAGCCGCACAGTTTGTGGATGCCCCCGTGTGTTTGCTCTTGCCACAGGCACGTTCACAAAGTCGTTGGCTGGTCTGAAATAGCCACCCAAGGCAGTGTGCGCCCCATGTCATGCCCCATGCTGGGGGTGCTCCACCACGGAACCAAGAAGTTCCCCAGGGCCCCATGCAGACAGGTCACAAGGCAGAGACTGAAGCAGTCAAACTTACTACAAAAGAGACTTTTCTCTGAAAAATCTGGTTCCTCCTATGAAAAGCTCTTCCTTGGCCAAGTGACGACTTTGGTAATACTGCCCCTGTTGTTCAAATCATTATCAGGAGGAAAACATTTTGATCAACCTCACAACCCTCTCGGCAGGAGAAGGTCCTCTAGGCATCACGGAATGATAGGAGCAGAATGGTTTCTGTTGGAAGGGACCCTTAAAGACCACCAAGCCCCACCACCAGCTCCTGCTCCCCCCGCCGGGGGCACGTGTCACACTGACAGTCCGCCTGGGGTAGAGAAGCACCCCAACTGGAAATGAGCTTCTCCTGAAAAAAATACCCAGCTTTACCACATGCAATAAAAAACAGCACTCGGCATGACAACGTCACAAAACCTCTGCTGTTACCATCTCCCAGTCTGGCCACAGCCGTAACACAGGAGGCAGGAATTAATCCTCTTCTCTCCTTTCCCGGAGGTACAGTGGAATTATAAAACTCAGCTGTCCCGAGTGAATTTTAAGGATTTGTTTGGCGTGCCTTTCACCTTTACACCTGACTCCCAAAATCTGGAGGGGACTGGAGCTCGGGGTGTCAGGCAGCACCAGCCCTTGGACCTTGCTCCCCGTGCCCTGCCCCATCCCCTGCCTTGCGACCGACCCCTCTGCCCTGCCGGGCTGGTGAGGACCGGGCTCGCTCAGTCCAGAGCCCCCAGGAGCACGTCCCAGCCTTTGCTCCAGCCACGCTGTCCAGCCTACATGCGATCAAGGCTTTGCTTCCTGACGATGTCTGCGGTCTGGATGTGGTCACATCTTCCCTGGTTACGCCAGGGGAGGACAGGCCACCGGCACAAGACCCAGACAAACTGAAGTGCAGCTGTGAATGAATAACTTCCCCCCTGTGCTCATCTAGCTCTATTTGTGGACATCAAACCAATTGCAGCATGCTTACTGCTATGAGTTACCTCTCCCACACCTAATTAGAGGCAGATAAAACAGTGGTAACAGACAGATCACCTGTAATGATTTTGCTGACTCGATTATTCTTCTGACAATTAGCTCTGGCTGCCAAAACCTCACAGGAATGTCAAAGTCTACTTCCTACAAAGCAGGTAATGTCACAGGTGTGACCATGAAATCAATAATGAG
This sequence comes from Anser anser, assembly GCF_964211835.1. Lineage (NCBI taxonomy): Eukaryota > Metazoa > Chordata > Aves > Anseriformes > Anatidae > Anser > Anser anser. The sequence goes on along the minus strand of NC_139723.1, from coordinate 949,956 downwards.
GCATAGCTCTTGCAGAGGGCATCCAGGTCAGATGGAACAGCCCTTAAATTAAACATTGATAAGCAGAACACAATTATCCATCATGTTTAAGTGCCTGCGTGAAATTAGCAGCCAGGGAATGGGAGCAGTGGGGGAAAGATTAGTGGAGGAGGTATTGAAATGCACAGTGTCCACCGTGACTGTGGATGCAAGGGCTTGTGACAGCATCACTGTAATCTGCTATCAAGGCCATAAAATTCAAATTAAGCGCACTGCACTGAAATGGGGGTTGCAGTTGTGGGTTTATTTTTCTTCTCACCTGCAAAGCAGCCACAGATGTCTAAAGGAGTCCAGAGCTGCCCTTCATATCAGGTGTATCTCTTGCGCTTCCCATTGACACTACTACACTTTTTAAAAAGAGGCAGGGCAGGTAAAAGAAAAAGGAAAGAAGATCAACACTTTCTTGTACAGACAAAATACAGTGGAGAAGTACGGAAGAAACCTCCAATCTTTTTGTTTCCCTGCAATTTCTAAGCAACAATTTTGGAGCTGCAAAATGTCTCTTCTGAACAATTTCTCTTGCCTGCTTTTGCGTAAAACTCCTGTCCTTTTTTTCTTCTAGCCTAGCCGCTGAGCTGTTCTGCCCCAGGAACAACCTGACAGCCCAGCTTATTAAGTACTTTTTAGAGCTGTTAGCATAAGAAGGCTTTGTCTGCAGACCTGAGGCAAGGATGACCACTAAGCTGCACTCTGTCACCCATCTCGAACTACAGAGTCTACCTGGCTCTCTTTCCCCTCACTTAACACACACATGCAGGATTAGAAGTCTGTAGTTTGACCCCCCCATGTTTAAGATGTGCGTGGGCACACAGACACACACACACAGAGTATTGGAGGGGACACCTGTGTGGAGACGAGAAAAAGATACCCTGAGGCAGACAATGTCTCTGCAAGACTCCACAGCCACGGCACCTAAAATCACACGTGGCCAGCGGTTAGCCACGTACGACAACTTACTGTCATTTAACCCGTCACTGACTCCCTGAAAATGAAGACTCTGCAGAGCGCGGACACTCTTTAGTCCGCAATTCCTGTTTGCTTGATGCCCGTCCATACCTCTCTGCGGCCGAAGAGCACCGTCGCCCCAAAGCAGCTGGACACTGCACAGAGCTGGGTGCTGGCGCAGGGGTCTCGCCTTGCCCGCCAGCACCACTTGCTTCTCGTCACTGCCCCTCGCTGGAGGGAACAACATGCTTTAAACAGCGCTTCTACCATCCAGAACTATGGGCTTGTGCCACTTCTGTGGCTTTAGTGTAAGCAACGCTTGGCTCTTTAGGATGCATTTAAGGAAGAAAAAGGATGGGGAAAATGAGAATTATGGACGCGCGCACGTGTTGGCGTGCCCGATGCACAGCCAGGGCATGCCGGGGCTGCAGGCAGGTGCTGGCCATTCTCCGGTGCACGGCGAGGAGGAAGTGGAAGAGCACAGCCATCATTTTGGTTTGCCTTTATATCGGAGCCAGCCAATACCTTTTTTAATTAACCCTTCTCATAAACAGTCAGAAACCCCCAGAAAATAGCCTGGATCACAGAAGCCTGAACTTCATGTGAGCAGAAAGTCCAGTGCTCAGGGTATTTTAGCTCCAAAAGTTTCTAGGAATATATGTATAAAATGAAATGCCATTTTCAGGATTGGAGTGACTTTGCTATGTAAAATATAAGTTACTGAGACAGAAAAATTGGTTCAGATAAAAGCAAGAGGTGCTGACTGCTCTGGACTGCTTTTATCTTACTACTTTCAGTTATTAAACTTTTCTCAGATCCTAAGTTTTTACTTGAAAATAGACCTGAAAAAGTCAGAGTTCTGAATGTTTTCACAGGACAGGAAAATCCGTTCCTCCCAGTCCTATCACTTGTGAGTAATGCTCAGCACACCTGGCTACTGCAAGGGCAAAGGGGACCACAGAGCAGTGCCACAGCCAAGCAAGGTTGGACCCTGTGTGCACTCAGCCAAAGATGGGGTGACCTCCCTGAAGACCTGAAAATAACCCAGGACAGTAACCACCGCACGAAGACCTGCGCCTGGGCACAGCGGAGCCTCTGCTTTGCTCCGAGGACACACACGGGACACTAATTTCATAAGGCTGGTGGCACCAGAGCAGAGTTTGCTGATTCCTCCTCAAGCATGTTGAAAAAAAACAAAATCTCAAAGCAAAGAACATAATGCCAGGCACTCAGTATATCTGACACTGAAATTGACAGATACATTCGAACAATTTCAGGGGCTGAACCACACCTTCTTTTTAAGGAGATGAATGGTAAATGTGAGAACTGGCGTCATGACAGCAAAAAAAGGGACAGAGACTTCCCTGGAAAGATTCTGGAACAGGCACAGATCCCTTTTTGCATTTCCATGTTTTGTAATGCAATATAATAAAAAAACATTGCAAACAATTAACATGTAGGAATTCATGAAGCAGTGTGAGGCAAGCCACCTTAGCTTTCACAGCTTTGTAAAGAAAGCTGACAAGGGAAATACAATCTGGAAGCATGCATGCATGCATAAATCTATACATGGGACAGACACATAAACATGCTTCCATTCCAGCTCTGGTCATATCACTGCTGCCAATTATATAGACGTACAGTTTTCACTATTTCAAAAGGGATTCGCTGTATATCAAGTGCTCTGCTCGGCCATCTGTGTTAGTTCGGAAATGACATCAAGTGTTACCTTCAAAGGCAAAAAAACCCATGTGTCTACTTATCTAAGAGACCAGTTAGTCTCCTCCTGTCAAATCGACATGTTAAAAGGGGAGTGAAATCTCACCAAAACAACACAAAACAAAAAAAAAGGGGGGGGGAGGGGCTTGCCACCATTGCACATCTTAAAGCCTAGGATTTTTTTTTTTTGAAGTGTAGCTCATTGTGCAGTGTGTTTTACAAGCAGCACTGAAATGAAACTTTACCTTAAAAGAGAAATATTAAAAACAACTTCACACAGTTCAAAAATTCAGTAAATGCAAAAGAAATCAAACCCAAAAGAAATGAACAAAAATCCTAAAACAAAACACCTCCTCCTGCTAAAGCACAGGAAGTGTCAGCATGGCTATTTTTCTACTGTTGTGTAAGTTCTTCAGCATTTCATATCCCCTTCCATCCCAGGTCTGAACGACCCTTACACACCTCACAGCCACAGCCAAATTAAAGATGGTTTTTCTTTCATCCCATTATTTCTAAAATGTACTCCAGCCAGCATGCTACATGCAATGAATGAAAGAACTAGGAGAATTAAACCACGCAATGAAACAGCTTTCTGACGAATAAAGCTATGGAAATTTTAGGCTCCATTTACTTCTCAATCTAATTTTGCCCTCCAATGCACATTATGTCTGAAATGGGATCTCATGTGGTTTGATCAGTGATCTTAATGCATGCAGAAGCTACATATTCCCTTTATTGTTGTTTCCTTTCTGCAGCACAGCAATACTTTTAATAAGAGCAGCACAGCAGGCTCTGTGAGACTGCCCCTACAGTAATCACTTTACTGCTGGAAAGCTGGAAGACAACCATGAGGGTCGGCAGCTTATAAATTCTGTGGGCTAAGGGATCCCCATTCTTGCCAACAAATGCAGAGCTAGCTGTTGAAAACTTTGTCCTTATCTCAACCCTTGAGCCCTTCATCGTACTTTCTCCCTCTCTCCCTTTGAGGAGGAGAGTGAGAGACCAGTTGCGGTGCAGCTCGGCTGCCCGCCACAATGGCCTCCAGCTTGGCATTTTTCGAGGAATGAAAACCAAGCACATTCTCAACAGCACACTGTAGCTTCACACCTGCTCAGCAAATACTTAGAAGTTAACAGGAAGAACACACATCTCAAAGAGAGCCCTGAAAACACTGGATTGTCTTGCACACCCTGTTTTCTGCGCTTCATTCTTCAGGTCCAAAGCCTTTCGTCATATGAGGAGCAGCACTGAAGACAGAGGAGCTGCTCCCAAGTGAGCCCATAATTCCTTAAGATTTCATTTTCCAAACCTTACAGATCTTTAATATGGTCAAAGGACACCTGCTGTCAATAGGCAGTACACGTGTGTACCTGCCTGCATGCAACCACCCTGCCCATACCAACTGGCACAGCCAGCAGCCACCTCCAGGGCTTTTCCTGCCACTGCCTGAGCTCCCAAGGAGGAGCCAAGTTATGGGTTAGGGCAAGGTCCTGGATGCTTTCTGAAGAGCATCAGAGGATGGTGGTAACACAGGACCTGGGCTGGGGGGCAACCCGGGGACACCAAGTTGTGACATTAGCTTGCTGACCACCTGGGCAGAAGGGCCCTGCCTGCTAGAGCAGATGTCACTCAAGCGTTAACAAATGCTGGACAGGAGTAGCAGGCGAGGCAGCCTACCTCCTTCCCCAAGCTGCTGTCTAGGCTTAGAGACATTCAGCCGAAGTCTGAGGACTGTTTGTGGTGACATGTGAAGGGGACTTAGGACCATCCCTGCTGCCAGAACGGTGAGAGGCAATGCTGGAAGCCCTTCGATCCCCTGTTCCCTGCCCTGTGCTGCTGCAGGTCACCCAGGCCAGCAAAGCCCAGGCACAGGAGCCACCCGGGCACCACCAGGCACCACCTCCATGGCTGGCCAAGGACATGTGGCTTCATGTGGTGGGGCTGTGCCACAGCCTGGCAAGCCAGGACAGGCAGGAAGCCACAAGTGGGAGGAAAGCAAAACTGATGGAAACAAGGAAACTGGGCCAAGACCTCAAGGTGGGCTTCCTCACTGCACAAGGTATCCACTCTGAAGTTCAAAGGCAGCTTGTCCTGACTGAAGGATGAGGTCCAGCTTCTTGCATTGGTGCAGGACTGCACAGCAACCCCAGCATATCAGCCAGCTAAGACTTTCATGCTGGCTCTTGCCCTCCTTATCTGGAGGTGGTGCAAGAAACAGCACCGCTCTTCAGCAGCCAGATGGGCACCAGCAGCCCAGCAAGCCCAGACAGATAGCCAAGGCTTGTGGAACCACAGTCAGCTCTGCTTGGGGACCAGAGAGCCCTGGGTCTGAACCATGACCTGCCAGGGCAGGTGGCACTGGCAAGGAAGGGTCTCTGTGCCTCCCAGCTAGGCACAGGAGAGCACTTCGGCAGCAGCCAGGAAGGACCTGACCAGGCAAAAGGGGGAACATGAGTTCCCAGTCACCTTACAAATGACAGCAGTGACAGTGACATACAGAGGGACCTGGGCAGGCCTGAGAGGTGGGCCTGTGCGAACATCATGAGGTTCAACAAGGCCAAGTGCAAGGTCCTGCATCTGCGCTGGGGCAATCCCAAGCACAAATACAGGCAGGGCAGAGAATGGATTGAGAGCAGCCCTGAGGAGAAGGACCTGGGGGTGCTGGTGGACAAGAACCTCACCATGAGCCAGCAATGTGTGCTTGCAGCCCAGAAAGCCAACCATACCCTGGGCTGCACCGACAGCATGGTGGCCAGCAGGGTGATGGTGGGGATTGTCCCCCTCTGCTCTGCTCTCGGGAGACCCCACCCGGAGCCCTGCGCTCAGCTCTGGGGCCCCCAGCACAAGGAGGACACAGAAGTATGAGAGTGAGTCCAGAGGAGGGCCACAGAGGTGATGAAGGGCTGGAGCACCTCTCCTACGAAGACAGGCTGAGGGAGTTGCGGTTGGTCAGCCTGGAGAAGAGAAGGCTCCAGGAACACCTCACAGCGGCCTGCCAGTGCCTAAAGGAGGCTGCAGGAAAGCTGGGGAGAGACTCTTTGTCAGGGAGTGGAGCGATAGGACAAGGAACGATGGTTTTAAACTAAAAAAGGGTAGATTTACATTAGATATAAGGAAGAAATTATTTCCTATGAGGGTGGTGAGGCACAGGAACAGGTTTCCCACAGAAGCTGTGGCTGCCCCATCCCTGGCAGTGCCCAAGGCCAGCCTGGATGGGGCTTTGGACAACCTTGTCTCGGGGGAGGTGTCCCTGCTCATGGAAGGTGGGGGTGGAATTAGATGGGCTTTGACGTCCCTTCCAACACAAACCATTTTGTGACTCTATGATCCAGCGGGCATTTGGGAGCTATGAGAGTGGGACAGAGGAGTCGGGGAGCAGCCCCCAGGAGCTTTACAAAACTGCCTTGGCACAGATCCTGCCAGCTCCAAACTGCACCCTCAACACTGTTCACTGACATCGATCCCAACAGCTACGTGCCAGCTCACCACATCACCAGGGCACCTCAAGGCCAGGGCATTTCCAGTGAGGCACCACGCACTTTACAGCCAGATGTACCTGACAGCAAGGTGCCCCGCTACTGCCAGGGAAGACCTTTCAGCCTTCTCCCATGCAAACGGTCCCCTCGGAACAGGAGGTCATGCTGCATGCACAGGCACCAGCAGACATGACTCCACAGCCCACCGGCAGAGTCGGAAACAGGAAGGGGCGAGTATGCTGACAGCCAGTTATCCATCTTGCTAGGTAAACACAGAGGGAAACGAGTACAACAGCTTCCACCCATATCTGTTGCAGAGATGTGAAATCCATGCCAAAATATTCCCTCTCACAAGAATCGATATTTATTGTCTGCATCTACGATTAGTCTGAGATGGAGACACTTCTATTCACTTCTATCATCAGCAGCTTTCTGCTCCTCAAAGAAAAAATATTTACACCCTACATTTTAATGCTGTAATTAAGGCTAACCGAAGTCCAGACTGACAACCCAATTATGACATTCTGGATATTTCAATGCTATTTTTAACCCAGAATAAGAAGAAAAGCTGAAATCGGACATTTTATCTGGATTCTGTGTGATGGAAAAAGTGAAGCTTTAGAAAAAACATGGAAAACCAAATATCTCAACATTTCCATCAAAATATTTTAATTACCAAAATTGAAGTATTTTATTTTCTTTTGTTCAAAGAACCTGAAACAGCTTGATGAAATCAATTTAAGACACATCTGCATTTTTCTTGTGCCCTTTGAAAGTCAGATGAAGTTCGTACTTCCAACATCATTCTCTTTCCTAGCTGCCTTGTCAGTAGTTAGTATCTCCTACAATATATTCAGATGTGTAGATCAACTGATGCACCGGGTAGTTCAGGAAAAAATAAATGCATGAGTTACTTTTTGTAAAGCGTCCTCCAATGACTTTAGACAAAAGGACATCAAAGGACATGGAATTACTATTCCCATATATCATGAAACACAGGAAAAGTTTGAATATTCTGCTGAAAGTACTGGTTGATCAAAAATATTCAAGTGTGATTTTCTGTCCAAAAAAGGAGTGGAGGATAACAAAATTAATCCTTTGCGATAATGATTTTTTTTCGCCATGAAATATTCCCCAGTGCTAGGAAATTTGCAGTTTTGCAGGAAAGCTTTTCAAGTAGATATTCCTGGCCAGCTAAGAAGTGTTGTGAGCAACTTGTCTAGTCCTAGAAGGGAAAGGTAAACAGGTTTGAACACAGACCTGAAAATCAGCTTTGGGAATTCACAGAACTGAAAGTTATCTATTAAGTACCCCTCCGGGCTGCCAACCAGCCAGCGATGCCTCAGGACTTTCCTCCGTACTCACCCTTCCTCCTCCAGGAGCCACCGCTCTGCTCCTCTGCGTCCTGCACACCTTTCCTCAGGACATTTCTGTGGGACGCTGCCAGACAGCAAAGACCACTCAGAAGGCAAAGGGGTTGCTGATACCGACTGTGCCGATCCCTTCTGCAGTGGCTCTGGCTGCCTCTCACCCATGCTGTGTGGGCAAGTGGTGGGGCAGGAAGGGGGCGTTTCACCTGCAGCACCAAGGCATGTCCTTGGCTTCGCTATGGGACCAAAACGCCCCATCCAGCATTCCCTTCATGTTTTTTTCCAGTGCTACACTTGGTTTCCAACACATGTAGAGCCCTATACAGAAATCTTAGAATGACAGCTTGGCTGTATTTTTGCATACCTTCCCCAACACAACAAGGTGTGACACAGAATGTGGCTTCCCGATGCCACTGCAATGACAACCAGAGCCGAAGCTGGTGGCTGCCTTCTTCCAGATGCCCACTGGTGCCATTTGTCCCTATGCCACTGGGTGAGGGCTTCATGCCCTGCGCCTGAGCCGAGCAGGAAACGCAGGTGAGGAACCAGCCTTTCCTGCTAACTAACACTCTGTCTTCTCTGCCACAGGCTGGCACTTCCTGGTGCCCTTCGCCAGCATCTGGGGTCTGAAAAGCTTTCCAGATTGGATGCAGGATCAGCCAGTGGAGGCAGCATCGTGTTACTTCTGCCTGGCTTATTTTGTGTGAAAACTACACATGCCCAGTCTTTGCTAGGAGGATTGCGCCAAGATCATTAAAATTAAGTTAAAAAAATGCATCAGCTCATCCTTCTGAGGGCTTTTTGCGTGTTTAAAGCAGCTGATGGGACTTTGCTTCCCAGCCACAATCACCAGTTCCCTTTTCTGCCACATTCAGTCGGGATGAGACCAGCCTCACCAGCACAGGTGCCAGGACCTGGGGGGCTGCTCTGGTGCCCTGGGCTGGGCCTTTGGGCATCCCCTATTGCCCCAGAGCCTGGGGGCCTCACAGCCCACCTGGGTCTGGGTAACGTGCCCAGGGCCATCGCTGTCACTGTGGGAGCTACTCAGGTCCGAATTTCCCCCTGCAGCTGAGGGAGGAAGGAGCAGGGAGGCAAAAGGGGGAAGGGAGGCTGGTCAGAGGAGGTCCCTAGTTCACGGTGCCAGTCAGTGGGTCAGGATTTATAACTGTATTAAATGGCATGACAGTCAGCCATGATAAATCAGTTCCCCTTCTTCCCAAATCACAGACAATAAAAGCTTTGGCAGTGAAAGTCATTCATCATCATAAAGACTTGAGACGTTCCAGCCATCAATTTCACTCACATCCTTAATACACTTGAGAGGAGTGGTGGACTTTTAGGGAAAAAAGACAGGGAGAGAAGAAAGGGAAAAATAATTAAAAGAAAACACGAAGAAAGATTGAACGGGAATAATTACCAAGGTCAAAGAAAGGAGTCCCTTCAGGACAGCCGTTTTGATGATGAGGGGCAGAGCTGCCATGTCCTCTGCCCGCCACGTGATGCTGAACAAAGCAGCGGGGCCTCCTTGCTACCCTGAGGGGTTGCACAGGGGAAGGAGGGAGCTGGGGAGGATGCTACAAGCTGGGACCTGGCCTGCCAGCCCTCCAAGACATGCTGGCAAGGAGAAACCCCCGGCACCCCCCTCACTGTGGCTGGGCGGGCGGTGCTTGCCCCCTACAGCCTCGCCATGGCACACAGCCATCGACAACAGCGGCCCATCAGGGCACAGGCCGGCACTGAGGGACTGACTCTGTTCCCAGAGAGAGAGGGGACGGGGATGCCTGGCCTCAGGCTGCTGGACACAGGGAGATGCCCCAGAGGCTTTTGCTGTGCTGTGTTGAAGTACATCTGTACAGAAGCCATCCCTACTTCTGACAGCCGTCCCTACCGTGGCACCCCCAACTCCAGAGGGACAGCTGCCACCAGACACGAAGGGCGGAGCACAGTCTCTGCCAGAGGCCTCCTGCAGCCAGAAGGACCTTGGAGAGCCCAGGACAGACCAGGGAGTTAGATGTGTATCTGTACCTGACACCTTCCAGAGGTGAGTGAGGACGTAGCCATAGTGTTTAAAAACCCTCAGGTGGCATAATACACCAGTGAGTTCACTTCGCGTTACTCCAAGGGGCCAAGCATGTCACCTTTTGCATTTCAGCTGCCACAAAAAGCACCTGTGTGCACCACGTGCTGGCAGGGCTGGAGGGAGTGGTGTTGCTGAGAGTGGCTCTTCTGGAGAAAGGCTGAAGGGTTAATTTCCAAGAGGAAAGCTGAGGAGGATGAGACATGGGCTGAGGAGCTCAGTGCAGGCAGTGAAGGGCAGCAGGGGCACAGCACAGGGGTCCCCACTCGGTGCTCGCAAGGCTACCTCCTGCTCCTCAGCTACCACTGTCAGGCCAAACTGAAGTTTCAGATGAGTCTACTTCATGCTTGAAGGCACTGATGTGACCACTTCACTGCTGCTTCAGTACCAAAGCCATCTTTCATAACATGCCCAAGGAGAGCTACAGAGCTACTTTACCCATTTTACAGAAAAGACCACTTATATTTTAAGATGTTAAGAGCTTCTCCCATTAAAATTACTGAATCACACCAACCAACCCACGGCAGTTCATACTCGAGCCTGTTAAGCCGTAATAACTCTTATACAAAGGACAAGGTCATGTCTGTCTGTGAGGCAGCACTCACACTTTACACGCCTCTTCAAGGCCTGATACACCTTCCCTGCAAGAGGCCACAACACCTGCCTGCATGTCCTCTCCTGCACCGTGGTAGGCAGCCTCAGCAAAGACGAGGTCACTTCCCTGCAGCATGAGCCTGTTCCACCCTGCAGATCCTCAGCCCCCTGAAGGCCCAGGAGCAGCCTTCCCGCAGAGCATGCTCACCTGGTGGGACGCCACTGGGTCTGAATTCCACAAAACTCCTGCTGAGGACCAGGGTAATCCACACATATCCCCTCTTTAGAGGAGTATTTATTGTGCACAAGTCATTTTTAGGAGTCAGTGCTCCAAAACAGTATAGTGTCATCACAGTTATAGTCACAGTCACAAAGTATAGCTCACGGTATTTAGATTGTTGCAAAGAATGTACGATGGAAAGAAAGAAAAGTCCATTGAGGCCCAAGTACTCCTTTCATGCCCCCACTGAATTCACTTCAGTCACATCTATGTGAAAATCCGAAGTCTGGTGCCAAGTTCATAGCAGCACAGGCAGTCCCTGACCCCTCCAGTTCTCACAGGATTTCCACAAAGGGTATTTCTCACTGTTGGGAAATGGGCACTTTTCACCAGAAGGTAGAAACAGGCCAATTGTATTCTGAAGAAATGCCAGTGACATTTTATTTTTGCCAATGCAGTTTGCTATTTGCATTTTTTTTAATTACAGTTCAAAACTTTGATAAGAAACGAAATCAAAACTTGAAATTCACACATTTTTGGCCTGATCTAATACGAGTTATAAAGAAATAATGGTCCATTAAAAAATAAAAAAAGCCCCAAACATGCCTATAAAATCTCTGTTCAGAGATAACATGAGAGAGCACAGCATTTTCCAAGGGAACTAACGACAGGTGAGCTATTTAAAGAAGATAGTAGGGAAAGTAAATGAAGGTTTTCCTTCCTGCTCTGCAACAGTTGCTCCCCTTCCCCCAAACTGTGCTGCAGCATCATTAAAACATCTGGATCCATTCTCTCTCTCTCTCACCTGATGTCACTGGCAGTCACTTTTGTCAGCTCCAAACCGGGCAGCAGCAAAGAGACACGTACATGCCTGAAGCTGTCCAACCTCAGGAAACACCAGCTCACACAAGGCGCGGGTGGCACTTTGAGGCAGCCCCTGCTGGCCTCCCAGACACTGCTGCACAAAGCTCGGCCCCTCGGGCTCAGCTGGGCTCCCCAGAGCAGAGCAGAGCCACTGAAGGAAGCACCTACAATGTCTGGCACCTGAAGATAGCACTGGTTGCTAGTCCTTGTGCTCATCTAATTTTGAATACTCTATATTTTGGTGCTTTTCTTCTGTGAGTTTGGGGAAAAAAAAAAAAAGTTTGTTCTGGTTTCTAAATGGTAATATCACAGTATTAGCTGATAGCAAACAGCAAGTGTTCTCCTGTTATGCTATCCATTACTCGGTGGTGCATAAAGCTCTTAAAATGCCTCTGTTTTAACATTAAAGCAAATATATTCTCTCTTCCTATACTGGTTTCCAGAACTGCCAGTCAGACAACTCACTATCCCATATGTAACTAAGCAGAATCTCCAAACTGAGCAATGTAACAGGGAGAAGTAACTCATACATGGCCAACTAAAACTATCTATTTTTGATGGTGCAACAAGTTTGGAGGCCTCCTCAAATACCATCATCAAAACAATTACTTTGTCATAGAAATGTAATCTGTAGCCTGATTCAGATTGCCATTAGACTTTACTCATGTAACATGCCTACAAATAGAGGTCAACGCATCACTCTACCCACCTGGAAATACCGTTTTGTTTTATTGTACAGGCAGCCTCAGATGTTTTGCTATTGTTGCAGGAAAAAAAAAAAAAAGGCAATTTAAAAAGCATTTTTACTACCTGGAGTGTTTCATTTCTATTTTTCTTTTTATTTCCGATCTGGAGATTTACAGCATATCTCTGGCAGCAAAAAGCACTGTGCATTGAATACGCCACTGATGTCCTAAAGCACTAACACAGCAAGCCACCCTGGCATCTCTGAGCACCTGAAACCTTCACTGCTCCTCCACAGCTGGCTGCAGACAGTGGCAGAACTGTGGGTGAGTGTACCCAGGACCAAAAGACCAATGTGAGATGCTGCTGGTAAAGCCAGGATGATAGTTTCCACCTGCTTGCATGGAGTTGGTTTAATGCCCCGTTGTTTTTCCAGAGCATTTCAGACTGGAGCAAAAAAGAGCTGAAGCTGCTCAACATGTTTGCAGAACAAGCCCCAGCCGCGCTGCAATCAGGAGCCAGCACAGAGGCACCAGAACCCTGTTGTCTTAATCTTTCTGCCATGGCTGTTCCATTTAAAATTGTATTTATTATCTATACCACAGTGGTATTGGGGGCAGGGGGAAACAGATTTAATTAATTAGAGATTGCAAAATCCTTAAGTAAAAGATGCTATGTAAATGCAAATTGTTATTATACATGCTTTGCACCAAAACATGCCTATCACAGTTAAATTCAACATTTAAATCCACAGCAAAAATCCCAACAGAATCAGGCTGCAAATCATCAAAAGAGCCAGTTAATAGCCTAGGTCTTAGTGGGGTACAAGTGGCCTCGTTTGCTTTCTGAGATGCGCTTGTTCCTTTCTAATGGCAAGATAAGAACTCATAAAAATTGAAAAAAATTAACAGTGTTTCAGTTAGACTCTGTCCTGTCATTAAAAATGACACTTTTGTTTTTCAGACTGGCTGCCTTTCCACAAGAGTTTATGTGGCCTTTTTTCAAGTCTTCAACAAGACAGGCCCTATCAGGAGTGACGAATAGATTATTGGAAAATGCATCTGCACTTTTATCTACTAAACATAGAGACTAAGTTGTAAATCTAGCATTATGTTGTGCTAGAAACCAGTGATCTACTAACACCAATTTGCACTTCAAAAACAGTCTCACAGAAATTAAAGTATAATTTGGTGATAATGGTTAAACACCAATCAATATATCCACGTAGACACTGATTATATGAGCAAAACATAATGGCCTCAAAAGAAAACATTTAACTATTATAACTGTTGTCCAAAAAAAAAAAAAATTAACAAAGCAGTTTCCAGCAGAAAAGGCAATTTCCACAAAATCAACCCTTTTCTTTACTTTTGTCACATCTGTCTTGATTTTAGCAATGACAAGGAAAAAAAAGGAAGAATGAATTGTGAAAATGTTACATTGCTGTTAGAAAGTTGGGACATGAAGTCTAAACTTTTAAAATATTTTTCATTTAGAAACTGCAAATCTTTTTAAATTTACAATCAATATAATCAAAATCCTTTCATTCAGCTAATGAAAACACTGCTTCAAAACTGTTACCAATATTTCAGCAAATATCAGCTGGATAAGAATTCCCTCCAGAACCTTATTCCTGAGACCCTTCTTCCTCTCCACAGGGCAGATCCCTCCCACTTCATGTAGCTCTAGTTTAAGCTAAGTGCCTTCTCTTCCGATACAGTCATCAGAAAGAAGCAGTTACCTGCTGACAATGACCCCTAACTTTAGATCCAAAAGGCTTGTGGGACAAGTCACCTTCAAGTGCTTTCTCCTCTTCATTTGTATCCTGCTACACTGATGACCAGCAACTGACCTCCAAAGGATGAGAATTCAGTGAGATGACTTTGCTGCTATGTCATTCTTAAAGAGCAAGGTGGTAAATTAATTTAAGGGTAAAATACCATTTCCTAGTGAAATCAGGTTCTTTCATTGTGGTCAGCAAGACCTGGGTTTAGACCTATATTCAGAATGATAAGCAACCCGCAACTGTAGAATCAACTATACACAAGATTTGTTGTTTTTTTTTCACGACCACCCCAAATACAGTAAAATATGAACTAAAATAAATGTTCTCTTTTCCCCCAAGGAATCACCAGCTGCAGATTTCACAACGCATTTCCCACTCTCACACTTCACATTAGTGAAATGTTGACCCTGTACCACATTTTTTGCATCTCAGAACTACTAGTTGTCTTCACTGTGAGTGTCAGGTGTGCAAGAATGAGTGAAAAGTCTGATGTCACTATGTATACCTCAAAGTCATGTACAGGGATCTTTTATTTTTGCTTTTGTTTCACATTACAGATTCCACTGGACACAAAAAGTATTTATTTTTCTCAGATAATCATCAAAAATGAGACATAAAAGGCAGATCAGATAAGGGCTTGGGCCAAAAGAGAAATAGCCCTTTCTTGGCTCCTTTGCGCTCCAATTCCAGAGACTTCATCAGTGCTGAAGAAAGAGCACCATCTATTAGTCAAACTTCTCTTTATTCTCACCAAGCTGAAAACAGAAGGCAGTTTGGAAAGAGTCAGCAGTTTGGTTTCAGTGTGGGATGAGTATTCAGAACCCAGCCAAGACATGGCAAAAGAAGACTGCGTATTATTTGGGATCCACGCAGAACTTGGAAGAGTTCAGCCGACATTTGCCACGTTATCTCTCTGCAATGATAAAATGCTCTACCTTGATGTACACACCATACAAGACAACACTCTTGCAGCTTCCTACTAAGACAAAACACTTGATTTCTCTGATGCACGTCTAAAATACCTAATTCAAAAGCCAATAAAATTAAATAGGCTGGATTTTAAACTGCTCAGAAACTTCTGTGTTCCCATTTCTTCTGACACTGCCCCCCCAGCCATCCCCAGAGGGACACAGCCCTTACAGTGTTCATCCGGGTAAGAATTCCAGAGAAAGCCTTTTAAAACCGGTATCCTTGGTGGCTGGGTGGAGAACCAGGGATGCATTACAAGGAAATTAAAAAAAAAAAAAAGCAAAAACAGCAACAACAAACATCATGTGAAAACAAAACACCCACCATTTCTTCCATATTTTATGGTATCTAAAGAATGGTCCTATAAATGCATGCAACAGACAGAGAAAAATAAACGGATCTAAACCTCCCTCAGCCATCTACTCCACTTTCCAGCATAATTCAGTACAAGCAGACACTCAGCAGTTATGTGGGTGTCCCATCTCCAGGGGCCCTGCGCACGATCCCATTGAGGAGACAAGGAACACAGCTTGCTACCCAGCAAATACAGACGCACTGTGCCTGTCGCAGAAATACAGAGTAGCTGAGGTTAGAAATCTGCTCTGGAATTCATGCAGTACAACTCCCCTGCTCAGAGCAGGGTCACCTAAAGCAGGTTGTCCACGACCGTGTCCAAACAGCTTTTGAACATATCCAAGGATGGAGGTCCAATAGACTCCCTGAGCAACCTGTGCCAGTGTCTGACCTCTCTCCCAGTTGAAAGGTTCCACCTGAAGCTTAAGTGGAATTTCCTGTATTTACGTTTGTGTCCTCGGCCTCTTGCCTTGTCACTGGGCACCACGGAGAAGAGACTGATCTCATTCATTCCCTTTACTCACCCACCATCGAGTATTGCCACATGTGGATAAGGCTCCCTCTGCAACCTGCCACCTCAGCTGTAAACAGCCCCAGATCTTGCAGGGCACACCATCGCTATTTCTAAGCACAGAATCATAGAATCATTTGGGTTGGAAAAGACCTCTAAGAATAATCTGGTCCAACCTTTAACCTAGAACTGCCAAGCCCACCATTAAACCATGTCACCAAGCACCTCGCCTACACATTTCTTGATTGCCTCCAGAGACGGTAACACGACTGGGCAGCCTGTTCCAATACCTCACAACCCTTTCAGTGAAGAATTTTTTTCTAATATCCAACCTAAGCCTCGTCTGGCACAACTTAAGGCCATTTCCTCATGTCTAAACTGCATACTTCTGCACAAGCTGTTGCATCTGAAGCTGCTCCTGCTATTGCTTTCTTGTTAGGTGCACTCTGGTCCTGTCCCCTTACTCAGCAGCAGCTCAAAAAGTGCTTGACTCTCCCTAACCAGGTGTCACCTGGAGACCACAGCTCAGAGCACACTTTGATTACAATTATCTCGATCTAGGGTGTAATAAGACCTCCAAAATTGAGCTACGCAAAAAATAAACATCTGGTCCAAAGTCAGTTCATAAACTCCAGGTTGTGAAGACAGAAATGTATCTCCAGGCTCCTCCCATACCAAGGCTTGTATCTAGGGTTGTTCAAATGAATCCTGCATTCTACATGTCACTGGTTTTCTTTTTAAATAAAAAAAAAAAAAGCTTCTTCAGGCTGCATTGAGCTAAATGCTAAATATTATCAGTGTTTAACCCTGGCAAGAGATCAGCCTGGGATTTTAAAGTAGCTGTTCTTTTTTTCATTGCTGTTTAAGGTATCAGAATCCACTTTGGTTGCAAATATTGAACAGCTCAGGTGGTGATCCATTTTTGGCAACCTTTTCTGTCCAACTGCTTCATCACCATCTACCTCCTAGCTTCAGAAGTGACGATAACTGCCATTTTACAAAACCTTGTGAAACTGTGGCTCATAAATTGCAGACACAGCATGATGGGATAAACATAGCAGGCTGAAGAGCCAGGCAACAGACTTCTGTAAAACTGAGCACTACTGATGAAAAAACATGCTATCAGGGACCAGCTGAGGACCGTATTTTGCTGCAGAACAGTAGCAGGAAACCGCTTATCTTTTGACATGCATTTATCCCATGTTAGCACTCTTGTTTCCCAGTGGCAAAAATTTGATAAAATATGTAGTAATATAGAAGGTTAAATGCATCCCTGTTATCTGCATTACCCACAGGCCTGTGCCACCTATGGAGAAATAACTACCAGGCATAATATACCACATCAAAGTTACTGGATGCATCCACACTAAAGAAAAAGTCAAGCTGATTTTTCCAGGAGTGGCAGAGTCTGTTCTGACAGATATATTTGTCCCACTTGCTCAACATTCAATCCAGCCTGAAGCCTGGAATCAATTATGTTTGGTTGCCTGAGTCCCCCAGTGGAAACCAGAGCAGATGATCTAACGTGATTGCCATTCAGAATCTCTCTCCTTCCCCAAGCCTCCAGACGACAAATGGACTCTGCTTCTACTTTTGCTCTGTTTCTTCTCGCCTTTTTGACAGACACACAAAATGTGCAGGAAAGATGATGAAATCGGCTCTGTGGCAGCATCGTTTTCACAGCTGATCCCAAGAAGGAGCATACAAGGTAACACTCATTCTGTAGTGTAGTTACAAAGCCAGATGTGGAGAAGAAAGAATCACTTGTCTGCATTCTGCAGTCTCCATTTTCCCATGCACAGGTGTGCAAGCTGCAAAACGCACTGCAACCTACTCATTGGCACAGCTCTAACAGCACGAATTCATCAGATCGTAGTGATGTGGAGGAGCAGACGAGCTAAGAGAGGTAAGCTGTGCCAGAGCTGTCCTGGCATGGGAGCAGATGAAGATCCCTCACTTGAACATCTGCTGGAGGAACAAAAATAAAGCCCACTTCGAATGTTTTGCTCTGTGCTTCTTCTTTTAACAGAGCAACACAGAGTTCACGTCAGATTCCACTAAAATGAAATGCACTTCTCTGCTCTTCAGTGGGGCTGGTCGCAGCCACTTCGGTGCTCTGCTAATGCAAACTGACTCTCCAGCCAGCTGCAGTCAGGGCTGACTGTGGATTTGTCAATCTGCCCTCTACACTGTATTGGAAAGTCAAGCAAAGGTGTCAGTTTAGAACGACTTTGTCCTCTCAAAGTGATACTGACCATGCTGAAATCAGCAACCAGAGCAGGGAAAATGCATCTGTGGGTAATTAGTAACAATCACGGGCTGCTTGGAAACTGCTGACTACAGCAGTAATGAGCTGGGCACATGTCATTGGCTTGCAAATGGAGAGAGCATTTATGAACCATGGCAGCAAGCAGTAAGGGAACATTTTTTTTTTTAACTTAATATTTAATGTGGCATAAAAAGGATGGAAAGAAATTGAGTGGCTCTCTAAACAGAGGTTTGGCTGGTGGTCTGTAACATAACAGAGCTGGTGGATGAAGCAGTACAGAGAACTGTCACTAAATTTTCCTTACACATATTCTAGCAGCAAGTGCTGACATGAATGCCAGCGTTTAAGCAATCTTTTCATCTTCAAGAAATATCCCTGATCTTTTGCTCTACCAGCTTGCTACGAAATAGGAATCTTAACATTACACGCAGAGGATCTTCCATATCTCAACTCTCAATATTACCTTGCCATCCAAACTGTGTTCTAGCAATAAGAAAAAATGAAAGACTATGATTATAATTCACTTAAGACCTCTGTTCTCCAATTCATCTGCATTAAATTCCTTATGATCCGTCGATCTGTATTACAGACTGAAGACTAACAAAATAAACTAGACCTAGCTCTCTTCACAAATGGCAGCCCACAGTCTCCAAACTTTCCAATGAAACTGATTAAGCCTGAACTGCAGATACCAGCCTGTAAAAGGACTAAGTATTCTTAGCCATAATAAAACCCACCCCACTAACGCCTGTACTTAATATTTCACCTTCTTTAATCCCCAAAATAAGTCTTTTAAGCCCTACACCCACCAACTCTGTGTCGAGATGTTGTGCAATCACACATTTATGGCTCTGCTTTACACAGACTAGAAGATTTCCTGATAAAAATAACATTTTCCACTAACAGATCTTAATATTACAATCCACTTGCGATTTTTTTTTACGCAGCCCTTGGTCTCATGACAATTAAGCCATTCCAAATGTTTTTATAATCTGGAATGTCAGCTGAGAAGTGAGGTAAACCTATCAAGCCATTATCACCACCAAACACAGACTGTGGACATTTTGTGGAGCTTTAAACCCTCAGTTTTACAACTGAAAATTGTGTTAGCTAGCAGGACTGAAACAGGTTGTCCCACACAGCTTTCAGTCTCCTCCTCGCAGTCTACACACATCACAAGACAGTCTATCTGGAACAAGGAAGTGGAAAAGCCCTCAAAAAAAAAGAGTTAAGAAATTAAAAACAACCAAACATTTTGAATCTCAAGGGAAAAAAAAAAAAAAGAAAGAAACAGGATTCATGGTGGCCATTCCTCCTCCAAGAGGCAGCAGTTTGCAGGAGAAACACTATCAGAAATCTGTGAGGCTCAGGTACTTTCCTGCAACACAAGGGCCCGAGATCCAGAACATGGTTCTGGCAGAATTTCTCCCGTGAGTTAGTTCCTGATCACTAAAGCAGGGCCGATAGAAAGCTAACAGTTTTGTAGTTGCCCTATTTCTCACCTACCCCCGCTGATCTGTGATCCCAACTTAGAAACACTAAACCATAGCTTTTGTCAGAGCACAGACAACAAAAAGCTTCCCAGGAGGCAGACTACATCGCGCCCTGTTAGGAAATGCTTGTTGGACCCCGCACTAAAAACAATTATTGTGTACTGTGTATCATTGTTCACCTCCTTCTAATTTTCAGTGGCATCTACTATAAATGCAAGGCCCATAGCAATACGCAGGTTTTGGTTACAAGCAAAAAGAGGATCAATAAATGTGTCTTGTCTCCTCAATCCCCTGTCCCGCCTAACAAAAAGGATAGAAAAAGAGACATGACTTAAAAAAGTGTGTTAATTCTTGGGAGAAAACGCAGTAGTCTGTCCAGAGCTATGATGAGAACCGTATCATCAAGCACACTTTAATTTACATGGCTTGTACGTTACAGGCACAAAGTATGGCTTGCTACGTAAATCTTCCTACCCCCGAGACCTGCATGTCCCCTCAGATCATTACAGAAGCCCCAGGGCAGAGAGTAGGACTCAGCTGTACGGCACGTACCCAGCACTGCAGGGCGCAGGGCATGCCTTGGGCTTCTAGGTGCTTCCAAACTGCGAGCAGCATGGAGCTGCCATGGTGTGGGTTACAAAAGAAAAAGGGAGGATAGCACTTGGACAACCTTTTCAAGAAAATATATCAAAAAGCATAGGTTTTTAAAGGGTTTTCATACACTTGTATAAATCTAAGTTTTATGAACGTAGGTGTTAGAAAACACCACAGCGATAGCAAATTAAAGATATAAATACCTACTGTCTTGTAAAATGTGTTCTGTTATAGCTCTCAACTTGTCACATTTAAGACCAACTGCAGGTTTTTTCTAGGCTTTCTACTCATAAAGCCTGCTCCACATGCCCAATGAGAACAAATAAATTTAACATTTAGAACTCTCGTTCGCGGGTATGAAGTCGCAAGGAGAGCTCAGGAGAAATACAGAACAGCAGAAACATCCCAGTGGCAACAGAAGGAAGCTCTGTTATCCAAGAGGCCATGCAACATACATGCGCCCCAAGGTCATCTTCCCAGGTGAAATCTGTAGTCAGCCTCGCTTCTGGAAGGGCCCAGCATGACCAGCACCCGAGGCAGAACCCCATAACGACACACTGACCAAATCTGATGACTCTTAACACTTCTGTCCATGTCAGCCTCTTGCAAAACAAAGTTAAAAAAAATAATAATAATAATCTATAGGATACCTGTGAGCTTGGCAAGGCCTTTTTATACTTTAAATCAAAACAAGTTCTTTTGCCATTTCAGTATATGCCGAAACTCAGAGTTTTGATGCACGTTGCTCAAAAGACTGTAACGAGTACTTTTTCCATTGCTAAGTGTCACCTTACGCTGGTGTCAAGGCACCTAAAATTACTTGATTCCTTGAGGGTTACCATGCAATCTTCTCCATTCCTGACTAATCAATATCATTGGGAGTCACATATAATGAGATGCTTTTAGAAACCTTATGAAACAAGGCTTGTTCGAGAATAAGATTTGTATAAGATTAGTATACATGGTATAGATTAGATCCTGGTGAAAGGCATATTCGTGCCTATTCTCTGTTAAAGGTTTCCCAAGCTGGTTCTTATCCATAATTCTTTATTTTCAACTTTGCTCGGAACGCAGTTTATTCATCTCTTGCTGGAGATTTTTTTCAAATGCTGGAAAGAACAACTGAACAACATCAGTGCTGCCTGGAGTATTCCCTTTTTTTTTTTTTTTTTTTTTTTTTTTTTTTTTTTTTTTGGAATATCTTGAAGAATAAGTAAGTATACACTCATCGACTACCCGGGCCCTGCCATAGCAGTAGCTGACTTTACAAAACAAGTGAAATCTTGCTTGCTGGCAGTTTGGCAGTTTTACTAGAAAGCTGTGCTGGAACTGCTGGATCCATCCTGCCTGTTTCCAGAGACCTGAGGCTCGTGCAACTCACTTGCACGAGCTGCGATCTGGTCTTCTGAGGCCCTCAATAACTGGGCCCACAAGAAAAGCTTCGCCAGCAGTTCCAGCAAGCAAACAGTCACTGCTATCAGCTGATCATCCCTACTGCTCCCGCTGCTGACTCCCTCCTTGACTTGCCCACATCTCCCCTCCCCAGACACATTGTGCTACTATTACACCACCAATTACTGTGCCAGGGACCCTACCTGGCCGAAAAGTAACTCCATAGAGGGTGTTTTTTTCTCAGGAGGGTGCGGGGGGGGGGGGGGGGGGGGGGGAGGTTCTTGGCTATTTTCCAACCAGTTCAGTTTCATTATATGATTTCCTGCATGATTTCACACAGATGGGACAGCAGGGGGAATGCAATAAGCATGCGAAGTGCTTAAACCAGCATAAAAGAAAGAAGTGTTGCTGGAATATTAAAACAGCTTTTTGGTGAACCTGTTTTTGGCTAGGTGCAGATCTCAGACAAGCGGTTTCTTAGCAGAAGACATAAGCAAGAAAGCAGTCAAGTTTTCTATCATTTCCTTCCCAAGTCTCACTCCATGATAATGCAATTCAGTAATTTCTTGCTTCTCAGCTACTAGATGAGATTGCAGTGCTTCCAAGATAAGGTAATAAATAATATAATAATAATAAAAATAAAAAATAATATAAGAAAAACAGTATCACTTTCAATTTTAGCAACAAAATAAACATGTAAATCCAATCCTGGCAAAACACAGAAAATTCAGTGATAAAATCTCTACAAGTTAGACTCAAGGACAAAAGTAATACACAGGGGTAACATACATAGGAAACAGTTCCTTAAATTTTTTAATCCTGGTTGGTTTGTTGTTGTTTTTTGTTTTGTTTTGTTTTTTTGGGGTGGAGGGGATTCCCACAATTCCTTTGGGACACAGTTTCATGGATTTCTTATCATTTGAATAGTCTCCTTCCACATGATGTGGTCAGTCCCAAATAAACAGAGCATTATCAAATTCCAGCTGTTCCTTAACTCTTATCCTATACCTTCTTGAATAAGGTCTTGCTTAAATGCAGACAATCCTAGAACAAACAATTGCTTTCCGCTTAAATGCTCCATCTTAGTGCAAAATTATAGGTCCATAAGTCTAAAACATGAATGTTTGTAGAAAACAAAAGCATTCAAAATTCAAGTTAGCTTGAATGCAATAAAAATCTCATCCAACCAAAAATGCCAGTTGCCTTTACGAAAAACAGGCCACAAATCCCAAAAGCACAGGCAAGCATTCTGCTTTTCTGTTATGTTTAGTATTTACAAAAGCAGGTTTGGGGTGGAGAGGCATATTCCATCCTACTTCATCTGTTGACTCCAAGGAACACTAATGATTTATACAATCCACACGATGACTATCAACAGAGCTGCTGTAAAATCACATGGTTACAAAGAGACTTTTGAGTGAATAACTACACATCTGACACAACTCCTTCATTAAGAGCATCACCCTACAATGTACATGGATACTTCTTCACACCATTTATCAGTGTATAACAAATTAATTACCTGTTACGATAGGATATGACTGAGGTCCAGGAACACTGGCTCCTAAATCTGCAGAAGTAGGGCTGGTTATATTGGCCTTCATGTCATCCAATCCACCAGCTAATGATGCCATGGCTGAGTATTCAGTTGCCTGGAAAAAGAAACAAAAGGCATTTTACCAATAATAAGTTCAGTATTCAACAGCTTTTGCCTGTATGGCAAAATGCAATGCAGAACTCTGAAATCTTTTGTTCAGTCAGACTGGCTATTTTTAAGGCAGTACATGGGTAGCGTAAACAGCAGTGTTAAGCAGTCAAAATAATAAATGGGACTGTTCTTATCACTGGTGTTCTTGGAGAACACCAAAATGAGCTTTCTTTATAAAATGAAAGCCAAACTCACACATATGTCACCAAGCTTTCTTCAAAAAAGAAGTTTTGTAGACCAAAGTGGGGACCATAACTGTCGAGTGTAAGTTATTTGCTTGTTAGAGAAAACTGTTCAAGTCAGTTAACCTGAACTCTCCTTAGTTCATTGGTGGCATTTGAAGAGACACACACTAATGAGCAGGTGGAAATAGAAGGGTCCAGTTTCCCAGCTTCACTTAGGCATACTTCATTTCCTTATAATTTCATAAGGAATAGTTTGCACTTAAATAAAAGCACTCGCTTAATGAATGGATTTGTAGCCAACTGTTTCAAAATCCAAATTATTTAAAAATAAATAAACTGACTGTTGTAAGGGTGCTCTCTCATCTCATGGTAATTCTTTAACCTCATTAGCTGAAGCTACACTAAATGAGCACAGGTCCTCAGAAGTCAGATTCCTTCTGTCCTGTAACTCTGTCAAAGTCCATGTAGCTATAACAATCTAAAGCAGGTGAGGTTAATTCACACATCCAGAAGGACTTCCATATACATGGCAGAAAGCTCATCTTCATTTGCCTTTTTCCTTAATTTTTTATTAGTGGTATCATTCACAAAAAAATGGGAACTTTCTTTTCAAAGTTTTCCCTTCCCTATTGCTATTTCCACTTTAAATTTTAATCCCTTATTTGAGAGATTGTAATCACGTCCACAATAATCAGAGGATTATGACTTCAAGTGAAGAACAGGCAACAGGAGCAGACAAAATTAATAACAACTCCAAGGCTGATTCCCACTGTATTAATGCAGATGAAATCAGCACAGTAGCTGTGCAGAGCTAAAGTTATGAGTGACTACTTAAGCCCTCAGCGATTTCTTGAGCTAACAAATCAAAATGTTAACTTTATGGTTTGTTTTTTTTTGTTGTTGTTGTTGTTGTTGTTGTTTTTGTTTGTTTGTTTGTTTTTATTTCAAGGAAACAAAACATGTCTTGTTTGAACACATCTTTCTCCTTGCAAGTTTCTTAGAAGTGCCTGAGAAGTCCGGCACACAATTTGAGATTTGCCACAAGCTGAGTACTCTGGGTCAAATATACCTGTTTGTGTCTCTGTTGCTCAGTTCTTACTTAAGCTGAACATAATTTAATTTGATAACCTATTAGTAGTAGGTTTATATTGATCGAAGCATGCTTCATTCAAGGACACAACCTGTGTGAGGCACAAGCACCTCCATCACCTTCAAAGATCTCCCATACGAACCTCTTGCAGATGAGTGTGTCAAATATGTTTTGCCAAAGTGAATAGCTGCTGGCCACCCTCTCTCTTCACCCTGCTCATGGATCAGCACTCCAGGGTCCTCTGGATCAAAGACTCTCATCAAGGACTTCTCATCAAAGACTCATCATCATCTCCATTCTTCCCTTTGCATTAGATTCCTCCTATTCCTCAGCCTTCTCAGCTTGTTCCTTCTCCAGAACTCTCCTCACCCTCATGTTTTCCTTGCCTTCACGAGCCCAGTCTCTTTCTTCTAACACTACTGCCTCAGAGATGTGCACTGCCCGCACCTCTGCTCCAGCTGCACTTCTGCACCTTGGCAATCCCTGCCCTTTGGGAGGAGCAGCACTCCTCTATGCTGTCACCAGTGCAACCAAAGTTCTTTCTTCTCGTCTCACATCCTACCCAAAAAAATCATCACAGAGACCCTGTTTGGTCCCCGACACAGCAGCCCTTCCACTGCTGCCATGGGCCCCGTCCCTCCCTGCCGTACCTGCTCTGCGCGGTGCAGTCAGCCTTCCCACACGGCTCCAGAGTCTGCAACCCCACTTGGGGATGTGCATACTTAGTAGCACAGCTGAACTTTTTAGCTTCCTGAAGCCCTGACCTGAAAAGAGACTGGATGAACAAAGCACGGCTGAAGTTCTGCAGAGACATCGCAGGCCGCTGGCGCTGTCCTCGCAGTGTGGGATGTGCAAGAAGCGCAGCAGGGAGAAAGCTGCCCTGCTCTCTGACATCGGGGACGGTCCTTCTGCAGTCTGGAGAAAAGCACACACCCGTCCCTAGGGAAAGGACTCCTTGTTTAACTCCTGCTGCTCTGAGAAGTTGTAAATGCACTATGTTCAGACCTGACAATCTCTTCAGAGCTTCCTACATTTCTCTGATCTGCCGCGCAGGCAGAGTGTGAATGTGGTTTCACACTTCTGAAGGGGGGAGCTGATAGTTTGGGCTCGGCTGAGAGAAAGCACACTGCAGTGCCGCATGCTGGGTCACATACAGCCCTGGGGTAGCAGGACACACGTCCAGCCCCCTACAGCCAAAAAGTGCTGTAGGGGCTGCTACTCCTTGCTCAAACCCAACTGAGAACAGTCCAAGACTCCACCTGCAAAATCCCTGCCACGAGAGCGCAGAGCGTTCTGCAAATGTCAAAACATTGCAGCTTTCTTCAGCTTTGAGGTCCTAGTAACTGACCTAGGAGGAAACTGTAACGTGAATAGGTCTCACATTTTAACTGTAGTGATCTGAAAACGCCACGTCAACTAAACGACAGCCGGGCTTTTCAAGCTCGAGGGATTTACCCGTTTCTGTAGCAAAAGCAGATAGCTAGAAGGGTATAGCACACTCTGCTGGGAGCAAGGACAACGGCATACCCGTGCTCTGTGTCACCCTGTACAGGGAGCAGGAACCTGAAGGTGCGTGCACCATGGGAGGAGATGGAGGCCAGCCTGCTCCTGCCTGCTATGGAGGTAAGAATACTGGCATTTTCAGGGATTTTCCTGTTTTCACACTGTTCCCATGGCAAAACCGTGCCAGCATCCCTCCTCAGAGCCACCAGCTGTTGCCCACACACCTGCAGCCTGGCCAGAGAGCTGCAGACGAGCAGCTGATCTGGGGCTACCAGCCACCACGCCAAACAGACACAAGCCCACTGCTGCTCCAGGCACCCACAAGGAGCAACCCCATCTGCTCCAGACCCACCACAACTGACTCGCAGCCACACTGTCCAGGTCAAGGTGAGCCCCTGAACCACCTCTGTGGTCACAGCACCTACCACAAGGCAGTCGGGAGGCAGCCAAGGCCAGCACCAGGCTGATGCAGCAGCACTGGTCAGGAGGAGAGCAGGCAGCTTTGGGAAGAGAAGGAAGCGTGCCGCTGCAGAAGGTGTCTCTCGTTGCCAAGCTGTGAGATGCTGTAACGAGCCCTGCGCTCGGCACTTCGAAGAGAGGCCCCCATCCCTTGGAGCAGGTGCGTGCAGACCTGCGGGACAGCAGGCAGCCAGGGGATGAAGACTGCAGCACAGGGGGCTCAGAATTTGGCTTCTCCACTTCTACGTGTGAGCCAGCACTGCTCGCAGTGACGAGCAGCCCATGTGTGGCCACGGGGCCTCTCCCTCTGCAGCAGGAAGCCCGACCTGCTCGGTAGGTGAAAAAGCAAGAGTCGGGTGTTCAGTACCCTAGAAATTACCTGAAAAATGACTGCCTGCGGTTGTACCACGTACTGTCTCATCAGCATGGAGCACCACTGCCATAGCATGGAGGAGAGAAAACACAGACACGTGAAACGAGGAATATATAAAAGGGGGGAGACTAAGGGAAAACTGAAAGGAGAGGCCAGACAGGGTCTCATGCTCGCCCTGCCCCATCCCTTTCAGCTCAGGAGGCCCCGGTGCTGGGCAAAGGAGCTGGACAGGGGAGAAGCCGGGGTGGTGAGGAGAGGGGTGGCTGCTTTGTATGCACGGGCAGCACCTCACCCTATGCCTCATGCAGGAGCATCCACACGGTACTTTCCCCGCCAGCCTTCGTTGTGTGAAGATGGGAAAGTTTCTACTCCGGCAGAAGTTTCACATCCACCTTAATTTCAGAGGCTTTATTTCCAGGTGTTTCCTCCGTGGCACCCCTAGCCCACATCTGTGCACTGGCACTGCCAGCAGCACTGAGCTGTGCGGGCCGTCACAGGCCGGCTCCTTCCCTCACGTGGAGCTGGGCAGACTCCGTGGCACCAGGGCACTTGGTAGGTGTCATTTACAATGCCTCTTCAAGTACCATCCCATCCGCTTTATGGAAGGGGAAACTGAGGCAGAGCCCCACATTTATAGGAATAATTGTGCCAGTGGGCACTTTTCAAAAGTCACCGGGGCCAGGAGAAACAACTGGAGTGCGAGCTGGGTGTCTGTCTCTCTTCATGGCTTGCAGTAGGTACTGAACCAATTCTCACAGCAAGTGCCTACAGGGGGAAGAGCTCCCTCCACAACCTGCATGCAAAAACCCATCACCAGCCCATGGGGATGTGAACACATGAGGATGAGGAGGAAACAATCAACTTTTATGCATGTATTACAACCTTCTGTAGAAAACACAGGAAACCACCCACTGTGTCCGTGCCAATTCTGCTGCCTTCGGTTTCTCAGGTACACATTTAGAGGGACAACCTCAGTCCCCATGAGCTGACAGAGCATCCTGAACCACAGCAGCTCGCAGGAGCCTTGTACCCAGCCCTGTCCTTCACACCTTGTTGCACCACCAGAAGATAAGCTGTGCCTTGAAAGATATTTGTGGGAGGTGGTGGAGGCGATGGGCATATGTCAGGAAAAGAGGTGCAGGAGGACTTTTGTACTGTTCTCAAACAGTATTTCAGGGAAGTTGTGGAGTCTCCGTCTCTTGAGATATTCAAGGCCCGTCTGGATGCCCACCTGGGCAGCCTGCTCTAGGGAACGTGCTTTGGCAGGGGGGTTGGACCCAATGATCTCCTGAAGTCCCTTCCAACCCCTACAATTCTGTGATCCTGTGATTCTGTAACATACACAGCATGGTAGAAGGCACACCGGCATCTCCTGCGGCACCACAGTGAAGTGGTGAGATAGCCTGTCACTGGCTTCACCCTATACTTTTTCTAACAAAGATGCCTGAGTATAAATCACCAAAAGGTCAACAGACCCTACAGAGAGAGCAGTTGTCTGTTCAAGATATATCCAGAACAGACAAAGGTGGGCATGTAGTGGGGAATGAGGGCATTCCCTAAAACAGCCCAGTGCTGGAATCTAGCACGGGAAACTTGGAGAGGTAACAGGGGGGTTCTTCCGTGCAAGGGTCTGGGATTAGCCCTGCAGCAGTGCTGCAATCCAGGCAGTGCCAAGCAAATGCATCCCCCTCTGGTCCCTCGTCCCCCCTTCCAGTGGCACAGGCCCTGCACGCCCCTCATGAGACCACTTCAGGAAAAGACAGAAAAGAGGTGCCTGCTACATAGGGAAAGCGACTATCCAAAGGAGCCAGCTGGCATCCTGTGGGACTCGCACATGTTGCTTTTGCATCTGCTCCGTTTTCCAAATCACACCTGCAAAGAAAACAAGCAGGCATAAAGTACGTGTCTTGTGCCTTCCTGCTACTCGCATGGCCGCCTTCAGACCAGCAGTGTCGCCTGGCATGCAGCAGCAAAAGAAAACCCCTGCCTGACGCAACGGTGGCTTGGGCTGCCAGAGCACAGCACCAGCGCGGGGGCCCCAGGACTTGGCGCTGCTTCCGTGCTGACCGCACGTGCTGCCCGCCTCTCCCTGAGCACACCAGCTGGCAGTGCGACAAGCGTGCTCAACACTTCACTGCCCAACACAGCGCTTTTACTGTTCGGGGCAGACACCGATCTGAGGTCTTCTTTAAGGTGTAGTGCTGTCCACTTGGTCGCTCAGCCCAGGTCACGGCTCTGCTAATCCCTCATGGCAGCAGCAAGCAAGAGCTCATACTTAATAGATCCAAGTCACCCTGTCGTAACACTTTCAAAATTAATAAAGAAAGGCAGAACTAGCAGACACCAGGCAGGCTTTCCACTGAAACCCCCACACCAGCCTCACAAAGGGAAGAAATTTGTAACATTAGATATGGTTCGGAGAGCTTAATCCAAAGCAGCTTTAATTAATCTCCCCAGGCTTTCAGAAACTCGGTGCCACACGCAGCTGCACGGGCACTGGTGCTACTCGGTCTTAAATTTTATGGGAATGAGAAATTCATTCCAAAGGCCTCCTCCTCAACCGCCTCTGATTTGGACTGGAAAAGGATCTGAAAAGCCATATATCAAAGCCTTGTCGCTGCCACCCCACCAGCCACCCCTCCATTTTGTAATTTACATCACATTTCCTGCTATACTCACTGCTATCACTGAAACTAATTCTGCTTTGGAGTAAAACCGATTTACACAGCTAATTGGAGCTGTACTGCAATTTCTCTTTGTTTTGATTTTTTTTTTTTGCTAGCATTTGGCTCTTACTCTCTTAAAGGGCATGAAAATTTGATTTCAGTGATAAAGCCTTTTTTCCCCCTGTGTAAACAGAGTATTTCTAAAACTCCCTTTCACAAAAAAATATATGTTTAAAAATAAGAATAATAATAACAGCTGTGCTTCATTTTAACCCAAATCCAATTAGGATTGTGTAAATCCCCAGAGATTCTTCTGAAAACAAGGGGAATTAGTACACCCTGCCATGAACATATTTGCCCTCATACTTCAGAATAACTGGCTGGCTTTTGACCTAAATCTTCAGATTATCTGCATGCGGGACACTCTATGCTACATTTTACTTTTCCACAGTGAGATCCATAAGCAGACGAGCCCATTCTCAGATTTTCCAAAGGGATCCCCAAATCCAATCTAAATGCCTAGAATTTACCTGCTTTTCTTTTATACATATAAATAACTGCATTTCCATTCGCTCTTTGTTTCTCATTTCCATTTTCTTCTAATATCTGCATGTAAATGTCTGAAAATAGCATCTGTAATTGAAGATTATGAAGTATAGCCAGCTCCTGACAGGCTGCTAAGGAAGATGGATTATCCTCATTTTTCTGTAAATTTTGTCAATTTTGGAATTCATAAGCTATCAACACTGATCAAAACGTGAACGCACAGCTGTGTCAAAAAGAAAGGCGCAAGGACATTGTGGCTCCCACGTTCCCGCAGAGGCGAGGTCTCCTGACCCTCCCCCAGCCTGAGCCAAGTGCGGTGCAGGGATTATTCCTGGCCACTCATGGTATTTACCCTCCCCCCCCAAAAAAAAATTCAAATAAATAAATTGAAAGTACGCAAATTCTCTGGTGCGCTGATTCAAATCACAAAGCGTAATTTATTGCATGTTCTCCCTTTTTATTTATCCCTAAGTAGTAAACACGATTTCCATTCAGGGGGTTCGTTATGTTCCACTCCTACCAGACAATCACAGCACACTTGAGGCAATTGTTTAGCCTCTTCCTCTCAATTTTCCCATTACTGGGAGTAAGTACTGTTGGGACTCTTTAATAGCCCGACTGCAGCCCATATCAATAACAGATGAGGTTTAATCGTCCAATACAAAAATTATTTAGGCTCAGTAAGGACATTCAATGTCATTTGCATAATGGCATTCCTATCCTGAGCACCCAACCCATCGTGCATAAACAAGGCCCTGGGACTATAAATAATAATAAATCATGACGTCCATGCTCCTCTTGCTGTAATAGGCGCCACTCTTTGTAGAAATTATTTCAGCAGGAAATGGGCACTGCAATTTTAAAGATGTGGCATTCCACAGACCAGTAAATCACACTCACGCGCACACCCTCCACAGAGGCTGCCCATGGTGAACAACAAAACCCCATGAAACGGCAGCACAGAAAACACAACCAGCACTTGTAGCAGAAAATGTTCTTTTTTTGTTGTTGTTTTGTTATTTTTCTAAGCAGAGCTAGCAAATTGAATAAAACCAAGGTCTGAATAGAGTGAATTGTGCCTGGGCATGCATATGCAAGGCTGACTGACTTCATTTCAAATTTGAATTGTGACCTGTCTCCAGCCTCAGAGATTACCTAGAGCAAAATTAACTACAGTAGGAAGCAGTTAATTCCAACCGAAATGAGAAGCGTGTAACTAGACATGCCTGCCTGGACTTAACGAGCAGAGCCACATGGGATGCTCTTCCACTGCCTCCAGCGGGAGTGCTCAGCTGGGCTGCTTTTATTCCCAGCCATGCAGGAGCCTGTGGAGCTGCGGCCAAGGAGCAGCTGACCTCAGGGAAGGAGCCTCCTCTCCAGGGTCACCGCACGGCCTGTGGGATGTGCCGGTCCCCACCAACCCCTGGGCGAGGAGGGGGACAACCAGGCCAACAGGACAGCACGCAGAGGCCTTTCAGCACGGTCAAGGATGGCTGTGGATGCGGCACAAAACCAGCCGAAAAGGAAGGCCGGGCCCACAGGAAGGCGCGGGACCAGGGCTGCTCTCCTCGGCAGGAGGTGCCTCCTGGGCTGGCAGAAAGCTCTGCTCACACAGCCGCGGAAGGGGGCTGAGCCCCTCTACCCTTCTGGGGGGCTTCTTCACCCCCCTGAGCAGGCACTGAGCTTTGTAATTTTTCAGTCTCGGTGCTGACAGAGAGAGAAGAAATATTATAGCAAAACGAATACTATTTTAAAATATGCTGTTTTGGAATAGTTGGCAGGGACTTACAAAGATCGTCGAGTCCAACTGTCTGACCACTGCAGGGCTACCCAAAAGTTAAAGCGTGTGACTGAGGGCACTGTCCAAATGCCTGCTGACCACTGACAGGCACGGGGCATCCACCACCTCCCCAGGAGGCCTGCGCCGGTGTCTGACTGCCCTCACGGGAAAGAAATTTTTCTGAGCCTCCCGTCACCGGCTCCTGGGGAGCAGTCACTGGGTTACTGAAGAGGCGAAGCAAGGCCCGCTGCCTGCCTGCTCAGAGGAACCGGCGGCACCCCACGGACACCTCCCGGGACAGGGCTGGCCACCACAGGGCTCGTCGGACTGCCGGTCCTCCTCACGGCCTGCAGCACCCATGTGGCCCGGAGAAACAGGGCACCCCACAGCCTGCAGTGCTTTTCTTCTACCTTCCACCAAAAGGAAGGCTCACAATATTATTCCCCCGTTACAGCTTGGAGAGCAAGCCAGCGGAAGCTCTGAGATGTATTCAAACTGCTCCCTAAGGACCTTACGGTGTAGAGGAGCCGCACTGTCAGACCTGGATCTCTCTATAACCTGTGGTGAAAAGCATCCCTGACTCCCAGCGAGATGCCCGCAGCAACACCACCACCTCATATTAGGCAAGAAATGGAAGCTAAGTCTGCTGCCTGGCCGTCTCTTGCCCTCACCACCTTTGAACCTCTTCTGGAAGGCTTGGTGGGAACAAAGCAAAGGCCTGCACACACTTCAAGACGTTTTTTAACGAAGAGTTTCATAGATCATTAAAAGCACCAGTCACCTGCCTGGGGCAGAGAAAGCCAGCAGTCTCTTTCTACTGGTTTGTAAGGAGAAGTCTCCATAGAAAATCATGAGAAGGCCTCCTTAAAAAAAAATAGACGTACATCTCAGTGAGCTATAGTGACTTTCTAGTTTTCAGACTCACCAGGCAAGTAACAAGTGTTCAAATGAACGGTGACAGGACAACAATGGTGACAGCTGATCTCTGCTTTTGCTGTGATTTGCATCTCCACACATCCATCCTCAGCTGCCCATTTGTCTATGTCTCTTTCATCTGCCAGTATAAACATTCTTCAGGTTCTTCAGAAACACCTATCCACTCTATTGCACACTTTCCTGCATTAGCCCTGTCCAGGCTCCTTGCTCATGGAATGTCCTTTCACAGTCCCTGCATGGGTTCTTTCTCACCATTTAAATGCCAGAGCTTCCTGTTGCGGTTTAACTCAGCGGGCAGGCAAGCACCATGCAGCCATTCACTCACTCCCACAGTCGGATGGGGGAGAGAATCAGAAAAAAAGTAAAACTCGTGGGTTTAGATAAAGACAGTTTAACAGGACAGAAAAGAAAGGGAAAACAACAGTAATAATAATATTAATAATGATAAAAGAGTACACGAAACAAGTGATGCACAATGCAATTACTCAGCACCTGCTGGCCAATGCCCAGCTAGACCGCAAGGGGCAGCACCCCCAGCCAACTCCCCCCATATTTATTGTTCCGCATGAAGCCACATGGTATGGGACATCCCCTCGGCCACTTGGGGTCAGCTGTCCTGGCTGTGTCCTTTCCCAGCTTCTTGTGCACCCCAGCCTCCTCAGTGTGAGAAGCTGAAAAGCCCTTGAGTGTAAGTACTGCTCAACAACTAAAACACAGTTTCATTTCCTGAAGAGCACAAAAATTGCCTAACACACTTTCAGGAACCTCTCACTGGCTCTTCTTAGCACCAGCATTGCATGCTCATCCTCCTGACACCCGCACCACAGTCAATTATATGAGTGTCTTTGCCTCAAAACAGCATCTCCCCTGTCCTCTTCCTCCTCCCTTGGAGGGAGTCCCCCATTTCCTCCTGTCCAGCTTTTGCTGTGGGTTCATGCAGGGTTTTTTTTTTCCATACCTTGCTCTTTCCCTGTGCTCTCCTCTTCATGAATTGTCTCAACCCCAGCACAAATGAAATGACCACCTCACTATTCTCTTTGTCAGCAGTTTCTATCATTCTACACACAGTGCCAAAAAGGGGCATCCAATTAAAATAACACATAACATATTCAATGCTGATGGAACAATAGTTTTTCTTTTTTTAAACCAGCACATAATCACTTTATGCCATTCATTGCCACAAGATACTACTAAAACACATTGCTTTTCATTATTCTGAAAGGAACTAGACACTTTCATCAACAACAGTAACCATTTCAGCCATAGCAGGAGGGAAAATGTACAATCCTCCTGTTATGGTGGCTCTGCTGCTTCCACTGAAGCACCTAAGCACAAAAGAAAATGCAACCTGCAGTAGAGTCATTTGTATTTCCGTATTGAAAAATATGAAGCAGAAATAAGAGGCACACTTGGAATGTGCATGAGGTTTACATCTATGTAAACTTCTTACTATCTAAGAACAACATTTGTATGTTTCTAACACTTTCAGATGAACTATCTCAAGGTATTTCACAAATGCTGTCTGAGACAGTCACCCAGTGCTCCTTTTATAACTGTCTGTTATACAGATGAAGAGAATGAGTATTGTGAAGGTAATGACTAAACACCCAAAAGAGACCACAGGTTACAGCTGACTCCCTTCCTGCCACATCCTTCTGTATGATCAACAGCATACAAAAAGCAGGGTCCTAACAGACCACGTGAGTAGCAGACAACCTAACAAAGTAGGAAATACCATAGGGTCCAGTGTGAGATTCATATGTTTTTGCTTTGTGACTTCTCTGCCCCAAGTCTCTTCTGTATGACATCTACTGGGACTCTGAGCAGCAGCTCACACAGCTTTTCTATGCTTCATATTGTATGCAATATACTTATTTCAAAACAGTAACACGTGGCAAAAGAATCTGGGCAATGTTTACCACTTTAGCTCCAGGTACACTTAATCTCTACGCACATGAAAAACAACGGAGAAAGACACAGAATTTGCAGTATTTTGTGGCATGCTACAAAGTCAAAGATGAACAAAATCCTTTCAAATCACAAACTCCTGATTTCAGGTCACTTTGAAAGCTGGACATAAACATTAGTATTTTATTTTCTAAAAGGCTTCCATTTATATTTCATATTTGTGTTCCTGAGAGCCAGGTGAACCTATGGTAGATTGAAGTCCTCTATTTTACATTTTGTGGGTGGCAACTATTCCTACAATGCTGAAGTCCCCATCAAATTGCCAGTGTGAAATTGGCCCCATAAAGCAAACAAACGTTCTTCCAAAGCTTTCTTCTTTCATGTCTTCACTGTACCCAAGGCTGGAATGGGGAGGGCTGCAAGACAATTTTCATGTGGGAAAGCCAAAAATGTAAGGACCAACCTTGTTCTCAAAGATTTATTGAGCACTTGTTAACTGTGTGTCTTCAGGGGAGTTTAGATAGCCAGCGGGAACTGAACTAAGTGGAAAAGCAACCCTTGCACAGACAGGGAGCGGTGACCCACCTTGGCTTTGAGTCCTTAACCCAAGGTCTCTGTGCAGCAACAAGATAGGGCACAGAGAAGTAAAAGAGGGCTTTGGAGAACCACAAGCACAGAAATACTCCCTCCTCCTCAGATACACTCTCTGAAAGGTTCGCATGAATGAAAACACTTTGTATGGAAAAAATCTGGGGAGTGATGTGATGCTTTCTTTTACATTACACTCACTAACACTTAACAGGCATTTAACCAAATGCATGTCAGAGGGTAAATCTTGAGCTATTTGTTTTCCCTTTGCTAATTGGCTGAGACCCACTGACAACCAAAGCTGGCAGGCAGCAAATGTGTGGAGTTTCAGAGACAGAACACTGGCAGTCTGTCCTCACAGGGACCAGGGTGGACAGGATCACCCACCTACCTCTGAGACACCCACCCCGGCATTTAAACATCTCAGTTCCTCCTGCCTTCCTGGGGCAGGGAAACTGTTTCT
The DNA here is from genome assembly GCF_964211835.1 of Anser anser. NCBI lineage: Eukaryota > Metazoa > Chordata > Aves > Anseriformes > Anatidae > Anser > Anser anser. Next base: position 914,395 of record NC_139723.1, on the reverse strand, counting down.
CCTGCTGTATAAAAGCAGCCTAGAAACATCAGGCACTGTCTGCACACAGATGTGAAAAACAAAGCAAAACAGAAAAAGGTAGGCAGATCATAAAGCATGGTACGTACGCTTGAGGCCTTGCACCTCCTCACTCTTGTGAAAGACCCTAGTGAGGGATCTTCGGCATGGAAAAGTCATCAAAGATGACAGGTTTGCATGAAATATTTTAGGTTTTGTCAAAATGTTTTCTGGACAGGTTAACTAGATACACTGCTTTTTAATAATCATCATTTTCCTGCTAAAATCATTTTTGCAGCTATGCTGAAAATGTCCAGGTGCTGCACAGGCATCAAAACATCCCAACAAGAAAACAGTTTCAGAAAATCAGAAGGGAACCCCACTGTTTATATGACCCACCCTGACAGCCGTCCCATTTTAATGCCAGAAGTATATCTGGGGGTCATGTTTTCAAACTCTTCTCCACAACCACAAGAACCAGAGGAAAACTGTTTGCCTTAATGAAAACACAGACCTGAGGTCTGTGGCTTCAAGAAAAACTCCCGTCAATGTAAAGCCTCCCAACCTGACAACCTGCTCTCCCTTAGCCTTTTGGATATCGCTCTGCACATGACTTGTCTGGACTACCTCAGAAATCAGCTCTGAACTTGGAGAAATATCTGCAACATGGAAAATGACCAAGAGAACCCCTGTTTCTCTGTGGTTGCCATTATTCAAGTATATTTTCAAGGAGAGGAGCAGGACCGAAACCATGCCCTACATGTTACATTGCTCTCTTCACGCAAGAGCCTTCCTCATTTCAGATTAATTATTTTTTCAGTTCAGCAAATTCTGCTGCCACGCAATTTTTAAGCAGCCACTATTGATATGAGCAGAGAGGAATTTTGAAATTAGCTTCTTTCTTTTTTTTTTTTTCTAGAAGTAGCTCAGCTCCACAATTCCTTTATGTCATCATACAACAACTTTGTTGCTTGTTTCATTTGATTCCTTACTCAACAAATGGCAACCCAAAACTACTGCATTCTTCTTAAAAGCCAGCATCTGTTCTGAGAAAGTTGTGGTCAACAGACAGAGAAGGGCCTTCCACCCCAGCCAGCTCTTCATCTCACCTTCTATGCCGTGTGAATCAGGTGCTACTCTCACGCCTGTAACTATGCTTTTCACGTTCTCCACTGTACAAACATTTCACCAAGTCACAGCATAAAAGCCGGAGTGAAGAGCAAGTAGCTGGACGTAAGTGTCATAGGGTAATTCAGGTTGGAAGGAACTTCCGAAAGCATGGATATTGTTGAGAAATTCGAAAGTCTCTCGGGGGCCAGCCATTGGGTCAGGGATTTATCCAGCGTCATCTTGAGAACTGCCATGGGTGGAGACGGCACAACTTCACAGGGCAGCCTCTTCCACTGCTAGATCATCCCCAGGGTGAAAACTTCCTTATACCCTGAGCTCTCCTGTGTCATTTCATGCCCGCTGTCTCTTGCATTGCCACACTGCACTGCTGTGAAGAGGTTGGCTCCTTTCAAATCCCGTAACACATCAAGGTATTCAGCTCTTCACACGCTTTATGTGGAACATCTTGAGAAACCTCTTTGCTGACTTAAGTAACAGATTTAGGAAAAGCCCACAAATGAGCTTGAACCAGCAGTGATTTCCAAACCAGTGGGTGGAAGTTTTACTGGGGTCTATTCAAAGCCTGTGGGACCTAGACATTCACTGGAAACCAAGAAAATAAGTCTTGTTCGCATTCTTCAAATGCCAGTGCAAACCCCTTCCGACCAAATGCAATGTGAGCAGGCACCACATTAAATAAATCAACAGGCAAGTGTGTTTGCTTATAGATTCCTCTTTCCCTCTCTTACAGGGCTAACATGGAGAGAAGGAAGTAGGCCAGTTTTGATGTGGCTGATGGGGACTGTTACAAAAAGTTGTCTTTTTCCACAGAGAAAACCGGCTTCAAGACAGTTCCTGATGTGGTTTTCCTACACATACAGAGCACAACACATACCGTACTGTAAACCACATGGATGACTCCATCTGTTATTTTTCAAAGGGACAAAGACTACATGGGCAATTACGACTCTACTCATCTCACTCATATATTATGCTTTGACACGATATTAAAAATCTAATGGGTGGCCAGTACATCACTGCTCAATACGGACAATGTCCACTGTTTGCCTAGCTACTCTCTGTGCCCTTTTTTGTACACACAGACTTTCCATTAACTGTCTCCTAACAACATGAAACCTTGGAAGAAAGACTCTGCTTAAGACAAAGATACGATTTTTTTTTATTTTAAACACGCTAAAGTGATAGACTTTATTCCTTTTCCTAAATTGATAAAAAGATGCTATTGATCAGCAAAATATATGGTGATCAAAGAGAGAAAATCACTAAAAGGCAGCTCTAAACTTACAAAAGAAATGTGGCAAGATAACAAGAGGGAACAGCTTCTTAAAAATTTCCTACTTCTGTACAACATTTATGAAAGCATTGACAAGTTTCCCAGAAGAGACCAGTTGCTGTCTTTGCAAGATGCAGCGTCCCTGAGCTGGGGTGTGAGCTGCCTACGCCGTTCGTCCCACGTTTTCACTACAGTCCCACCGTGCAACTTGAGCACATTCGGGAAACAGCTCAGCACAGCTGAAACCTGGAGGAAGAGACCTGCTACCTTAACCACTTCAAGATCACCCTTGTCATCAAGACTGGGGCATCACTCGTGATGGGACACCGGGAGAGAGGTGCTGTACCTCAGATATGCAGAGTGCCAAAGTGCTGAGTGGAAACCGGGGGACCGGCAAAACATCTCCTGATGATGTTACTTAACAGAAATGGCTCTAAGCTTGCAATTTTCAAACACTGAGAGGGCACTGCCCAGGCCCTCAGACACACAGGACGCCAGTAAAAAATCATGCCACATTCTTTCTCAAGGACGTCTCAGTCCCTGAAGCATCCCCAGCCTGCCTGAGCACCAGAGCTCTTGTGCTTGCAACTGGAGACACTGAACCTCACCTCGCTCTGGCTCAGCTGTGTTCCAAGCTGGGAGCTTGACTGGGAAGTCATGGCCAGCAGCTGGTGACAGTCTGGCCACCGTGACCTCAGCTCCGCCGGGCTGTGCCACACGTCACAGAAATCCCCTCCACGCCAGCCTCTGCATAACGAGGGGCGCAAGTCTGAGGGAAAAAAATATCCCGTGGCTGCACCCGTACAGACCAAAGAGAAAAAAGGCAGGGAAAAGGGAGAGCTCCAACTCAGCGAGGCTGGCTTTTTATTTAACTCGTGAATTTTTATTTTCATGTATGTTCAAAACTGGGAGCAGTCAAGAGGAAAAAAAAAGGGGTGGCAGAGCCCAGAAAGGCATTGCAATGCCCAAAGGACTTCTCTACCCTCTCTTTCAGGATGCCCTCTGCCTGCTGGGGCAAGGGGAGGAGACATCAAGGGCTGCTTTGGGTAGAAGACAGACCCATGCTTTGCCCTGCCAGACACAGAGGTGGTCCCAAAGCAAAAACATGCAAACAGAGGCGTGACCTGCAGCAAACTTAATGCAGCAGTGTCGGAGGGAAGCAGTGTAAGGATAAACCCAGGATACCCCTGGGGCTTCTCCACCTAAGTAACTAGCACTAGGAGTCCTTTAGTCTTTCAAATACACAGGTAATAACTGCTTTCCTTTTCCCAGCCATTACCTGCCTTCTCCATCTCGACAGCAAGATCTTCAGGGAAGCTGCTCTTCCCCAGACAGTGCACAAAGTACTTAGCCCTGTGGTGCCTGTTTGGTGCCCCCAGTATCACTGTAACGTGAATAAGCAATAACCACAGTGACAGTGAACGGGAATAGGAATCCAACACAAAGTCTCATGTGCTGAAGGCTCAGCTTCCAGAAGTCAAGGGCAAGCCACAGCTCTGAGCTCCCTCAAGGATCCTGGAGGACCCTCGAGGATGGAAGAGTCCTACCTGACAGTCCTGCGGTATAGCCTTGGTATTTCACTGGGAGACGATGGTTCTCTATGCGCTGCAAGCCACAGGTAGCAGCAGCATCTCAGGGCTCAAAGGGGCAAGGGGCAGCCTCTTGAACAATCACTTCAGGAATCAGGAAGGTCCAGTAAGAACAGCTATCATCTCCAAGGAACTACTTCTCCTTCCCAGCCAAATGCCCTGCTATGCCCTGCTAAGCACTGGTTCTCTGCAGCCTGTTTTTTAATCTCTTTAAGTTTTGCCATTATTAAAAGGTGTTACTTAACAAGCAAAAATATTTTCAGCCAGAGATCTCCTTCCAAGTAGCATCTGGCTCCCTCTAAGGGAGCTCTTTCCCCACCTCTGCCTGTGTTTTACACAGCAGCCAGCACAGACGGGAAGTACCAGGAGTGAGTACTTCTTTGCAGCACACAAGGCATGCCCCCCGGGATCCAAACTGCCTGTTCCTACACAACCGAAGAGCCTTTCCCTGGCTTTTCTTGAAGACCAACAGCTGAGTCCCAAGCCTGAGGAATGGGAGAACTAAAGGCCAGCACAGCGTCTTACCAAGTGGCAAGAGCACAGCATGGAGGACAGAGCTGAAATCCACTCCAGCCCCCAGCAGGCACCATCCCCTACACCTGCACCCGCAAGCAGGGATCTGAGCCCCAGTCCTGCGCAGCACAGCGTGCTGTGGGCTGCAGTTGCCTCTGCCACACAGAGCATCACAGGTCCTAGCGTAATTACTGACCAGGAGGGGATGTGTTCCCTTAAGAAAGGTGGGGCGAAGAGGGAAACCTCTGCACAGCTTAACCTCCCACAGCCTCTGAACTGCACAGGAGGTCACGGGTGCACCAGTACTCCCAGCTGCTGTCCCTCCACCACCCTTCCTGCTGTGAACCCCTCGCCCTTTCCATTTGGTAGTAGTATTGATCTGCTGGCAGCAATGGGCTGGATAATTAGCCAGGAATTAGGGTTTCTATTACAGCCAGGAGGCTGCTCCAGCTGATTTATCACCTGAATAATTTACTGTGATTGAAAGGAAATTAAAATGAACTCCATTTGACAACTGTGCACTTTTATGGGCTTCAGTGAAGACTCAAAAGCCAAATTAATAGCCTGGTGTTGCTTAATAGTCTACTGAGAGTAAATATGGGAAGGTTTTTCCTCTCCTGACATGCTTTCTTAGGCTGGATTTTAGAGTTGTTTGCTTTTTTCCCCTCCCACCAATAAAGCCATGGCCTGCATCAGAAGTTGTTTCGGCTGATAGAGGTGCAGTTGTAAAAATCACAGACCTGCTTTTCCAAGCCGCTCTTTGCTCCGCATTTCTTCCTGCACCACCTGCCCTCATCCACCACTCCCCACGGGCAGGAGGGACCCGGGGCCCAGAGAAAGGTGCTGAGGAGATGGCAGCGCCGCCTGCACCGCCGCAGTGCCCTGGCGCTGCACTGCTGCAGCCATTGTGGCCACCGGCGGGGATGGGGGGCTCACGGGGTCAGAAGCACAGGGGGCAGCTCGGCCACACACAGAGGAGTTGTCCGCGTGCTCTTCCCAGCTGATTGCATTTACACAGCTAAACCACTGCTGCAGGTGGCAGATCAGGAAAAGATTTGATTCTGAACACGAAGATATAGCCATGAATTAGTTCCATAATTTTCACTGTTACAGGGCAGCATGAAGTTTTGGGAACATATAAATAAATGATAGCTCTACTTTTCTCTTTACAACCCTCAGAGTAATTTAGGAAGATCCTCAGCAGCCACTGTCCACCCAGAGATAGTGCCATAGGAAAAAACACACTATTCATATCCCAGAGACCAGGAGCAAACATATGGTCCTACAGTTCATTCCTTCCTTCTGCTTCTCTACTGCCCGCACTTTTAGAGTAAGTGAGTCACAATAAAAACTAATGTAAGTCTACAAAAATTAAGTCCTACTTCCTGTCTTTATCTTGGACCTCCCCTGTTATTGCTGGAGATCAAAACCAAATATTGTAAGAAGGACTGTACACCTTCTCCCCCCTCAGCAGTCGTACCGCTGTGGACACCCCTGCCAACACAGCTCCTTTAACAGAAAGTCTAATCTCCTCTTTGGAAGGTGGCTCACACCTGCCTTTAAAAAACAACACCCGAAGGTTTTCAAAAGGATTTACGCCCCTCTTTTGGTCAGTTTGGAGAGTTCCTTCATTAAAACACTTCCTGCAACAGAGGGCAATAGGTTTCTTACTGTGCACTTTTTTTTTTGTTTCACTTTGTCCAACTTTCTAGCAATTTTTTCAGGTGTATTAAATATCCAACTTTCATCTGCCTGTACTTATCTCCAGATGTAGACTGCATCTCATGATTACATATATTATTATATGTTTATCAGATTCCTGAGTTTGTTCCTACCTAAACCCAGAATATTCACATTTTATCCAGAAAAGAATAAAGGAAGAGAGATTCAGTTTAGTTCTGGTTAAAAGTAATGTGAAAGCATCAGGAAAAGCCAGGGAATTATCTGCTATTAGCAGCAAGTAGCTCTCTTTTAAGTCAGTGACCTACATAGTGTTGAATCCGGTCACATCATGTTATGCCTCATTATGGTCCTGATCTAAAGTCTATTGAAGTCAATAGAAATATTCCTCTTGGCTTCAATGAGTATTCGATTGGACCTATGTGTGAAGCTGAAAACACAAGAGAATACATTTCTGTTGTGGACAGAAACTCAGCAAAGACTCTTTTATTCTGAGGAAATTAATGAACTGCTGCTCTTGTTGAACTGATTCTGCCCTACACACTTCTGTAACACCCCGCAGTTCTCCCCTGTAGAGGTGTTAATCCAGCTCTCATGCCTACCAAAACCACATTAGTCTGTGAGTCTTGCTCTTGCCTCTTGCCCACCTTGACACGACTTTCCTGCACCCTCTTTAACCCCTCACGCCTCAGGTGAGGCCAACAGCTGTTTCCCAGATCTTGATTCTCCACAAACACCTCTTAGCAATGCTTTCATTGGCGAATGTATTTGAGTCAACTGTTCACACATACGTTGCAGAAACGTTTGTGCCCAGACCAGGTAAAGTCTCCTTCCTGGTGGGTGACAGACTCTTGAAGGAGAACCTCAAGGGCGGCAGGGCCACCAGGAGATGGAGTCCTCCACGTTTCTCCTAGGGCTCCCGCATGACAACACACAATGATAAAGCAGGAACAACTCCGCTGCAGGGCAACATGGGGGTGACAGCCCTGCTCTGAGCACTGTCCTGCAGCACCAGGCTCCCTGCCAGTGCTGGGCATGTGGATGTCTGCTGTACAGCCCCCTGGGGAGCACGTGGTGACTGCAGCCGATGTCACAGCCCAAGTCAGCCTAGGATGGCTTCTCAGGTGAAGGGTGGAGAGCATTCTCTACTTCTCTGACAGGAATTGCAGGAAGCTGCTGGTGGACAATCATCCACGTGCCTAAACAGACCCGTATTTGATTAGTATAACCTGCACTTCCAGTTTCCTTAACCTGAACGGTCCTAATGGACTAGGCACGGAAATGCATGCTATGCAGTGCAGCAACTCTATGTGTAGGATGGACACAGGATGAGTGCAAGCTCTGAATAAAAGCTGCAGTCCATGCAGTAACCACTAACCGTTGTTTTTTTTTTCCTACGACAGGGGACAGACTGGAGTACCGGGGCCCAACACAGGTGTAGCACAGCTACCAGGACAGGCAGGCAAAAGCCACTCCTCGTGTCCATAGAGCTCTGCTCCACAGGTAGGCTTGAAGATAGCTATGCTAGTAATGCAAACAGCCTTATCTGTTGGCCTTCGGGGCAGCGCTTCAGAGTCAACACACCAGGCAGCAGCAGGACCCATCCCCGCAAACACCAAAAGTGATGAAAAGAACAGGACCAGCAACCAGTCCAGATAGTAGATGCCGTGAATGTTTTCCTTCTCTGAGACCTGAGGATTACGTGACATTGAAGCCATAGCCTTTGTCCCAGCTGATGAATGAGCTGTATGGTGCTTGTGGTGGTTACCACTCATGAGCAGAATGGCAGTAGAATGGTGGTGCTGCAAACACACGCCTATGTACGGCCCAAAATCAGTTCCCAGAAATACATGAAAGCGGTTTTCTTGTCAACATTTCCAGACAGTACAAATCGACCATGGGCTGTTTGCAGAAAATGAGATGAGTACAAAAGAGGACAAATGTAATGGAAAGGCATTCATTTTATACGTGAACTAACGTTCATGGCGGGGTTCTGTTAGGGCAAAGGAAGGCCAGAGTGCTTCTAGATTGCTGTCTCTATCCCCTCATTACTCCCCGGAAATATATAGACACAAAAGGACTTAGTTTGCACATCCAGCCCTCAGTCTCAGACTTCTCATCTTACAACTGCTTGATGTCACCAGAATAGCATTCACCTGCCACTAAATGTTATGGCAATGCATATGAAGGTATTACATACCAGTGCTGCAGAATGCACACATACAACTGTATCACCAGGACATCGGGTTGCAAAACAAGGCTCATAACGCCATACTTCTGCCCCTTGATGCATACAGTCTGACACAATCTTTAATTATATGAACAAATGGTAGGATCCCTGCCTCACCCAATGCATACAACAGACACTGTTCCTGAGTAAGGTACTGTCTAACATCTTATTTTCCTGCCATTGTCCGTTGTCTTCTCTCTCAGCATTGTATTAGCCCTTACTCAGAGACAAGTATTCATTCCCCATGGTCTTCTCTATAGCAGTCATGTTTTATAGTAGATATGAAAACTCAGATAATGCCTGTCAAGTGAGTGCACAACTTGTTTTCAGCCGAAAGTTAACTTGTGGGTCTCCATTTTATTTAGGTGAACTGAGGAACAAAGACATTAAAGATGGAGGAGTAAAGGAAACAGACTGGAATCACTCACGTAAAGGGTTTGGCAGTGGTGAGCAAGGACTCAGACTTAGGCCGTGAAAACATCTACCTACAGGAGTTGCAATGTCCTCTTCCCAACAGACAAGCCCAAAACATCTAGAAAAGGCATCAGGAGAAATTCAGGGCCCAGTCTTCAGCTGAGGACAGAACATGCTCAGGCTGCAAATGCTTAGCAGTGCAGAAGCAACCTTGTCTGCCCCATGCCACTACTCACCCTGACCAAGGGACTGTTCCCAGATCACAAGCAAAGAAGAATTAGGGAGGAGCAGCAAAACAGGAACAAAAAAGGTACTTCCTTGTCTCACAAGCCGTGAGTCTTCTGGTAAAATACCTGGAGTCCTCCTCAGGTGACTAGCACAGGGACATTAAGAAGTTTTTGTGACTAAATAAAATTAGCAATATTCTGCTTGCTCCTCCTGGACTATATTTCTAATACAGTAGACAAGTAATGGATCACCAGCTCCTATTACACATCTTCTCTATGTGGGGAGGAGCATCTTTTCATTATTTTCATCTACAGAAATGGGTAAGGACTCCATATATCCATTGCTGCCTGAGCTCCTAATGCACTGCCTTCTGAGTTCAGCCACGTTCTGGACTGCCAGATTCTGGATGCATATCTTAGTCTACTACAATAATTAACTGTGTTAATTACAACTCTGTTTTTCCCAGTCACATGATTAATTTTTTCAGCCTGATCTTGTTAAAGGTCTCTATGCCCATGGCCATGGGGCTGGAACTAGATAATCTTAAAGGAGATGAAAGGACCTAAAAGGTCCGTTTCAACCCAATGACTCAATGTGATTCAATATTTTCTTTCTAATTGATTTCTTTAGCATCACTAATTGATCTAGACAGCTTCTCCACTTTTCATGTTTCATGACATGTTTGCTTTATTACAAAAGAGGTAAAACATGACTGCTTACTAAAGCAGTGGTGATCGTATCACATCCTTGTGAATCAGGCATTCATATAAATTACGTGTTCATGCTGAAAATAAATGTTGTATGCCACCAAAAAGAAAAACCCATCCCAAACAAACGTCAGCTCTTACCCGTGGCCCAGTCTTCCAAAAGCAAATGAGAATGCTCCAACCTATATTAAAGCAAACAACTAGCAAACTCCATTTGTAGTTAAACTAAAAAAAAATCATGGAATCACAGCATCATTTAGGCTGGAAAAGACCTCTAAGATCATCGATTCAAGGCAGTTCTGCTAAGCCCATTTCACACATTATAATATCTTTTTCTCAGAAATATAATTTCTCAGCATCCGTTTGACTTCTCAAACTGTGAAGTATCCTTTTTAACAAATTAATAGGGGCATATCTCCACTCTCAATGTTCTGACTGCACAGACATTCTAGTTACAGCTTCTTACATGGATCCAGGGAGATCCTTGCTCCACCAACAGCTGAAAATCACAAATCTGACAATCAGGAAACTTTAGCAACATCCTCGTTTAATTCTTCTATTCCTTCTATTAAACCAATAAGACATCTATTTCTGTTCATTGCTGGACTCTGTCCCATAAGCTACAGTTCTGGATAACTCAGAAACTTTAGATTACAGAAAGCTAAAAAAGGATCTTCTTCCATCACCACTCTCTTTCACGTGACTGTTTTTTGCATATAGAAGTTAAATAAGGATGGATGTAACACCATACAGCTTTTAAGTGACCAATAATGAACAGGCTTACTGTAGGAGTTGGCTCAGTGCCTGTCCTCTCCATTATCCCTGGTGTTAGGGATGGGATAGCCACCATCTAGTGGTATGCAAAGGCCATTTCACCTTCAACAGATGCTGCTTCCTTGGCTTTCCTAACGAGTCATGTTTTGGTTTTGGTTTTGATTTCTGTTTTTTTTTTTTTTTTTGTCTTTTTTTATTTCAAATTGATTTCAGCATCTTCCTCGTCTTTTTCCAGCCTGAATTCAGATTTATATAACTCATCAAAAATATAAACCATAGAAACCACAGAACCTTCAAAAACTGGTGAAAAATGAATGACTATGAATGACGTAACAAATGACACATAGGAGCTTAAGGGCACAGGGAATTTTTAATCTGCCATTGACTTTCAGCAAAAGGAATTATTTTTTCCAAAGACATTGGACCAGTATGTACTCCTTAATACTGAAGCCATGATGGTAGTAAACTACTGTGTTCCTGATAATCTCCAGTGGCCTTCAAATGTTTATATTCCTACAAGGGAAATCACTGTTTGTTTGCAGTTTAAGGCATTCATACACCTTGCTAAAAATCAGGTTTAATATTAACAATGGAGATTAACAATGACTGATTACATCACTAAGTATAGAAAAAGTAGCAAACTAGACCCAAATTGAAGCTGACAGCAATACTTTCATTTCTACATCCCATGACTGCACCTAAATTTAAGGCTGAGGGCTACAAACCAAAAGCACGTAGAGAGAAACAGCTAATCAATTTTTGCCTGTGCTTCTGCATTGTGCCTGCTAAAATGGAACTTCCCCACAAAATTGGTGCCAAGCCCTTCTGAAATACACTGCTAATCTGTAGGTGCAATAAATTTACCTTCACATATTAATTGGGTGTTTCTCCCAGCAAATGGCTAACTACATGCCTAAAAAGCCATTTCTGGATACAAAAATCTAATTTGCGTGTACAGTTAAGCTAACTCAGAACCCAAATTAGGCATAGAGTTTCGCAAGTCTATTTCTTATTATCTGCATAGCCTGGTTTTGATCCAACAAAAGTATCAGAAGCTGTGATGCCCTTTATGCCCTCATTGATGTAACTGGCCCAGATTGGGTGTAATTTCATACCCAAACACTTGCTCGTGTTTATATAACAAGTGTTTTCTGTCATTTTTTAATAGTCTTGGCTGAAGAGCTTGATACAACACCTGTTTCTCCATGTTTTTCTACTGCAACTCTGAGAAATAATTGTTTGTTGATTTCCACCAAGGAGGCCTCTCATCAGAAAGCATATCTGGAAAAACATTGAGTGTTTGGAACAGTACCTGCTCTGGTTTGATGGGCTCAGTTGTTGTGAAAATGTCAGAATAATGTTGCCTCTCGAAGACTCTATCCAACACTTCTAACTGCTGCTGGGTGAAAAGGTCTCCTCGCATCTGTTTCCGAAGAAAGTCTCTACCCGGGAGAGAATGGCCATTTGGTACTGGAGATTCCTGAATACCTTTCAAAGAGGACAAAGAAGACAGAAGAATAAATAGACATTGCAATGATGAGACCTACAGAGGAGTGTCCATTTTATCCATTGAATTGATGTGGGTACAGTATATTGACACAATGAAGAATCTTTGAGAGGAGGATGCAAGCAAGACACACATTGCTAGAAGATGTACTGATCAGTTCTCCACTATAGCCAACCCTCAATGCAATTTGATATCAGTGATTTCACATATAATTTGAAGGCAAGACAAAGGCTTGTGGTCAGATCTTTTCTCACAGCACTTTTACGACAATATCTGTGAACCTGTAATGGTTTAGATGCCAGAGGACACACCTACAACATATGATGCTATAGTCACAGTCAGCTTGGATCATCTCCAACAGATCTGCTTTGCATAGCCACTGTCCATATCCCCTTCCTGTGATACCTGCAGCTCTTCCTGAGCTCCATCCTACGTGAAGGTCTGAGCTACAGTGTGCTTATGCCAAGAAGCAGGGACCCTTAATCCATAACCACGTTCAGCTTGCAGTAACTGGCCAGTCAGCTTCCCAAACACAGACGCTAATAGCACCATACTAAAATGCGATGTCACTGGGATGCAGAGTTGCCACCACAACAGCCTGAGCAAGGCCTGATCTGATGCACTCTCCCAGCTCACAATACCATATTTCTGTATGGTATACTTCTGTATAATATTTCTGTATTTTTTTGTATTTCATCACTAGCATGATGAAAGCCTGGGTTTCAAGGCACATTTTCTCTCTATCTCTCCCCCTCCTTTCAGCAGGTTGGAAGTGACTGCCCATGTCTCAAAAGCCATGAGACAAGTTTGAAAAATGTTTAGTCTGAAAAAAACTCTTGCAATATGGGGCTTGCTTCAATTTGCTTTGTTTGCATATTCACAGTGATTTTCTACTTTTCCTTCACCTGTCAATGCCAGAAATATATCTTTTATGTTCTGAAAGCTGAGGTCTGCAGTATTCCCAGGACTCCAGGAGGTGGAACTCCAAGAATAACAGTAAACATCAGATTTCCTCTCCAGATGGCAACACCACACTACACAGCGGAAGGAAAGATTTTAAAAATAAGTTCTTACTGCCCAGATTTGTCTGCAGAACCAGCACTCAAAGTTTCTCAGGTGGATTCTGCATCAAAATTTTTGAAGGCAAGTATTAAAGGACATCTGTGCTAAGAGACCTCATTGCTGCAGACACCAGTTTTGTCTCCATATGTGTGATTGGTAACACGGCTGATGTCCAGTGGACAAGATTTTTTCGAAAAGGACTATTGATTTGGATGGATTTTGCAGAAAACCTCTGTAAATTTTCTTACACTCAACAGGCATTTGATGTAAGCATGTAATTATAGAAACATCCTTCTAAATTTTAGTTTGGTTCTTCAGGCAACAACAATGTTGTATTTACCTGTTTAGATGAAGTCAGGCAACTTACGACATGAATAGACAATATTGGCTTCTATAAAGTGCCAGGATCAGTTTATTACACGCAGAAAAAATACGAACCTGTCTTCTGAATAAAAAGTCAAAACGTATAAAAAGGTATGAAAAATACAAACAGATATAAGAGGGCAGTGTATCTTTAAATTTGTTTTGTTTTGTTTTGTTGTTTTGTTTTGTTTTCTTTAGTATTCCAAATCAAATAATATCTAATTGACATACTGCTGGGTTTAGTCAACCGTTGCTTATGAAATTAAAATTGTGGTTGCTAGCTGCATGGTAGCAAAAGGCTGGGGGGGGGACACTACCTCTGAACACAAAAGCTGGCTTTAAATTTCAGGTTAAAATCATGTTATTCTAAAGTTGGCATCAAAGTTAAAGGTTTTTACAGTTTTGGTTCAAAGTGGGCAATGAAAGAGAGCGAAATGATGATATAGTACAATCTGGGAACTTAATATCCCAGAATCCTAGAATCCAAATATCCTGAGTTGGAAGGGGCCCACAACAATCATTGGACTCAACTCCTGTCTCCACACAGGACCACCCAAAAAATAGGCCCTATGTCTGAGAGCATTGTCCAAACACTTCTCGAACTCTGGCAAGTTCGGTGCTGTGACCACTTCCCTGGGGAGCCTGTCCCAGGGCCCGACCACCTCTGGGTGCAGAACATTTTCCTGATATACAGCCTGACCCTCCCCTGTCCCAGCTCCATGCCGTCCCCTCGGGTCCTGTCGCTGTCCCCAGAGAGCAGAGCTCAGCGCCTGCCCCTCCGCTCCCCTCGTGAGGGAGCTGGAGGCCGCCATGAGGCCTCCTCTGTCACCTCCGGGCTGAACAATCCAAGCGACTGCAGCTGCTCCTCATACATCTTCCCCTCTAGACTCTTCTCCATCTTTATTGCCCTACTGTGGACAATCTCTAACAGATTTGTCTTTCTTGTATTGTGGCACCCAAAACTGCACACAGTACTTGTGGTGAGACCACACTAACGCAGAGCAGAGCGGGACAATCACTTCCATTGACCAGCTGGCAGTGCTGTGCCTGAGGCACCCCAGGGTACCATAGGCCCTTTTGGCTGACAGGGCTCACTGCAGACTCGTGTTCAACTTGCCATCAGCCAGAACCCCCAGATCCCTTTCTGCAGGGCTGCTTTCCTGTCTCTTGTCCCCCACTCTACATACATCTAGGGCTGCCCCATCCCAGGTGCAGAATCTGGTACCTGTTAAACTTTATGTAGTTGGTAATTGCTCGCCCAGTCCTCTAATTTGTCAAGATCTCTCTGCAAGGCCTCTCTACCCTCAAGGGCGTCAACAGTTCCTCCCAGTTTAGTATCACCTGCAAACTTACTTACTGTACCTTCAAGTCCTGTATCTAAGTCATATACGTATTTATGGAAATATTAAAGACAACTGACCCTAAAATGGTCAGAACCCCATCTGAAACTGGCTGCCAGCCTGATGTAACCCCACTTATGATAACCCTTTACGCTCAATCCGTCAGCCCATTGTTCACCCACCTTATTATGCTTTTATATAACTGCATTCTGGTCATTTTGTGCAGAAGGATACTGTGAGAAACAGTATCAAAACTTTTGCTGAAATCCAGAGGGATTACATAACATCATATCAGAGAAAACCACACGGAAGCCCACTAATGATGTGCCTCACTGGCACAACACCGGCCCATTGGAAAGGGATGAAAACATGCCAAGGTAGTGGTAGAGCTTCAGAAGGTTTTGAAATTCAAGATCAGGGTCTGATATGCTGCTGGGAGTGCAGTGTGAAGAGCAATGCACAGAGGGCTGCCCCCCCCTCCACTGTCAAAACACCTGTGTGTGTTAAGGTCTCCACATGCCATCCCAAGGGTCTGAGAAAGGATCAGTCTTTGAGGCATGCTTCCCAACACAGCCTGCTGTTGCTGAACTGAAGGAGCAACGTGTTTGCTGTCAGGGAGACACCTGGGCAGAAATGAGTCAGAGCTGAAGCTCTGAGGACAGCGGGTCTCCGTGCTGAAGGTTCTGCATTTTTGTCAGAGGAGATTGGCAACTGCCCTTCTCACCCTCGTTATTGCTCTCTCACTACATCCCATCAGCAAAGGGAAGAGTTTGTTCTTTTTCACTATGTTTCCTAAACTCTGACTAATTGCAGGTAGCTACTGGATTTCACTTCACAGGTTGAAGACTTTCTACATGCTGCGCATGACGTATAAAAGTTCATGAATGTCTTTAGGATACATTTGGATATCAGACATTATATAAATGTGAAATAATTACCATTAGCATTATCTATTGTTTGAATACACTAGAACATCTTTGATAATTAAAATACCATAGGTACATTTGAAACAGTTTGGGTTATAAACAGGCTCCAGGGAGAGGTAAAACATTTTTCGTATCATCAATGGATCCACCTAGGAGAGTTCTGCTTTGCTGACAGTAGCACTACAAGTGTACCTACCTACTCTGCAAAACAATTAGCTCCCCGTCCAATGGCATCCTTCCAAAAGTGCTAATGAAGAACACAAATGTAGTACTCTCCTTAACAGAAAAAGACGTTCTTCCCAAACAAATGTTTCAACCTTTACCTCTACCAGATCATATAGATGGGTCAAGATTGTGCCATAGGACCACAACTTTCTGAATGAACTTGGATGTGATGCACTTCCCTCCCAACACAAAGCCAGAAGCCCCTTCCTATGCTTAACCGAAGTCTGAATAGCCTAGGAAGAGTTAAGCGCAGAACAGATCCACCCCTGGGAAGAGGTGCCATGAACAGTCTTGCTGACAAAAGGCTGCCTAAATTGTGTGGATTTCATCCAGAAATACTGGGTCTTCGTTACTTAAGAGGAAGGTATTTTCTGGGGACCAGCAAATGGCAAGATCAGTTTAAAGAACCTGATAAACTGTGACTCAATTTTTTAGCATAATTTTATGGTTAATTACTTTTCCTTGACATGTCTTCTGAAACCGCAGGAGACATACAGAATTGCTAAACATGCCTATAACAGATTTTTAGCTATACTCACTATGGAAATCACTTATTTTAAAATGGTGTTTTGCTTATACATGTCTAAAACCATGGGTCAAATTAAGGAGAACAAATGTCCCTAGGCCCTATCTTTACAAAACTCCAGAGCATTTTAAAGCCCTACAGTCCAGCATAAAAGAAAAAATAAAAAATAAAAAGGCAAAATATGAAGACATCAATTAAAAAAACAACACTGGAATAATGAAAAAGATCTAAAAGATCTATTCTATCTTGTCTTTTTCACTCAGAAAAGGAAAATAGCACAGTTTAATTACTGCATTATAAAGCAGCACTGTGAAATAGCATGGGATAGATTCTCCATTGGTCTAAATGAGTGTAGCTCCACAAAAGGATCTAAGCCAGGTGACAGCGACTGAGAAATTGGTGACATGCACAACTTCAGCTGGAATAATATCTTCAGTGTTATTAATAATAATGATGTACCATGAAGTGCGCATCTTAGTGGTACATTTGCCTGGTGCAAAGAAAATATAATCTTCTGCTTTCAGGTTTTTGGGTTGTTTTCTTTTTTAAGCAACTCGATTTTACAGGGTTAATCAAGGAAGTCAATAGCTAGTGCAATGAACATCCCATATTCATAAAGGACGTGGTTTCTGTCTCTAATTTGTACTGTCCAACTTCATTACCTGGTATCATACCTAATTACTTCACCTTATAGGGAAATGCAGGCTAATTAGGAAGGATGTTATTCACCACATTTAAAACATGATGAAGCAAATGAAATATTACCAGGAGGTAAAAAGGTGATTTGTTTCCTTGTAGCATGCCTGTAAATTAGTCCAGAGTAGATAAAGACTTTGTTTAATTACCATTTGGGAGGCTTTGTTTAAAATGTAAACTGAATTTTCACGCCACCTTCTCAGGACTGTGTGCATTTGGCAGCAAGCAACCTCCTGGTGTTCCTTTTAAAGCAGTAGTTTCAGAATCATATATACTGTGAGAGATCTTTGCATTTACAGAATTTGAGTTTTCTAAGCACTGTTATTTATTTTTTCAAAGGACAGTATCACTAAAAAGAAACTTTTTATTTTGAAGTGTATATAGCTGATCATCGCACAAATATTTTCAAGAGAAATCACTATATTTCACAAAGATGGGTATGGGTTTTGTAGTAGATCAAAGTGAGAAAGAGGGGAAGAAAAGATAAATCATCAGAGATCCAAAAATACTTTTCATTTGGAGAAGATATCAGGCCATTTCGATGGCACTGATAGAGTCTCTGCTCTGTCTCCATTACCCACTGAAGGCAGCCAGAGTCAGGAGCTGACTACGCTAGATTATATTCCCTATAAGATGGTCACCAATATATATATATATGATCTTCAACCTCTATTGATTGACCAATTTCACAAGCAAAGACTGGTGAAATGAAGCTGAAATGAACATCATGCTTTAACTCATTGAACCCATCAGGCCTGAGTTAATCTCACTGCCCACTGTCTCTGATAGAATTCAATTGATCAATCATGTTTCGGTGATAGTACCATTTCAGTGGCTTATTGCTTCTTCATTTCAAAGCTTGACCTGTTAGATATACTTGGACCAGCTCTACTCTTCTTGGAGACACAGAGATCAGCATCTGCCTACTGCAGCATATTGTCTTGCATCCAGGCTTGAAAAGAAACAGGGAACTTTTGCTAAACACTCCCATCTTAGCACTGTATTTTTACAGGTATTTTACTGATTTTACAGTCAGAATGGCTGTAAAAACACGGAGACCGAGTAATCAGAATTCCCTGCCGCCCGTCAGCTCAGTGCTGGCTCTCATTCCCACACTGTCCTGTATTTGGACAAATGGGAAAAAGACTGGTTAAGGGACATTTCCAGGCTCCATCCTTCAGGCACAGCACCAGCTGCAAGCTGACTGGTGTGCATGCCCTGCAGTACGTGTGCTTGTTTCCCTGGGGAACAGGCCCCTGGCTGAATACTGCCCGGTGCACCCGCAAACCCAAACGTAGGGCTGGCAGGGGGCAGCCAGGAAGGTCGCAGCTCGCGACAGCCATGGGCTGGAGCAGGATTACTGGAGTTACTTAGCCAACCCCCACGTGCTCTTGCATTTCAAATATGTGGTCAGCCTGGGTACACCCTGCTTGCCTTCATCCTGCACTTCGCTCTTGCAGAGGCGCCAGGAGCAGCTGGAGCCCGGGGCACCATCCAGCAAAAGGGCAGCCAGCTGCAGGCACGGGGCCGAGGGCTGGTGGTCCAGCCTCTGGAGCACAAGGTGCCTCCTCGCACGGCAGGCTGCAGGAAGCTGCTGCAAGCAAACATGCCTCTCACGCTGTTCAGGGCTCGCTTACACCTCGGTCCCCACTTCCACCGCACGGTGGTATCCATGCCTACACCGCCAGTGCTGTGTTTTGCAACATTTCTGGGAAATGGAAGGACCAAGGCAGAGGCGTCTGTGTCACAGGCCTCTCGGTGCTGCTCTTCCTAAAATGCTCAACAGCAAAACAAACAGCCACCTCTGGTCTTTTGCTGAGAAATGACGGAGCTTCTCCCTACTGTGAGAACATTTCTCTCACTCGTTAGGACACCTGGAGGTCATGCCTGATGCACAAGCTACAGCCCTGCGTATATGCCCGCAAGGTGCCACCCTGCAATGTTGTTGTGCACCCAGGTCCTAAGACCACGGATGCAGAACTGTACCACTAAACTGGTTACAGGCATCAGTGAAAATGGGGCTATACTTAACAGATTTCCCATGAGATTACAGCTCATTTTCCCCTACAGTGATTTTAATTCTACGGTGGCCACATAGAAATTTTATTATGTATCTCTTAGTTTATGTCAGGAAAGGCGTGCCATTAACGCCCATCCCATGCTTCTAACCAGTGGTCAGCTAAGGCGTGGTGGAGCCCTCACACCTCTTGTGAACCCGACAGCCTAAGTGTCTGAGCAAATGCTTGTGTAAATAGTGCCACTGAGTGGAGCAGGACTGCTTGTGCACCTGTGAGGGCTCTGAGAAGCCCAGTCTTTACTCAAACTGCCAGCATTGCACATGCAGGATGCATCCCCCTCTGCCATGGCCCAAAGTACCGCTTGGCCACCCTGTCCCAGGGCTGCATCCTTCTCAGAGGGCAGACAAGAAGCCACAGCAATTCCCACAGCCACTCGCCCAGCCCACAGGGGAAGCAGCCACCTGAAGACTTGGGACCAGAAGGACTGATGATGGGTGTGGTGTTTGTGACCACTCTCATGATGCGGTTTTATTTTTAAAAAGCAGCAAAAATGATGTCAGTGGTACCTTCCCCCCACGTACACTTTGGTAGAGGGTTTAGAAGTGCAGAGGAAGAGGTTAAAAACAAAGAGGCAGAGCAATGAGGAGTGGATGTCCTGAAAGCCCGCCCTGCACGAAGTGCACTTCATGCAATGCCTCCATGAGACACAAAGCCTTGGGGGCAGCGGACGCATGAACAGCATGTGGGGCAGCAAGACCCTTAAGCCAGGCTGCAGCACAGCATAGGAATCCGCTGATGTTTCTACGACTTCTATTAACATTTAAAGGGAGATATAACTGCAGTAACTATCTGTATAAAACAACAACCATGGTTAGTTTATTAATAAACGATTATGAGAAAATGATTCTTTCTGTAATCCATCTTTGTAAGGTATGTTCAGCAGCAGTCTGTGGAGATGTGCACCTTATTTCATGTAGTTTCAGTTCAAAGTGCATTTTTAAACAGCTGCTATAAGCTCATGGATGCTATTTTAACACAGTTTATACCTACTTCCATCCCACACTATAACACCTTTTCATCTTTTTTTTTTTTTTAATCATTTCTATGTATGCTTAGGTTATATGGACAAAAGCATACTGAAGATGAAATTGTGATTTGCTTAGCTTTGGAAATGTCAAACTGGTCTCCCGTTACAACTGGCAGGAGGAGCATTTACAACTCCGAAAAACGCTGGTGTGCTGAGGACACCCAGAGAGAAGCGCTGTGTAGGGCAGACAGCCGCTGCTCCCCAAGCAAGCCAAGTCCTGCCACGTTACACCCGCAGCACGGCAGGAAGGGAGAGACCTTCCTCCCCACCTCCCAGCATCTGGGAGCCTGTGGACGATGCCGATTACTGGCCCTGCCAGCTCAGAGGAGCAGGGTGCCCGAGGACTCCCTCCACTCACCGGCTGCACGCAGCTCTGCTGCAGCACCAGAAGAGGAAGCAGCAGGGAGAAGAGACCAAAGCCTGACAGCCAAAGGGAAAGACAGTGTGAGACGCAAACACAGCCCGAAGGCATCCCTGCAAACAGCAGTCGCCTTGCGGTATGACACCGCTGTTTAAAATGGGCATCTGTTTTCCCAGTGGAGCATAATGTAGTGGACACCAGCGCAGAAAGCGTACCTGCAGGACCCCGTGAGAAGCTGGAACACCGCGAGCAGACGGGCACTGGGTGCCCTGCCGCAGCTCCAGCCTGCACAACACTCATCCCTCGCTGCAGCTGACAGGGGCTGCAAAATTCCTCCCCTTCCAGGAACTGACATTTGATGAGAAAAATGCAGGCTGTTCAGCTGGCGTCACTCAAAACTAATCTTTCAATGCAGGTTTAGAACACTAAAGCAAAATTTCCGCCTAACGCCTTAAACACTTTGCAAAGTGCTATCTGGAAAACTCACCTGGAGAAAATAAAGGCGGTGAATAGCTCAGCCACATTCCACCCATGGGATGTGCCACGCTTAAAAGCACCAAGAGTACTGCTGTGTCCCAGCAGGCTGCCTGCTGGAAAACCCCAGAGTAAACTCCCACTGGGGAGGAAAACTTTACTTTGCTGTCATGTCAAAGATCCTGGCACAGTTTCTAAGAAGTGCAGAGGACCTCCAAGCAGATTTTACTACTCCTAAAATGCAAATTCCTGGCAAGAAATTGAGACAGTACTACCAACCAGTAACAGGATTGGATTTACCATATGCAAAGAAGAGAAAGGGGAGGCAGGGTGCTCTGCTAGCCATACTGCAAGCTGTAGATGGGTGCTGTGCATCGTCCAACACGTCAGAGATGTCAGTCCACACTCTCTATCCTCTGATCCACAAAGAGGATGCCCAAAAAGCTGTTAGTATATGAAGATTTTCACTGGGCAAATTTTAAATAAAACCTCATTTCATAAAATCAGGAACTACGGTCTCAAGTCTGCAAATGCAAACGCTTACAACTAAGCAAAGAAATCTCTCCACTGAATTCAGCAGTACAGCTTACATGCAAAATGCAAACCACAGGAATAATTTTTATACACAAGTTACATAAAGTGTGAGTTTTTAAAGTACCTTTATATACATTTTATCCACATGCATTAGTTGGGTGAGCTTAATTTTTATAAACCCTTTACAGCTGTGTAATGCATCTTTGTAGACCTCAAAAATTGCCGTTTACGTCTCACATCCAGGAACTGCACCTGTGCATCCCATCTTCCTTCAGCTGCGCTTTCTGCCCGCCTGAAGGCAGGTGTGTGCTCCAGCACCAGCCTCAAGCTGCAGGTGCCCCTGGGCCTGAGCCTGCCAGGCTGTTTTGTGCTTAAAGAGGTGTAGAGCGTTGTTCAGGACCTGGGTGCTGCTGGGCACACTGCTGTTACTGCTGCCTGTGTATCGTCCATCTACTCCGATCAGCAAAGCCAGAGCACAGAGCTTCCTACGCTCTCTCTTCCTCCTAGCAGAGAAGTGGAAGGTGGGGAAGTTCCACCAAAAAAAAACACATAAAGGAGTAATGCTGGTCCCACGGAAGCCAGATGCTGCCATTAACCAGGGATACAAGTGTAGATGGGTAGTGCGATGCTGGCCAGCCCAGCTCAGCAGGGAAGCAGTTCCCTGAGGGCCACCCGCCACCACGGCACTGGTGCCACGGTCTGTGGTCAGGTCGCATCGCCTGGGAGGTCTGCCAGACCTGGAGGGCCGCCCCGCTGCAGTCCACCTTGCATGGGGAAGCCTCCCCCAGCCCCGGCCCATGCCTCCAGCAGGGACCACACCGCACCAGCACCGCCAGCTCCCGCTGCTGCAGCTCGGCCGCCTGCCTGCCCACAGCACAGGAGATGCTGTCAGCAAGCAGGCGCAGTGTCCTGCACGCTGACACCCGCTGGCCTCAGTCCTGGTGTGAACAGGCAAGCGTGCACACACGAGCGCTGTGCGCCAGGGGCTGGTGCCCGGGCAGTCACACGCAGAGCTGAGCAGCCCTCGGCAACGTGCCTTGCTCCAATGGCTCCCTGTGGGTCAGCACGCAGGGAGCGGCGTTTCACCGCGGCATTTGCACTCACGCTCCTTTGCAGGTAACCGTGCCGTTCCTCCTTGCTAAAGCCTGCTGCTGACAGAGGGACCTGCTGTCGCGCCGCGCTTGTGCTGAGCAGAGCAGCGCTCCGGTGCAGAGCCCTTGTTCCATGCAGCAGCGCGAGGGAGCCAGGGTCCCGGGGGAACGGGGTACGGGGAGCTCTCACCTCCACTGCTTCAGCTGCAGAGGCAGCTAAATATCACGTTGGGCTTTATTATCGCTGTTTTAGCTTTTCAGCTGCGTTCACCTTTCTGCACTCTCGGCTCAGTTAAAAACCGCAGAGCAGAAGATGACGAAAGGGCAGTCACAGACTGAACAAAAATGACATGTTCTAACTATTTATATTTTACAGTTCTGCCTTAAACACTCTGATGCGGTCGACACAGAGCAAAAAATAATCAGCCAAGATTTTACTTTTATGGGAAGATAGTGTAGTTCTTTGCTAATTACTGTAATTAATTAGTGTCATCTAAACATTAATTATTTATCCTGCAGTAAACTCAGGATAAATAAAACCATACAATTCCCCTGACAGCGTGCTTATCGCGAGGATGCCCTTATTAGGGGAGCACTGAAGAATTTCACTGTATGTATTCCTATTATTTCAAAACCTGCCTAGAGAGGGAAGTCGAGTGGGTCACTTTTGGGGCTGTACCACTGGAATTCTGCCAACAATATCTCACGCAGGTGAGCCTGTTCCTGCAGCTGTGCTGTGGACTTCACTTGAGATAAACACACTGGGAACAGCTCCTCCACACCATCATCACAGGTTGCCCTTTTGTCATGTCTGTGCCAGAGTTTTCCTAGGCTCACTTATTCCCCTCCCATATAATGGGATAACTCCTCCAGGAAAAAGGTAATAATAATATGGCTAGATCGTGGCAAATTATTTTTAAAGACTGCTGTATCCGAATACTCCCTCTTTCTTCATGACAGCCAGCTGTAGGCAAACAAATAATTTCTATGAATATGTAATGGTGATTCGAGAGCAAAGGTGCAATGTGACAGACACAGGTCTCTCTGGCTTTCGCTCTGTGCCACAGAAGCCAACAGCAGTGAACATGATTCTGACTGTGCTGTAAATCTGCACCGACGGGGAAATTTTTTGAGGCTTTTCCTCTATTGGAAAACATCGACTGACTGAAACTGCATCATGTTCACAAGCAGAGATCATTTCTGAAGAACTGTGTGACGCAAAAGCCCTAGCAGGGAAAATCCTGAATGCGCTGAGCTAGCCCATCTTGACCCTTTCAAATAAAAAATATTCTAGCTTTCCAGTTCAAAATGATTTTAGTGTTTAGAGTGTTCGGCTTTAAGATAATATACACATGCAAATATTAAAGAGCAAAAAAGCCTTCCCTTCTTGGGACTGGACAAGGCTGGGCATCAGCCCCTCTTACAGGGTGCTGTGCTCCTGCCTGAGCCCGCAGCACAGCACACCACACGTACCACGGAATACTTCCTGGGGTGTTCCTCTCATTGCTAGCGCAACCATACGCAACCTCACAGCCTGGCTAAGCCGGCATTCAAAACAAGATCAATAGAACACACCAAAAAAAAAAATACTAATGTAAGGATTCACCAAGCTTTAAAAAGAGTCATTATTTTCTATGACTCGTGCAAAGTATGACTATTCTTCACTAAAGTTCTTGTCTGAAGTACTTGCAGAAAAACAACAACAAAAATAGGGGAGAGTTTGCAGGTTTTTTTTAAGATAAATTAATTTGGTTAATCAAAACCTGAAAATGTCTTCAGCTTTGTACTTTATGATGAACAATGAATAACTAACAGTTAGGTAAAAGACAATCACTTTTCCTTTACAAAGATTTACAAACTCTCCAGAAAGGGCTAAGAATTATTTTTCTTGGTTTCATTTCCCAAAGTCTCTTCTCAACTTTACTCTCTTTGAGATAAAAGAAAGCCCAGTCAGGATGCATGCTGCCTAAAATTTTTCCCCCTTGCCTATGTATGTACATATATCTAAACATTTACACATCGCCTCAGATTATTCACAACAAATGCTCTGGAAAGCTGCAACCACTTTTCCTCTCTCTGGGTAAAGCTAGTACTGATAAAATGCATCATGCATCTGTTCATGAAAACTATGTGTTTGCATCATTCTGCTTCCAGGTGAAAGCTCTGAAAGAGATTTATTTTTTTTTTACAGAAGGAAGAAAGGAAGGAAGGAAGGAAGGGAGGAAGGAGAAAGGGAGGAAGGAAAGAAACTTTTAGCTTAAGAAGCAAACCTTGCTACCGTTGCATAACAGGCAGAAAAGAAACTGACCAGAGGTGGCTGTAAAGAAGGAGGGACAGGCTGTGCTACCGGTATTGCCACTCAACAGAGAAAGGCATAGCCTCTCCATGCAACGTACCAGCATGGGTTGTGTTATTTATTTTTTTTTCCCCTGAAGACCCTGTGGGAGCTCTGCCCGTATCTGTAGGCTGAGTAATGACCTGGAGCCTGCCCTGCCACGCTTGCTGCCCACCCCAAGCCACAGCGATGGACTCGCAAGCACGTCCCCTGGCACGTCTGGCAGCAGTCCTTATCCCTTGCACGCTCTGTGCCCACGCGCCGGACCCAGCCCCTTCAACCTGCCGACATCTCCTCTGCCAGGTCTCTCCTGCCCTCCGCACTCAAAACACCTCCCCGTGCCTCCAGGAAAGCTGGCATCGGCTCCTACCATAACAAACTCAATCGTTCTCAGCAGTGCTCCAGCAAATAAAGTCATTAATTACGGCCTCTCTCCCCTCCGCTGTTGGCTGGAGCGGCAATCAATGTGCAACCCCTCATTGCCTTCTCTCGGGGAGTGGAGACAGATGCCATAAAAATAAACTGCAGCCCACACAGAACCCTGCCAGTACGGCGGCAGCAGGCTGTGCCCAGTAACAGCCACCACGCTGCTCCAGCCTGTGCGGCAGTATTTATTTGGTCTGCCGCAGCCATGGGGGAAGGCATCCCATTAAGCGATCATTTTTATCTTATAACGTCAATTTACTTATACTGATTGGCTTCCTGCCGCCAAATATCAATTAAATTGCAAATGCCTGCTGAAGCTTATTTTCTGCTTCTCTCTCTTTTCTCCCATTTCCCTTTTTTCTTTCTCTCTCCCCTTCTTTTTGTTAGAGAGAGAGAGAGAGAGAGAGAGAACCCTATGTTCGAACATAATTTAATTTATTTCCCTTTCCATATCTCAAAGGAAAATCTATAACTCCCCCTGGAAGGCCATTTGCCCTCTGTTATTGGGAGCTGAGGTATCACAGCACTGGGCAATTTGTTTCAACTGACTATCGGCAGCCCATCAGGACTCCCGAGGACCTCTGCCATCTCAATGCAATTGTATCTGGTATTGCCATTTATGATTTGTTTTTAATAGGTGCTAGTAACCATCAGACTCCAAGGTTTCAGTTCACACACAGCGCACCCACTCCGCTCCCTCCTGCAGTTGCTGCCTCCTCCTCTACAATGTTCATCAGCTGCTGAAAGAGGTTTCCACTTGTGCCATGGACAGAGACCGTCATTAACTCGGTCTGCTGTTCCCTAACAGTTGTATTTCTGGAGATGATAGGGTGGCCAACGCTGCTACAGGTTATAAGCCATTCCTGTGACAAACAGCTAAATGAGTGGGCTTTGACAAATGGTGAGTGCAAAGAGCAAGCAGCCCATGCAGAAGCTGTAGGTGGGCTCTCCCCACCGTTGCAAAGGTAACGTGCTGCATTTGTGTGCACTCACAACCATTTCTCTTCGCCAGGTCTTCCCATAACAGCGGCACTCAGTCAACTCTGAAGTGAAGAAAAGGTCTCAACCAAGACATCACACCTGCTTTTGCTTATATGCCAGAGTAATACACATAAGGCACCTTCCCCTTATTGCTGTAACCCTCCAGAACCTGTGTCTGCTGCCGGCATAAGAGCCCAAAACATCCCAAGCAAACTAAAACCACACCATGATCTCCTGCTGTAAAGCACAAGTCCTCTGACTGTGCCTGCAGCGAGAGAAAAAGAGGACGGGAAACAAAGTCACAGTAATAGGGCTGCAGATCTAGCAGATGAACGTCAGTGTTAAAAATGAATGGTCTCTGCAGAGAGAGGTCAGCAAAAGTCGTAGGATGTGGAAGACGACCGGAAGGGTAAAGTAGAGCAGAAGTGCAATTGGCCACGCCAGAATGAAGAGGCGAACGCTAGCCAGAGATGAAGAGTTTTCCCAGACGCAGGAACTTGAGCTATGGGGCACAGCAGAATTAAATCCCACCTGCTCTGCCCATGCCACCTTCCGCTCCTCACAGACGGTGAAAAGCAGGGGAAAGCAGAAGCCTATGAAAGCAGCCCACCTTTGGGCGCAGAGTGAGCCTTTATGCACGTACCTCAATTATTCTCCTGCATTGTATCTACACATACGGTCCATGAGTGCGTAGGAAGTATACTGCACACAGAAATGCACTTACCAAGTGAAGACAAAAACACATCCTCACACACGTGCACTCATCCAGCTAAGCGTTTTACCCAGCTAAACGGGAACTGATCGTATGAGCCTGAAAATGAGCAACAAACGTGGCTTTGCCTGTCAGGTCCCTGTTTCTCTTTTGTCTGATGTTCCAGCAAGTGCTGCCCTTCCTGTGACCGGGCAAGACAACGTTCACAAACTCACCTCCAGTAAGTAAAATGAAAATTCAGGCATGGCTAGCTTAGACTACTTCTTTTCTGAGACAAGGGCTGGCTCATTGGCACGTGCCAGACCGATGGCACTGGCACAGTGCGGTGCTTGCAAGTAGGGCCCTGGGCTGGCTCTCCATGATCCTGACTCCAAGTCTTGGATCTTCCACAGCACTGCTTGAAGTCTTCAGCAAGACTTCCAACCACTTTCCAGCTGCTGGTTCCTCAGTTTCCCCGCTGGTGAAGCGAGGACATTATAACTGAACACAGTGTAATTCAATAAAGATCTCACAAGCGAAGTACTAACCATTATAAATTGCTTGTAGTACATCCAACTTTTGGCTCCTAAAAAAAATGCAGGTGAGTTTCCTCCGGACTTGCCAGGTGCCAGGGTGATTTTCAGTGTTTGCAATTATCTCCACAATAGGCTTTTGGACAGAAGCTGCATGAGTTTAGTTAAGGCTGGTTTAAAAATGTGGGCCCATCTGTGTGAATGATGCATTCAGAAAGCAAGAGGATGAGCTACATGGAATACAACAGTGTGCATATATATTCCTAGATCTACCTATATAGATATATATACACTAGGTGTATACACATGCATGGTGAACATCTATATTCCATCTGTCCATCCATATAGCTATCCCTTATGTAGAGAAGCCTATAAAAATATCAAGGGTAATAGGAAAGACCTCTGCACCCTCTGCAATGGTGATTATTGACTGGTTCATTCAGTGCTTGATGGAGATAGCATGATTGCCTGGGATGTACCTTGTAGGTTTCTAAACAGAAGGCTCCAGAATCAATTTTGTGGTAACTGGTTAGATGTGACCAGCTTACAAACACAGCATGGATGTCAGGAAGCAAATTCAAGCAGCACCATTACTGTGTTTTTTTTTTTTAAATATCAGAGGTGAGTTAAGCCTCCTGGCTGAGGAAGCCACAAGATAGAGCACAGATTAATGATTCTGGCTTCTTTTCATCTCCAAGGTGACAAATCTGTGCACAACAAGCGCTGTACCACAGCTGGTGGTGCAAGGCTACACTGAAGCTCACAGCTTTCACAGGAAGATTTGCATCTTCCTCATGAAGTGAGGGTAGTGCTGGAAGTTTCAGCAGAGTGAAATCAGTTTGGTCACTCACCGGCATTTCCATCACTGGCTGAGGAACTTGCCTTGCAGGGTTAGAACCTGTGCCCATTCCGGTGCCCACACCTCTGCGGGTCTCTCAAGCTCTTAACTGTTTGCCTCTGAAAGCAAAATAGCTTATCCCAAAAACATGCCCTCTGCTTTGGTGGGTGAAACCCTGGAGGGGAGGGAGGAAGGGGGGGAGGGAGGGAGAACAATGGGAATTTTTGGGAGTACAAGTCCCTGGCAGTAATTATCAGTGGGGGGGCTGCACCCTGAGCAGTGGCCAGGGCAACCAGCCATGGATACCTTACTTTCAAACAAGTTTTCCAACAAAGCGTGGTGAAGTGACACCAAGGGACACCGGAGCCAAGTCGCTGATTTGACAGCTCCATTTTCATACGTGGCATCCTATAAGTGAATGCTTGGAAACTTGTCTCAGTTCTGACACAGCTCCGGAAGGACGACTGGGCTAGCAGGAGCAAGGCCAAGAGATCCCAGAGGTTTGCACTGACCTCACTTGCCTGCCACTAACTTCTAGGGGCACCATGAACAGATTTCTTGCATCCCCATACGCTGACTTCCATCTTTCAAATAAACGGACCTCCTGAGGCACTGTGGTGATCCAGCTGTGAGGCACCAAACCATCTCCGTAACAAGGACCGTAGGAGTGTAAGAGAAGGAGAATGAATAAAATGAAGAGTTACTCAATTTCAAAACTCTAAGCCACAAATCTAAGCCATTACAACAACAACAAAAAAAAAGTCTTTTGACCTAGACACATCTACATCCAGGTCTTGGCCACTACTCCTTGCCAGCCGAGGCTGTGATGGATAGGGACTGTTCTTTGTCCCTCCTGACTGGGGCTTGGCAGGAGGAGACCTGCTCCTGCCTTTTGTACCGTTCCATCACAAAACCTCACTCTTCAAGAAATGACAGCTCCTGTATCTTCCAGCCTGGAAGGAAACCTGGGTGAGAGTAGGGAGAGAGCTGTCAGGATGCCAGTTCTCTGGCAAGCAACTAGAAAACACAGAAATTAGAAAAGTAAAAACTATTTCTTATTAATGGACTTATGGGAAAAAAAAAATCGTGCACTGTCAACCCATGAAATCTTATTTGGACGATCGAGATGAAATTGTCACTTCTGACAGTAATGTTTACAAGGGCATCATGTGATGATGCAGCACAGCATGAAACCAGGAGCACCATCTAGCTCCTGTGAACTGTAACAAGACACAAAATGTCCCATTTGGGACAGGTATGAATTGTACTTCCAAAAATAACCACTCAGGTGTAAAATCCATTACACACAGATGTGAGGAAATGCAAAAGAGCCCTGCCAACATGGAGGGAGCCTCCTGAGCTCTCTCCACCCACAGGAGCTAGCAACCACTGTCTCTGAGCAGGGGACACAACTGCTGATGGGTGGCAGAGCACAAGGAGCAGAAATGCACCCATCCGCCCACTGCTGGGCACCAGCCTCAGAGAAGTAGTGGATATCATTGAATGGTTTCCAGCAAGGCATTGCACCAGCCGTCTACTTCCGAGTTCAGGTATGCACTTAGGCCTGTGTATCATATGGGCAAGAAATCATTACCAAGTCTGAAGAATCTGAATTTTTTTAAAACTCCAACACAAAACCTGTCTGACTCAAAGGAACCCTATTCAGGGTTGACCAACAGCTGAAGCCCATCGTGCGCTACAACAACTGCTCGTTGTAAGACCTTCCAAACAAAGAACAACCCAAGAGCTGCCTTATAAACAGACCAGAGACAGCAGTTACCAAACATTACGTGCCTAGGAAAGCAAAAGCGGCGGGAGTACTTTGACCACAAAGTCTAATCATAATTCCTCGGCATTAAGAGAGGGAACAGGGCTGAAGGGGTTTTAGTCGACATAAAGCGTTCTTATGTCTTCACCTGGTGTGCCTAACCACCACGACAGCTTGAATGTGGGCACTTGTGTCTGCGAGCACCTCACAGCTCCCTCCCCACAGCTGGGCCTTATCTCCCCCTTGATGCACACTGTACCAGGTGAAGAGGAAACGCATCCTGACCATTAGAAGAGGGGGTGATGTGCAGGCAATGACACTTTCACGTCAGCTCCGGGAGCAAGACAAAAGTAACCTCTGCCATGTCAGATGATCGCCGTTGAACCAAAATTGTTCTTCCAGATTTCTCCTCACTGTAAGATTACTTTTTAGATTGGATGCTTCGTTTTTTTTGACTAAAAGTTGATGTGAGTTGTACAAAGCATCTGGAAGAAGCACGTTTTCCTGAAGCATTAAGGATATCCTGAAGCATCCCTGAAGTTAATTCCTACAAGGGACATCTTTTCTGGGGCCCTGTACCTGTTTGAAAGGCACACCATGCTGACAGGGCTGCAGAAGTTTCTGAGCAAAGGGCTGTTTCTGAGCTGGCAACAGAAACAAGTCCTCACTCTGCCGGTGACAAAGAGATTCAGATGTCAGCAGACACAACATTCTGACATTTCGCTACTTCGGCACGCCCGTCTGCAGCCACGGGGAAGCTGTTTTATGAATGTGCAGTGGCTGTGTGATATGAAAGCCATTGCTTTTCCCTGATGTTCATCCCTGATAGATTTCCAATACCCTGACCTCTGCTGTAGACATCTCTTTTGCCATGTTGCAAGTCGGCTGGATCACTTGCAAGCTGAATCTGTGCTTTGACTGGATTTCCCTTTCACTCAGGGTTGGGGAAGCACCCCAGCTGCAGATCTTTGGTTTCCAACCTCAACCTGTGATGTGGTACTGCAGCAACAAAGAAAAATGCATCTCCTGTTAGTGCCATAAACTAACTTCTTTGTATTGTAAAGAATATAGTAAGTATTCTTTAACTACAAATATCTTTCAGCAGATTCTCAGAGGACATAAAACATGAGGAAATTCCATGCTCAAATTTCCCAGGCATCTGAC
Organism: Anser anser; assembly: GCF_964211835.1. Classification (NCBI taxonomy): domain Eukaryota; kingdom Metazoa; phylum Chordata; class Aves; order Anseriformes; family Anatidae; genus Anser; species Anser anser. The sequence continues at coordinate 882,913 of NC_139723.1, read as the reverse complement.
AGGAGAAAGACAATGGCGTATTTCAGAAGTCCAAGTATTTTGCCTGTTCTTTCCATCTCCAGCATCATAGTCATCTTCATGTAGATGGCTGCTGCTGCAGAGTCAAGAACATAAAAAAACAACAGCAAGGAAGGAGCTGTGCAGGCACCTCCATTTACACATCAGTCTCCCCGGCCGAGGCTAATGAAGAAAGAGAAAAAAAAGGCCATGGCTCTGAAACTGATTCCAAGCAAAAGCTTTTGCAAAGTTTCTCCACAGTTATCAGTGGGGTGCATCAGTGAGAGAGCACTGTGCTTGCTCTTGTCGCAACAGGAGAGCTATCATAAACAGAAAACAAACCTCAGGCTGTCTGGGGTAACTGCCCAGAGATACAGACAGAAAAAAAGGCCTAGCTGAATATGAAGTGGCAAAACAATTTGAAAATCACTTTCTTGTTTAGCAAAACATCATTGAAATACTATATATATATCAGGCCGTTATGCAAGCTGTTGGGGCAGGCAGGAACAGCACATCTCTGGGTGTTCCCAACTATGTTTTCTTTTTCCATCCTCAAAATCTGCTCAAAATAAAAAAAAAAAAAAAAGGGGGGGGGGGAGGATTTGGCTATCTGCGCAGCACATCTGGATGTCCTGCTGCCTGCTCAAAGCTCCTGATGATTGCTGAGGCTCTGTCTCTGCTGACGAATATCTGAAACCCCAGGCAGTCACTGGGCATGCAGCCTCCCCCCGCACTGGGAGGCGCAGGGCACCCACAAGGCTGGAGCACTGGAGCCACTGTGCACGCACCGCATGAAGCGTCCTCCTGTGTCTCCATCCGCAGCTCCACAGCAAGGAACCCAGAAGCCCTGCCCAAGGGTTTTGTGCTCCAGCACGGCACGCAGCGAGTAAAGCACTGTCCTTTTGTAAGCAGAATCACAGAATCACAGAATATCCCAACCTGTTAGGGACCCACGAGGATCACCAAGCCCAGCTCCAGGCTCCACACAGGACCACCCAAAAGCAGCCCTGTGTCTGAGAGCGCTGCCCAAACGCTTCTTGAGCTCAGTGCCGTGGCCACCACCCTGAGGATCCTATTCCAGCGCCCAACCACCCTCTCAGTGAAGAACACCGAATCATGAAAAAAGCACTGCAGCTCTCTTTATGATTTCCTGTATCCTGAGCACAAAGCCGTGGCCAATCTGTAACGGTGCTCTCCTTGACTCAGGTGCACCCAGGCAATATAAACAGCCTGTGGGTATGAGCCCCAAAATTCTGGAAACTCCGTATGACCAGCCACTCACGCAATGATTTAAAAACGCACAGAGAGCAAAATGAAGTCACCAAGTCTGGTGTGAATAATCCCACAGCCTGTCTTGTGTTTCTTTCCAATGTTTGTTGAATCTTTTGAATAACGGAATAGATTTGTAAGTAATGGGCCTATTCTACAAATACTAGGAGAGGCCAAAATTGTCAGGATTCAGTCCATTCAGTGTGCAATCACCTCTACCGACGAATAAAGCTTGGTGCAAAGAGTACACACAAAAGCCATGACAGACGAAAACTGAACTGGAAAAAAAAAATCCAGTCTGAGGATGCCCCCATTTTCTGCATCTCACTGATTTAATGCTGTCTGTTTACCAAGATCTTCCTGCTTGGCAACAACAGCAATTGCAGCTTAAAATATTAAGTCCCAAATGTACTGACAGAAAAAAACAAAATGGGTTTCCACTATCATGCAAGATCTCAGGAGTTTGTAATTTCAGCCAAGAAGTAATTCTGACTTGAAAATCCCAGTAAGCTCGAATCAAACCTTGGCCCAGCTTTGGCAGAGGCAGGTTTCAGTCCCATACGATAATCCAGGTACTAATGCCACGTTTTGAATAACCGTAGAGAAGTCAGCTAATATACCAGGGGTATTTTGTTACACGTGGAAAAAGCAGTTTAATGCTTTCCCAAGAACAGAAGACCGCACAGAGAGCTTGGCTGAGCCATGGACCCACACAGGTGGTTGCTCCCTCACACCGAGTCGAAGCAGGACGAGAAAGCCATTATTATTTCCGGGGGCAGGCACAAAGAAATACATGATACTCAAATAGTTCTTCCTGCCACGGAGGTGCCAAATAATGTATTTAACACTTTGGCACTGGACCTTCCATGTGGGGATAGCTTCTGTATCCCTCAGAGCACTGTTTGCAAGGGTCCAGACCTCCGTCCTTCAGCACGAAGCACGCACTGCGCAGCTCCCCGGCGCTCTCGCCCCGCACGTGGAGTGGGAGCACTTATTTAACGGGACGGAAATTCTCGGATGGGTCCTAGGGAAGGGGATCCACGCACAGCAAAAAAACATGAACGGGAGGAGAAGGAGGAGCAAAAGACAAATGAACAGGAACGGGAAGAGCAGGAGGATGAGGAGCAGCAGCAGCAGCCGGGGAGTGGCAGGCGTGCACGCATCAGGAGCGCAGACATACAACCTCCGTGTGTGCGCACAGGTGCAAATACGCTCTGTAGCTGCACCCTCCGCAGTCCTTCCTCTTGGGATGCTACCACTTTCTTGATAAAATCAGAGTGCCTCATCTCGCTCCTAACGTTTCTGTTTCTTTTTATGCCAACACTCATAATAAATATCCATCAAAAGTGACAAATCCTGCTTTTCCACAAAACAATTTTTTTTCCTTTGGAAAATGCATCCCAGCAAAAGAATTCCAGCCAGCACCAGTACTGACGGTATCAGGGCGATCTGACAAGACATCTACCCCTAAACTGGATTGTAGTTAAACCTTTATGAAGAGGTTATTTCTTGAAAAGCATCTAACACTCGACAGCTCCTGATGAGAACAGCTGGAGCTACAGCAGGGCTGCAAGGAGTTGTGAAAGTCGGGGCTTTTCATTAACAGCATGGGGAAAATCCCAAGCCTGCTGGAGCTCGTGGCAAACCTGACGGGTTCACCCCAGCCCTGGAGGAACCCCCCTGAAATTAGGGGCCACATTAGGACAGAGGTGACAAACACATGTGACATGCACGAAAGACAGCCAGTAACCTGCTCCTCGGGAAAAGGCAGCAGCGCTTGCAGAGAGCTTTCCTACACTGAGCTACGAACATGTAAAAGCGCCTATGGCCGCGCACCGCCGACTGCCAGGGCAGAGCTAACACACCTCCCAAAACCCTGGGAAGATATGTGGGGACCACGCTCAATGCTCAGGGAGTCACGGAGACACTCGGGAGTGCGTGGAAAGCTACAAAAGCAGACGTTGCTCCCACCACCTTACAGAGCCAAAGGGATTTTGTCCTACTGGAGGAGGACGTCAACCCACCGTTCTCATCAGAGCTGTGCAGAGGTTGGTCCCTTCGTCCCCAGAAATACCATCCTGTCTCAGCATCTGTCATGGAATGCATCATGTTCAAACATCACATAATAACAGATTAGGGTTGTAAATTGCTTTTGTTACATTTCCATGGATTTAGCCTTGTAGAATTGTTTCTGTGTCCAGTTCTGGGCTCCCCGGTACAAAAAAAAAGACAGGGATCTCCTGGAAAGAGTCCAGCGGAGGGCAACAAAGATGATACGGGGCCTGGAGCATCTTCCCTGTGAGGAAAGGCTGAGAGACCTGGGTCTGTTCAGCCTGGAGAAAAGAAGACTGAAAGGGGATCTTATTAATGTTTACAAATACCTTAAGTGTGCGAGACAAAGGGATTTGGCCAACCTCTTTTCAGTGGTCTGTGGGGATAGGACAAGAGGTAATGGCCACAAAATGGAGCCCAGGAAGTTCTGCACCAACCTGCGAAAGAACTTCTTCCCGGTGAGAGTGACGGAGCACTGGAGCAGGCTGCCCAGGGATGCTGTGGAATCTCCTTCTCTGGAGATATTCAAGGCCCGTCTGGATGCCTACCTGGGCAACCTGCTGTAGGGAACTTGCTTTGGCAGGGGGTTGGACCCGATGACATCTGGAGGTCCCTTCCAACCCCTACAATTCTGTGATTCTGTGATTCTGTGATTCTATGATTCTGTTTCAGAAGTCCAAACATTTTAATGCAACCATAGCTGAGATTCTGAACCGGCTCAGATTTTTTTATTTTTTTTTTCCCAGAATTCCATAAAGAATCTCCGGCTGGCTCAGCTTTGCTAGTTAATGTCCAGGTCAACTGGCATAGCACCAATAACCACACAGACCAGGGTGGTGCTTTCAGAAACACCCAAGGGCTTTAGAGTGCCACAAGCAAAAGGGGAGTCAAAGTCCTTCTCTAGACACCCACTACAGGTGACACCATCTCTGCTGGTGCCAAACTACCACCATCCGTGGCCAACACCATCAGCACTGGCCAGAGTGGCCAGAGGTTGCTGCCACTTCGGCACATACAAAATGCCCTGTAAGAGGTTCACAAAACATAAATGTGAAGACTAGACCTAAACAAAAGCCCTGGCCAAAGCCCCAGTCTTGTGGGAAATAATGTTTGAGGAATCAGGAAAAAAGTATTGTATTTACCCTTTCTTCCAAAGACTACGAAAATGAAGAGGTGAGCTCTTTTACTGAATGGAGAGTGACTGCCGTCAGAACCACAAGCCACCAGTTTTCACCTCCAGCTGTGGACGAGGCTGCCAGGGACCAACCCTAACACCAGCAGAAGGTGTCTTTGTGGCTTGACCCTCAGACATGCTCGAGGTGTCCAGCTCCACAGCAGCTCCACAGCAGCCGCGCACCCAGCTCAAGTAGCGGGCTAAGCCAAGGCGAAGGCTCCATTGCATCTGCAGAGCTGCTCATGGCAGACAGGGGCCTCCTGCAGACCCGCTGGCACTGGGGAGAGCACTCATCCTTCCTGGCCAGTATGCACCAGCACCAGTCCTCTGGTGGCAAGAGAGTTAGGAGGAAGACTGGCATGACTGCGTGACCATCACAGCAGTTTTCTTCCAGCAGTTCAGTTCACACACTCTCAATGACATTAAAAAGAAAAACAAGACAAAACAAACCACATAAATTCCACTAAGCTATAGACTGCACTGGATACAGCACAGATGAAGCCATCACTGCAATGTAACTAGTAAAAATAAGAACAAACTATATTTAAAAGGACTGTTTCAGTGTATGCGTGGCGAGGGAAAATAATTTCTTTAGCGGGCCAACAACCTGACAGGACAAACAGCTCACCACACTTTGCAACACTGGGAAAGGATCCCTGAATGCAGAAGGACAATCTGAATCAGCAGCAGAAATTTAAGTCAGTAGTTGCTGACCTGGCACAACATGATTCCCTTCAAAGACTTCATCTCATTATAGTCACTAGAATTATCCCCAAGAGTAAACACAACTCAAGTGAGTAAGCATAGCTGAGGTGGTCCTAGAAATGATTTAGGTAAACTCCAGCACATCTCTGGGAGGGAGTTTCTTTCTCTTTAACCTCTTCATGGACTTCAAAAACTTCACCTGTATCAACCGACTGCCTGGGTTTCAGAGATGTTGATTTCTGATATATTATGTACTTTTCTACCACTTCTTTCTGGATGTTACTAACGCCACTGATGGGTCTGTGTGTGCATACATCCATGTTCCAGACAGACATCACAGGGGCAGTAAAATGCAGCTAACACATATTATTATGAGTCCCACTCACCAAGCACATGGCAGTCCCTCCACATCCCTCTTCCCCACCCTGCAACTGACTTTCAGCCAGGCCTTGCAGTTCAGCACTTTGCTATCAAAAAGTTCAAGTTTATATTGGCAGATGATTTCTTTCTCTCCATAACCTCCTCCTTTTTTCCCCCTCACAGTGTTTCTGGAATTGACTGCTCCCCTTGTGGGTTTTGATCCTCAAAAGCTTCAGTCCTTTGCAAATGACTTGCAGTGCAGAACTCCCCAGTGAACAGCGAAGAGAACAATATCGATACTGTGAGGCTCCAGCATGAGAGGAGTTACAGCGATTTCTGTCAACACAAGACCCAGCCAGTGGTCAATTCCTGCACTGAGCATTCCCACTGGCTGCGATGTGTGTGGTTCTCCTGCCCGCAGCCTGGCACCTGAGTGCAGGCAGGTCCATAAGCTCCGTCACCGCTTGCTCCCAGCACCAGGCAGTCCCTGGGAGCAGCGGGACAGGCTGTACAGTGAATACTCCCTGTCAGGGCTGCTCAAACCGGCCAGGCCAAAGTGCCAAGGGCTGTTCATGAAACTCCTAGGGATAAGTCGGGAGTGGGAGAGCATCCTGACACCCAGCCCAAGAGAGGAAAGGGCATTCATGCTGGAGCATTTCACCAGAGGTGTCCCAGGACCAGTGGTACCTGACATTGGCTGCCAGGAAGAGGGGCCCACATTTCAGCCCTCAAAGAGAGAGAAATAAAGATCCTCAGTTGCCAGGGAAACTACAGTGAGATTCACATTGTGTTTATCAAGACTTGGGAAGCTGTGGCCTGAGAGGGAGCCTACACGCTCTTTGTTAACTCCCATGGCTGGTGGGGCTCCCCATCCTGACCACACCTCCCCACCCTCGCCCTGGTGTGCCCCGGCCTCCACAGCCCAGGTCCTGGCCACCACACAGCCCCGCTCCTTGGCACGCACCAGCTCCCACGCCACCTGTACCTCCTCCACTGACCCTCAGCTCAGCCCTTCTCCCGAAGGGGGGCCCAAAGTGTCCCCCCCTTGCAGCTTTCCAGGCACCCCCGCACCCACCTGCATTATCTCTCCTGCAGCCAGCTTCCTCCGACAGCCTTCACACCCGTCCCCCTACAAGGGACAAGCAATCGGGGAGCGAGAGGCAGGCCACCATGCCATGCCAGATCTGCTTCCCAGCAGGGCACCCTCACCCCCCTGCCACTCCTCCCTCGTCTGCCAGCTCCACCCTTTTGTTGTCTTTGCTCAGAAACTTTCTTGGAGGCACAAGGCTGTGTAAAGGGACGTCCTCATGTGCGCCTGTCTATCGCACCCACAGAGGTTTTTATTCCTTTACAATAGGAGGCCACAGCTTGTTCAGCTGCCACAGGAATTCCTGGACCTTTACACACCCCCAGGGTGACACAGGCTGGCCTGGCAGCTCACGCCATCCAGTTAGGGCGTCTTACGTGACACAGTCATCAGCGATCAGATGGGATGTCTGTGCTGGCAAAAAGAACGCGGGGCATCAGCAGAAAAATAGGGCCGAGAGGACAGGACAGGCATCAGTTGGTCTCCCTCACAAGAAGACACAGTGGTGGGACGCCACTGGACACAATTCAGGCAGTGTACGCATGCACGGCTGGTCACTGGGGCAGGCCTCAGACGTGGACAGAGCTATGGACCTGGTACCTGAGCAAACGCAGCACAGCTCAATACCAGCTGTGGATCTAGCACTGAATATTGAAAGAAGTGAAGGTAAGCCAAAAACACTTAACAAGCTTTCTCAGCAATCTCATAGAGTAGACACCCTGGAAGTCACACTGGCCTTTAGCCACGAGGGGAAGTCCCTGGCAGGACGTACTCTACACTGGGTCCCCTTTCAAGGCTGTTTACCTTCTGCCATACGGCCACTGAGACATTTATGCCCACACCCTTCAAGTCTCTTAACTCTGTGTGTGTGTGGCTTGCTGTTTCTGTCCTGCTGGGAAAGGATAGCTCCTGGACACGGAGAAAAGACACAAATACAGAAATGCTGTCCATATTATTAATCCTCATTCAGCCTTAGTCATGTTTGCTTTGCTTTTCTTGGTGTTTCTCCGGTAATGCTCTCCCTGGACGTGTCACAGACAGCTCATGTTCATATTTGTCAGTACAAAGCAATTCAACTGCCATTTCCTAATGCAGGTGTCTCCTATAGCCACTACAGGATGGGCACTACAGAAAATGTGCCCTGCACAAATTGGTACTTCTTGGATGCCTACAACTGTGCCTAGCCTGGGACATCCCTGTGTGAAAATCTGGTGATCATAACATTGGATGTTTTCACATGGCATTGGACTGTGTGCACATGCACACATTTCTTTTCATTCTCATTACCATCTCTGCCCCTCTTGGAAGGCTTATCCTTCCAGACAGAAGGCTGTGACCCAACTGCCTCTAAGCATAGAGTCTACATTTAAAGGAAAGGCATTTTTCAAAGAGTTCAGCTTAGAAAACAAAGCACAAACATCTACATCACCACACCAGATGCTGACAGCAACATAGGGTTATGGTTGGTGAGAATGGAAACAAAACAACCCATATGAGTGAAGGTCTCCTGCTATGCTAGTTTCAATTCCCCAAATGCCTCCACTGCTGAGAAGACTCCATACCAGTGAATTTGAAATATGGTCTGTGCAGCTGTTGTGTGCAGGTATTTAAATCTGCCAAATTTCTCCTGCAGCAAGAGGATGTGGGTGGGTAACAGACACATACATCCTGCACCGGACTCTTGCTAGATTCTGTTGCTCTTCTTCTGACTGCATTTCCCAGAGAGGGGCCAGGCCAGGCCAACAATTTGCAGTAAGCCATTCAATGCTGCACGTAGCTTTTTGCTCTCACCAGCTGCGTCTGCACAAGGAAAGAGAACAGGCTGACTGGTCTAGCACTGCCTGTGTCCCTGCAACAAAACTCCCTCTGTAACATCATGGCTGCATCCAGCCTGAGCAGCAGGAGCAAGACCCAAGCTGTGCTAATCTCTGTGCTAGAAGACACTGGCCAAGAGGGTGTCAATTCACACAGGACAAAATCATGCCACAACAATACATGGCAGGATGTAGCAGGCAATACAAGGCAATACTTAGCAGGGTGGGCCTGCTTCTGCTCCCCCAGGCCACGCTGACAGAAACTCTCCTTGCTGTCTGGACCTGATCTACAAACAGCGGCTGACAGTGCCGCAGGCAAGGACCTGTGTACAGGCAGGACCATGCTCAGACTGAGCAGCTCAAGCCCCCTGTGGACTGGAAAGCAGAAGGCTGTGCCAGAGGCACACTGGTGCGCCACCACAAATCTTGTTCTTGCTGCACCCGGAATCACCATTCCACACACTCCACTTGAGGCGACCCTGCTTGTAAAGGGGCACCACACACAGCCTGCTGCTTACAGCACACAGCTGTCATGGAAGCAGGAGGGTCGGGCTTTGCCTTGGCTTTGGAGGAGAGACACTGCAGTGAAAGCATCAGATCACAAGGACGTCACAGGTGACAGCCACATCCCCTTTCTGGTCTGGCATGTGCATTTGCTTCATGATCCCTCTCAGCATGACCCTGCTAGGAAAGTCTCTCTGTTGGACTTGACTGCTTTTTCTCTCCTGTACCTGCACAGCTCCGCAGTGAGCAGGATGGAAACCAGGGTTACTTACAGGAGACAGCAGAGAAAGGCAGAAGGAGGAGTGAACTGTGCCTTCCCTTGCGTTTGCTCCCAGTGGGAGCTTGGGTGTTGTTTTGGACCTTCAGAGGGAAGGAACATCCCAGCTGGGTCTCTTCTTGCCCTGCTCTTCCTCCTCCATCCTTTCCCTGGATCCTTGGATCCTCCTTCAGAGCACTCACAGCCCAGCAAAGTCCTGCATCCTACACACCATCCCTGGCTTGGCCTACTCTGTACCTACCTGGGGACACAGTTCCAAAGATCACGCTTCTTGGAGCTTTGATTTTCTCAAAAAAACAGACTCCGTGGAGTGTCCTGTTAGAGGACAATCACTGTCCACCTGACCAGCTTCGAGAAGTACAATAAAATAAGTTCCTTCACTACTGGCACCTGTAAATACTTGATGGAGCATACAGCTCAGCCTGACGCAGGGTCTTACTGCCTGCCTTTGTGCCCATCCTTGGCTTCCCTAAAGCAAATCCTGCTCATTAGAAGGTGGGTCAATCAGATCATTCTGTGCATTTCTGCCACCCACCTGCTCTTTTACAGCTTTTTCCTAAGCTGCGGGGCCAGATGAATGTGAAGCCACGAAAGTCAGAGGAGGGAATCTGAAAGCGAAATAGCAAGACTGCTTCCCAGCAGCATCTGCTGCTCGAAGCTGAGGAGATTGACGGCAACTATCTGCCTAGTTACAGAGCAGCCTGCTTCTTGTGTCAGTCTCCAGTAGTATGTCCTTTAACCACAAGTGAAAGCAACCGATCCCCCACGAAGGCACATCTGCTCCAAGTCCATATTACAGCAGGGAAAAAAAAATGACACCTTCAGCTATATAAACCAATAAAGACTGTCGGATTTGGTTTGCCCCTGTTGCTACCCAGCAAGCTCCCCACTGGGATAAAGACTGGTGACATTCGCTAAAAAAATGTCAAGAGTGAGGAGAACGAAACTGGATAATGAATCACACCAAGTACTCAATGCAGCTGGAAGAATTGAGGGGCGACTGCACCCCACTTCACTCCCCAGCCAAGGGAAGCCAGGATCACCAGACAAGTGCTGCACACTGTGGCTCTATTTATATGTGAACAAGTATACAAAGTTATAGCAGCAGGCACGCATCTTGGAACAGCTACCAAGAAAAGAAGCGACATGTTAAAAAGGTGATGTAACAGGATTGCTATGGAGGTAGTCTCCCTCCAGCTCTCAGAAGTCTGTAAATGGTAAAGTTAACTCTGCCCCCTTGTGCATCTGCATCATGATACAGTCTGCAATTAAAAGATGACATGCTTCTCTTATTCACGTTACAGACTAGCATTTGATCCACCTTGTTGTCATCTGCAGCGCAGAGACCTGGGACTCCTTCGTCAACACCTCAAATCTAGCTGTGCAGGGATAACTTTTGCTGAGCAGGATGAGGAGGGGTTATGGAGTCTCCCTGGAATCCCCGTCAAATGGACAAAGATGTTGAAATATCAGGTTATGTACAAAGTCTGTCCTTCACACACCTCTCCAAATCTGCAGCTGCGAGCTGTTAGAAAAGCAATTTAAATGGTCTGCTGAAGACAGCATAGCTGTCCAACTTACAAGCTCAAAAATCATGACTGATACTGCCAAAACAACGGGGTTGTTTTATAAATCATGTGATCTCTTCTAATAGTCAATTGGAAAAGGCTGGGGAATTTCTCAGCTATGCCTCTGATCTTTCCAAGGAAGCATTTAAATCTCTAATCTACAATTGTGAGTTCTTCCTTCTTGCTTAAATCAGTGCATCTGTAATCACACACATCCAAGAACTGGTGCGTCAGGACAATGCCATGAAAGAGTCACGTAACTTGCAACACAAACTGCCACTTTCCTGCTGTGACTCGTAAAACAAAAAAATTCTACTTCACCTGCTTTAATATATATACTTATTTATGCACTTATGGCTTTGATTTGGGAAGGAAGTTAAAAAAAAAAAAAAATGTGCAATCACAGATTTAACTAAAACAGGCATATTCAGCAACTACCTGAACTTTCACAATTTTATAGTCACACCTGCTTCTTGTGTGACTGAAATCAACCCCACAAAGCTCTCAGCAGTCTTTCTCCCGTTTCAGTAAACTGAACATTACTCTATAATCCAACAGGACATCTGCAGACACCCACCTTCTGCTTGTGCAACAGGGGCTCCACACTCCTTGCCTGTTTTTAGCCCGTTTTCTCCAGAAGTTAGGTTTACGGCACCGCAGTTTCTGTGCATCTGCCCACCTCTACCTCTGTCCACGTGTAGCACTGGGGGTCCCAGGGGATGGGGAGATGGAGAAGGAAGCACGAGACCCACGTGTGATCCCCGCTCACTGACCTCGTGGCCAGGGCTGACTGCAGAGTAGTGCCTGGACCCACTCTGGCACCCCTGGGTGTTGGGAGGTAGGTCACATTTCCAACGCGTTCCTCCAAAGCCAAGCAGTGAGCTCCAGGCCACAGTGAAAACCACTGATTTCTCCTCTGCTCAGCAATCTTTGGTGAACAAACCTCTTTTCTCCTCTTTTACTACTCCCTGTGGCCGCTCCTCTATTCAAGGTGGAGATCTCTGCCCCTTCTCAGAGGCACAGATGGGACTTCTGCCTGCACGTGGCCAGGAGGACCCACTCCCCACAGACATGTGGAGCACATTACCGCAGGGGATCAAAGGCAGGAAATGGGAATCTGACGTTCTGGAGGGCAGGGTGGCAGCACATTAGAAAAGAGCAACCACGGGCCTCCCACCCACTGGTGGGTCACTGCCAGCGACATCTCACCTGAGCGCCTTCCCACACGCGTGACCGCAGCATGGCCACTAGGCCCCCGGTGTGCCCTCTGCTCCCATGCACATATCAAATGATGTGGTCTTGACCCCAGCTCTTACTAGTGAAGGACAGCTATAAACCCTGATTTGAGGACTGCAGGCGATGTTCAATTCAAGCCACAACCACTTGTTTCCTCTGCCATCTGGGCTGACAAAAGCCCCTGACAAATGCAGCATCACAGACTGCTCTACTGTTAATTTTCTGCGTCTTTGTGGATGGCGACACCTCCCTGGCGTTTTTTTTACTTCAGGTGGCCACAGAATCAACACAAGGATTCCTCCCCTTTTCACTGATGGCAGAGAGATGTTCCTCATCCGGGAAGAGAAGGTGACCAAAAGCTGACACACTGAAACTGCTTTCTAAGACGTCAAGACCCTGTTCCCAGAAACACTGCCTTCATATGCAGCAAAGGACCGCAGGGTCATGCAGGAGGTCCCCGAGCTGGGCTGCGACCTCAGGAAAGGCCCTGCTGCATTCAGACAGGACTCCCCACAGCCAGCGGACGCAGAGGGCGGGCGAAGGGCACCTGCAGCTCCCTCGCACCCCCCTGAGCCCCGGCAGCCCCGCAGGGCCCCTGCAGCCCCGCTGGGTTCCGGCAGCCCCATAAACCGCGTTACCCCTGGCCGGGAGCCTGCTTCCACCACGGCCGGCTGCCCACCAGCATGCACTGTCCTGGCACCCCCGGAGAAAACCGCTGCCGTTACCTTCGTCTCGCTTGCGCTTGTTGCTCTCGGTGCCGGGGGAGGCGATCCCCAGAATCCCGCTGATGGAGTAGGACGAGCCGGCGGAGTCTGTGCTCACGGAGGACACCTGGGTGACGGACCCTGTGGAGGCTGCAAGGCAAGGCAAGGCCAGGCAGTCAGCGGGCAGCACAGCACAGGCACCAGCCTGGCAGAGAGCCGCCTGCCGCCGCGGCATGGCGGTTGCAGGCCAGGGCTCTGCTGGCTGCCCAAGAAGGCTTCTCGCGGCAGCAAACGCCACCTGGCCACACGTCAGCTCACATCCCCAGGCAGGTGGAAGGCTCTGAGGACACGGCAGCATGGGGAGAAGAGACTCTGGAAGTGGGACGGAGGGGGAACGTGGCAGCTCGCAGGCTGGCCCTGCACTGGCACATCCCTACATCCCTGAGCACAGGGTGCTCTGCAGGGCCCGCACAGAGCAGACACCTTAAACCCCAGCTGCCTCTACCAACCCTGAGCCCCAAGAAGCAAGACTGCTCATCTCTGCTTTTGTTTTTCTCAGTGAGAGGCAGCCCCTAAGCTACCAGAGCAATCTGATGGCTGCTTTCCCTCCTCAGAGATTATTTTGGCATTTTCAAGACAGACAGACCCAGGATGCTGGACTGCAGCGTTATCTGTGTGATGAGCTCAGCATTTAACACAGCTCTTTGTGGGCTGCTGTGCCTCTCACAGCACCAGCCTACCTTTGCCAAAAAAGAGTCAGCGAGCGCTTCGCCCATTTCACAGGTAAAAGCCTGAAGATACAGAAGAACCGAGACACACACACACACGTCTGTCTCCCTCCTGCATAAGGAGCACAATCTTGTCTTTGCCACAGCGGCTTTCACCACAGAAGCTGCCTCATCAGTCAGGACACCCTTTCCAGAGACCACCTCCAGCAGCCTTGCATGAGTCCTGGCTGAATATTGCTGGTCTGCGTCTGAATTAAAGTTTAGGAAAGTTTTGCTACTTCTTCACTCAAGACTGCAAGTGCACAAAGAATTATGGAAGGGATGGCTGATAGATGAAAAAAAACACATTCAAAACTACTTACTGACTAATGATGCAGAAAATGTTATGAATAAGTATCCCTTTCTTGATTTATTACTTTAATTATCTGACATTCTATAGACCCCCATTAGTGGGGTTTTTTTGGTTTAGATTTCAATTTTCTGTCTCATGGTGAAAGCTATTTATCATAATAATCAGTAAAATTCAAAACCTTTTAGCAGTATTTATAAAATTCATTTACTATGTTCAGTCCTTGGAGAATGACAAAGAAGGTGCATTAGCACGTGTGCTGAAGTGTTTTATGCAGAATTATCTGTCCATAAGAATGATTAAAAGTTCTTTAGAATATTTGTAATCCATTATGCTATTTTTTTAATATAAAAAAAAAAGTTTTTCTTACCTATGCTGTGGCTGGAGGCTGGGACTTGCTGATTGGGTGGCTGCTGCACCTTTGTCCGTATGATCCTGTAAGTAGTTGAAAAGAAATGGCTACTTAGCATTAAGCATATAATTAGAGGGGACACACCACACACTACTTTTTCACTTTGGGATATCTACATCAATACAAAAATTTCTTTCTGCGTATTGCAGACAGACCCAGGACTACATTTTTGCCACCAGACCAAGTCATCAGGGACATTTGTATGACCAAATCCTACACACTCCTTGAGATCCAGCAGAGGGTGGTGCTTCAGTCGCTTTGAAGACATAGTCCTTAATGCCCAAGAAGGACACTTCTGTAGCTGTTTGGCCACCGGCTAGACCCAATGCCACATCTTCAGGGAACCAGACGCTACTGAGCTCAAGCGCCCCACTAGACTGCTATCTGCAGCCGTGGGTGCTTGAACACATTTGTAAATCTGTCACTAAACCACCCTGGGAAGAGTACTCGGACATCTAAAAAATCTGGATACCCCTGAAAGGATTCTGCTTATCCAAATTAATATTAAAACAAAAATGTGATGGATTAAATGCTAATCTTAAAAGCTGAATAACTACATTGTCATTGCTGGGGACGGCCTCTGCTCTGAGTTATAATGATGTAAATCAGGAAACATTCAAAGGAGCAGAGACAACAAAAGGCATGTGTTGTGTTACAGGACAAAGGGCAGCTGTTAAGAAGAGCTGGGGAAGTGCTCTATCAAACGCTCACCTGCCGACCCACTGTTAAAAAAGAAAAGAAGGGGTCTGAAATGCCTCCAGGGATTACACAGTTCTGCCACAGGCTGCAGTGGAATCAAAATGGGCTTGAGCGAGGCACGCTCCTAAGTCAAATCACATGTCTCTGTTTTATGCACTGTTTACGCAGTTGTAATGCTGTGGTAAGCATTTATCCTGTGTTTACCTAGCAAACTCTTTTCCCATTTCTGCCTGCCTTGAATTTGGAAGAGGGGAGCGGAGGAGAGGGGAGGTGGGAGACAGATGTGGCGATGCATCATGAGAACACAAAACAGTTACTTGCTGGAAAGTTAGCCCGTGAGCCTGTACAGGAACCTGCACTGGTGATGCCCACCCTCCTCCTCAGCACAGGACTTGCTGCCTGCCCCTTCCCTTCCCTTCCCACTATGGGGCTAGGTGTGAAAACAAGTCTACATTCAGCTGTCAGCACCAAGGTGAAGCTGTTGGCTATTAGACGTCTTCAAACTCCTCAGTGACAGGGTCTCTTGCTTCTTCTTCCTCTGCACAGGGCCCAAGCAGCCGGCTGCACGTGGGAGCTGCAGGGAGCTATGCAGGAAGATTGGTGGGGGAGAGCACGCAGCCGAAGATGACAAAGGACCCCGTACGAGCAAGACTGAAAATAGCACCCTGTACGAGGCTTCCTTCCTGTCATGCCAAAGGAAGGGTGTCTGGGGCCTTCTGACACAGAAATATCTTCATCTCTGGAGGGACAGGGGACTGGAGCACACTGAAGCAGCTGGGCAGCTTATTTGAGCAAAGCTAATCGCAATGATTAATTATGCCTTAGTTGCACAGAGTTGCTCCTGCTGCGGAAGAGTGGCCTATTATTAATATTAATTAATGTTACTAATTAATAATAGTAGTTATTATTCAGTTATATAAGGGGGCAGCAACTCAAATTCATCTGCTGAAATGCACCCTCCGTAGCAAGGACACGCTATGTGTAGACCACCACAGAGGCTTTACAGGGCAGCGCCCCAGCCCCTCAGCTCTCCAGCAGCAACAGCAACTCTCCACAGCGCAGCCCTGGGGCATCACTTCTCTCCGCACAGGGGAGGCAGTGCACTGCAGGCTGCCGCTGCAGGGAGGCTTATGGCTCAGTTCACCTTGCCTCTGCCAAGGCAGTAACCATCCGGAATGGCTTCTGGTGGGAGCTGGCATCGGTGGCTAAAAGGCAACGTCCCATTTGCACCTCAGGGCTGAATACGGGCGTTATGCCTTCGTACCAGAAGTTTGCGTCCTTGGCGCGTGATAGGCCTGTCTGCAAAGTCTTGAAACATGTAAGGACAAGTCCAACGACTGCACCATAGAACCGTGAGGATTTAGCATTAAAGCCAAGTATTTTGATGTAGCTTCCAGGTTCTTGTCATAACAGTTTGGTTTGGGTTTTGGGGACGTGCTCCTAGGCTGGCAAAAATAGTTCTGCAGGTAAACAAGCTGACTCAAAAAGATCATGTGAATTTCAAAAGGGGTTTCACACCCTTCAGAAAAGGGAAAGATCTCAGCCACAGTTGCATGCAGATGAGAAAGAATGAGATTGCCAGCCAAATAACTTGGCTGTAGATCATGAAACGGAGATTCTGATGAGAAGTCAATGAGTGCGCAGACATTATCAAGGATAAAGCAGGAAGCAGAATAAGGAAAAGGGATCAAAACACACTGGAACCTACTTAGTGTCTCTGCGTTCTAGAGCTACGAGTGCATTTTTGGTAGCCTTTTGGAGAATGCTTGAAGCCCTACTACGTAAACACAGGACTGCTCATAGCAGCATCAATGCTTCTGACATGACAGGTGCCGAGTCGACTTTTACGGAAGCAAAGTTTGCCCTTAGTTATCTGAGAACAGACAGAGCAGGATTTTCCTTCAATTTTCATGGTGTCCATATCATTCCTCAAATCCTTTTTTAAATTGAAAATGCGATGTCCATAGCGTTACTGAGTGCTGCTTTGGAGTCTAAGCTAGACAGGAACTTCCAGGCAGTAGCAAAGGCTGTGAGTGAACTGACCCGTTTTTGCACCTAACCATGCGGATGGATGACTCAACTCTTAGTTCAGCAAGACGGAGCCACCACTCTGCACTATCACTGGGGAAGTCACTCCTGCTACTCAAGCGGCAACTCCATGAATGCAAATCAGGTTGGGATAGCCAATAAAAGAACAGTGCATCAATTTATTTCACGTCCATGGACACAGATGGGACTTTATAGCTAGCTGCACTCAAAGAATTTGCATGAAATCGCACAAGTGAGAACCATCTCACCAGAGCAGTGAGACCAAGCCCAGTACAGAAAATACTCCAGAGAGAAAATGGAAAGACTCGGCTTGCCAGGGGCTGTTTGTTGGTGTGCTTGAGGGTGCCTGCATGCTCTGCCTTCCAGGTATTAATCCCCTATTATCACTCTGGAGGGCTGGAGACATAGCTGAGTACTTCACAGGGTTTTTTCAACACCAGCCTTAGACATCCTTTGACTGATATGGATGCAGGTTAGTATAGACCTTCAGACCTCGACGTGAGCACAGACCTGCCTACCCAAGCTGGGACAAAACTCACAAACATTGGACTGAGGCTCCAGATAAGATTGTCCTGCATTTTTACAAGGGAATTCAAGGCCAATTTAGATACATCTATTTAACGTGCAGACACTACCAGCCAAATTTCCCTGGTTTATTCATGCTAACAGCACCAGACCGTGGCCAGCAGAGTTCTAGGCCAACTGCAGCAGTACTGAGCAGGACAGGAAGACCTTGAGACCCGTGCTATGGATCATCTCCTGAGGTACCTAGGGGCCTGTCTTTTTCCAGATCAACACCACCACCCGACCCAGTTGCAGTCTCAGCTTTCGCCAAGATGAAGTACTTCCCGCTCAGTCCCCAGCGCAGTGGAGGCCTCATTTGGATCAAATCAACACAGATCTTTACCAGCAAGAACTGCAAGACATGGACTGGGGAATGGGAAAGGATGGAAAAGAAGCAAAGGCCAATAGCACAACCTGCCCGGTCCTAGGAAATATTTATGACTGTGAGGCTTTTGCCACCCGGGTGACCCCACAGCCACTCCAAAGCCCCAAATACATTAGGTAAACACGTAAACTGCATTCCTTGCAAACAACCCAAAACACACAGTTCTACTGACAAATGAGGATTCAGCGAACAACACTTTCTAGCAAACTCCCTCCCCAAGACCATACAAATCTTTACCTGTTAATTGAACTGACGCTGGGCACGGTGTCATTATCACATACTCTCTCAGCAAGAAGTCTATCCCTGATCTCCCAGGCAAACATGGTAGGATTTTGGCGTTTGTACTCTGCAATTTTTTCGACGACTTTGGGTGTGGCGACCTTTGGTTTTGATCCTCCAATCACTCCAGGCTTAATACTACCGGTTTCGTAATACCTGGGACAACATCCAAAACAAACCTTTCGTTATCACAAATAGACAGAGAACACGCTTTGAGATTTATAGAGAACATGATTTCAAGGTAACCAAACCCCAGCAAATCTTGAGAGACATCTTCACTTTCACGTACATATTTTCTGCCTATGTAGTGTTTTATCACCTAGTAAATTAACTTATAGTAATTGGAATTGGGCCATAGGGTAGAATATATAGTTTTTCATAACAGAAAGACAAAAGAAGCAGTGCAAGACTAAAAGGCATTCCAGGATCCAAAATTAAGTGCAAATATGTGTTATTAATCAGGGGTATTGGCAATAATAGAAACAAATCACACCAAAGACCACTTTTTGCAGTAAATTACTGTTTCTAAAGAAATTCTCTGTCATTCGTATCTAGAACGTGTTATCATTTCACAGTGAAATGAAGGCTGGGTGTCGTATTTTATTTGCACCTTCAAAATAAATATGCTGGCATACCTTTTTCCCATTTAACTGTTTCAATATATATGTTACTGTTTTAATAGTTAATATTTTTCATAATACATTACTTTTAATATTATGCTTCTAATAGCTGTAACCACAAATTTTAAGGTAAAGGGAGCTGTTCACATTCTCAAGGGTTTCAGTTGATTTGGGTGTTGGTTTATCTGACCAGCTCCACGATCCGTTCTCACATACATGATCTTTACACACGCGAGCAGTTCTGCTGTCATACAAGAGAAGGTGGTAGGACTGCATCCCTAAACTGACTGAGATGTGTCAGACAGAATTTTTTTCTTTTTTGCATTTAAATCACACAAGCACAACTGCCTTCAGTAGAATTGCAACAAAATGTCGCAGCTGAGATCCCCAGCCACATCCATCTCCCCCTTTTTAATAAGCAAAGTCTTGAAAATGTTGTTAAAAATATGTCCATAAGATACTACCCATTGAAGACCAGAGAAGAGACTAGGAATGAAATCACGCTCCTCTGTGCTGAGATTTCAAGGAATGCAACACACAAGATATTCTCCTGGTCATGCACTTTTTGTATCTTGTGAATTTCCTTGTAACCAGATGAAAAATAAATCCCCAGGCTACCTGCAACCACTGCCCTAGCTGCCCTTATCTGGCTCATCCTTTCTGAACAGACCCTGACTTCATGAGCCTTTCAGCCGGAGACCCACCAAGATGTAGTCTCTTAGCAGCTTAACCATGTCCACCGACTGCTCCGTGCCCAATTTCCAGTAAGGAGCTCAGAACAGACTACCAAATAAGAATGTAAAATTATTTCTTAACGTGTTTTTTTTCTGCAGCTACTTGATATACCCATTATATCAAATAATAATAATAATAATAATAATAATAATAATAATAATAATAATAATAATAATTACGGTCTTTCCAGCATGAGCAGATCAGAACACAAACAGGCTGCACAGTGAAAGTCAGTCTCACTGTAGCATGCAACCATGTTTGTTAAATTTCCGTCAGGTCACTAGTTCTTAATCTTCCTCGGAGAGCTCTGTGTGTGGGGCCTAAAATTCCTTTGAGGGGACTAATACCATGTCGTTTGTACATGTTTTCAGATATTCTGGATGCAGATGTGAACTCAGTCTCCACAAGCCATTTAGGTAATATTAGTAATGGACAGTGTCAAGAGTCAGAGATAGATTAACCCTCCCAGTCTCCCTTAGTCATGAGCTTTAGGGCAGGAGGGTAATATTTTGCTCCTCCTGTGCTTAATTTTCTGAGGCCATAATTAAATGAAGGCAAACTTGGATCACAAGCTTTCTAAAACCTTACATCCCTGGCCTCATAACCTTTTCTAGTAGAACTTCTACTGTAAGAAGGGTGTGAAAGGAAGCCATACAATAAACGCTGCCCAAACAGAAAGTTGTAATTTCTTCCTTCCAGCTGAAACCATGGATTTTACAAGCCTTCCTTTGTGTTCATCTCTCACACGGCCACGCTGCACCTTCGGGCAGCATCCTGCGGCCAGCTACCCCACTGATGGAGAACAACCCTGATGGCACACAAACCAGACACTGGCAAGCTGGGGGAGCAGTCACTGTGTGCACAAGACAAGTTTCCCACAGCTGACTCTGCTGGGGGTGGGTAACGCGTGACAGCAGATGCCCTCGGCACCCCGGCGCTGCCAGCTAGCGTGGCAGCGGTGAGCTCGCTGCGGGTCTGTCGGCGGAGGCACTTCCCAAAAAACGCTGCCGCAGCAGTGGGACAAAGACGTGGTGCCCTCCAGACAGGAAGAACTTCACTTCTGAATCCTTTAGCCGCTATCTGCCGACCTACCCTCCCCACCTCGCGCCGTGCAAAAGCGCACACACGTTTGCAGGCGGCTTGTCTCGCACGGGAGGGCGCGGGCTTGGGCCCAGACCCCGCTTCCTGGGCAGCCAGGGGAACGTGCCTGCGGCGTGGGTCGGTGAATTACCAGCAACGCTAGTGCCGATGCCTCCTGGTTCACCCGAGCGACTAACGGAGGGAGCAGCACGAAGCAGTGGCAGGCGGCACAGCGCTGGCATCCCTGACTCCCATCTCCATTTTAAAGGCAAGGCTGGCTGCAGTCAGATTCATTCCACGCACGCGAGGTCCAGGCCTTTTGCTGCCAACAAATTGGCAATGCAGGTAAAAATCGCGCACCCCTGCAGCACCCACCTCTGGGACAGGGATAGTGTCACCTGCACCGCAACCGACTGGTCCCCAGCCTGTGGGCTGCCCAATACGAGGCTGATTTTTAAGGGAGTATTGAGGGCAGATAGGAAAATTCCAACCATAAAATTCCGAATGTAAAGATTTTTCGTAAGGACTCCTGTTCTTCACACACACACAAACACACACACACACAGAGCTCCAATTACAGTGACATTTTACCCACCGTAATTATTAGTTATGAAAATAATGAGGTATGAAATTCCAATTTATTTTTGACAACTTTAATGACAAAGCTTTGGAGCTTCATTCTCAGCTGTATACCGCAAATGTATCTAATGATAAATCTATTTAAATGAGCAAAAGTAAAACCACTGGACATTTGCCCAGTAAATAAATTGCCCATTTCTTAGTTCTACATTGGTCCTGATGGGAATTGTTGGTAAGTCTGCTGCAGTGCGGAGCGTCACAAAGCAAATTATATAATGGTCACACCAGGAGCAGAAACCTGTACTGAGCATGGATGCACGTCTCTAACAGTATGAAATAGCCCGCGAGGGGCAGGCAGGTCTCAAATAAAGCCCTCAAAAAGTTTTTGTCTATCAAGTAGTAAAGGCGTCAGTGTCCTTAAAGTCACACCAGTGTAAGACCAGGAGGAATGGTTACAACCCGCAGGGAAGTGCACCTCTGAGCAGCTAATGCATGAGAGAAGAAGGACAGATGCTTAGCTTAATCCGCACATCAGCTCATGCAACTCTAAAAGCACACTGTCCAAGATTTGTGAGATAGAGTTCAGCGGTTAAGCTGGCTGCAGGGTGTTATAGCGAAAAGAATGCTGTCTTCTACAAAACCGGGGGGGGGCATGACTTCAGCAAGTAAATTTGCTTGTGAACACTTAAATTGTCACTGAGAGATCAGAAATGCTGCCAATCTGAGCAGGATCTCACGCATGCTACAACGAAATGGTCCTTTAATAGTTTTTACATCTATGCAATGACCAGTAAAGCTAATTGATTAAAAAATGGAAAAGAGGAAGATGGCACAAATAATAACAGTAGAAGTAAAATGCTAAACAATGAAATTAACTGTTAAAGTCTAGTAAACATGTCAGAAGTTAACTTTTACAAATTATCAAAAAAAAACAGAGCAGCAACAAGAATAAAAAATAAAAATAATAATAAAAAAATCCTTACTATAAGGTGGTTAGAGACCTCAGAATTTTCATCCCGGAATCTGAAACTACTTCAGTACAGTACTTTATACAAATGATGTTCAGAAGATACAAAGAAGAAAGGATTTTTTTTTAACCTGAATCTGATTCATATTTTAAAACAAAATCAGGAAATGATAAGAATTTAGAGATTAATTTGCCGTCTCTGTAGTGGTTTGAGCAAGTTCCATCTGAATGGAAAGCTACTCCCAAAATAACCAAATGTAAGATGGTTAACAGCTACTTATTGTATCCTCTGCTCTAATTAAGAACATATTCCACCACAAGAGTAGGAAAAGACCTCAAATTAAACAGTGGGACAGGTTTCAATGTAGCGTGTGTGAATGAACGTTCATGCAGTGTAGAATGATAAAATTGCTAAAAGTAAGTCTTCTTCAGAAAGCACGAGTTACTTTCCCTGAACGTTCCCCGACTTGTCTTTCCTCTCCATTTTACTGAAGCTGACTCACAGATTTCTCTGTGTATTCACAGCAGACTACTGCAGAATATATGCTACGTATACACCAAATATCACACGTGGCATTGTGCACTGTGCATTAGAATTACCTGTAAGAGACTGTGAACAGGGCAAAATAAACATATAAACAGTTGCATTTTTTTCCACACGTCAGGCATATAAAACCATGAGTGGTGATCATGAGCCCTTGTCCTCGCCTGTTGGTAACCTTTAATTAAGGGTGTTTTCTCTCTTGATGGACACGAGAGATTTGTCGCCCACCCTTACCTGCCAAGTATTTTGCTGACACAGCCATGGCTGACACGGAGCTGCCTGGAGATGTCGCACGGCCTGACCCCTTGGTGGGCAAGCTCCACGATCCTTTGGCGAACGACGTCTGGGAGGGGGCGGCCGTTCACAAAAACACCCCCCAGCTGATTCACGCCTCCATGTCCTGAAACAGACCGGGGGAGGGGGGGGTAAAGGCAGGAAAAGAACAGCGTTGTCAGAGTTGGAAGAGACCTGTGCAAGGCAGTCCTCCCGGCGGTGCTGGGGACGTGCTTCCCGCAGGCGGGTCACCCCGCGGCTCGGAGGCAGCCAGAGCCGCGCTCTGCAGCCCCGCCGTGCCCAGTGCCACTCGCCAAAGGGAAGGACCCACCAGCCTGAAGGCAGAGAGGGCTCTGCGCTGGAAAATGGCCACCCGAGACCACGTGCGGTCACCCAGCTCCACCAGTCGTGGGCCATGGCCCCCCCAAACACAGGGCCGAGGCTGCCGGACCACGGACTCTGCGGGCAGGCCTGGAGGTGCCTGGTGGGAAGGAGTCAGCCACCGGCTATGAAGCCAAGTAAAATAAAGCTGGGTGACCGTTCAGCATGCTCGTTATGTGTGTCTAGGCACAAAAGGGGGTACCTGCAATTAAGCACGTTATTTTTTTTCAAAACAACTGAGCTTAATCGAGAGCGCGAAAAAACAGAGAATGACTTCTGCTCCGATAATTTATAGCAGCCTTGGCAGGTATTATGATCGCCCAAATGAAATGTGAGCACTGAGGCAAGCCCAATATATTATTCCTTTTGTAGCAGATTTGCACTGTTCACCTTTAGCAAGGTGAGTCATATGTCTGATGGGACCCAGTCAGATGGATAGTACTGAAACCATGTAAAACCCACAAACATGTATGTAGTAATCCCATCCACCAAGTGGGAAAATATAATTAACCCTTGTGATGTTAATCATCCAAACTACTTAGATTGGAGAGAGTGGAGAAACTGAAAACAAGCAATGGGGGCAGTACAGATGCCAATGCTGGAGCAAAAATAACAGAGAAAATGTCTCTATTTACACAGAAATTGAGTGGTACTGAATAAAGTGACAAGTCAAATGCCTCAGTGTTTAGATAAATGTACATACATATACATATATATATTTAAAGCAGTTTTATTTAAAACTAGCCATTGCACCACGGACAAACGGCTGTCAAACTTTGCAAACACCTTCTAAAACTACCAGGACAAATAATTAATCCATACAGAATACGTGACTGTCAAAGCCAGTTAAAGCCCGCAAAGAGCAGACGAGTGTTGCCCTGCCTTTATCGGCGCGTGAAGCAGACCCTTCCCAGAGGCCGAATGACGCTTCAGGCTCGAGGTGTCTCCCAAGTTTGTTGGGAGCAGACCCAGGGCAGCGGGGCTGCCTTCAGCAGCACCTGCCAAAGGAGCTCCCGGTTGCACACAGGGAATGCTGCGCTGCCCTGGCGCTCAAATGGTAGCGTGGCCAGAGGGAGGAAAGAAAACCCACTACTCACTCAGGATAAAAATGCAGGAGCAACCCAACAGAGCTGTAGTGAATGAGATGTCAGGGTTTTCACCTCTTAGCAGCTTTAATTACATGAAACCATGGACAGGGCATTCAGTGCGAATGACAAAATTCTGCGGGTGGGGGAGGTCCAGAAAGGGAAAGGAAGGAAGGAGGGAGGGAGGGAGTGAGGGAGGGAAGGAGTGAGGGAGGGAAGGAAGGGAGGAAAGGGAGGAAGGGACGAAGGGAGGAGAAAAAACTAAGTATTTCCTCCGGAGACCCTCTCCGGGCCGAAAGCCCAGCCCAGCCCGCGGCCGCCGGGGGAACAAAGGCTGTGGGTGACTGCCGCCCGGGGCCGGAGCGGGGCGCGGGGAGCCCGCGGGACGCCACCAGCGCTGCCGCCGCCCGCCCAAGCGGGAGCGGCGTCGAAGCGCCGGGCGCCGTCCCCTCGGCACCCGCCGGGCACCCCCCGAGCTCCGTGCGGGGCCGGCCCCGGCCGGGTGGTCGCGAACCGGGACTGCGGGAGCGGGGCCGCACGCCCGGGGGACAGCGCGGGGCCAGGCGCGCCGCCCGTCCGTGCGTCTCCGGCTCCGGAGAGCTTGGGGCGGCCCTGGGACCCCGGCCCGGTCCGAGGCAGGAGCAGAGCCGCGCACCGGCCCCGCCGCTCCGACCCGCGCCCGACGCCGGCCCCCCCCGGCCCCCTCCAGCTCCCCGGCTCCGGTTCTTGGCGCCCCCCTCCCGGCAGAGCGGAGCCCAGCGGGGACGGGGACGGGGACGGGGACGGGAGGCGGGCACGGTGCGGTGCGCGTGGCCCCGCTGCCGCCCTCCCGGTGCCCGGGTCGTCTCGGGGCTGCCGCGGCGTGAGGCAGGGCCGAGCCCCCGCCGGCCGCCCCCGAGGCCGCGCAGGACCCCCCCGGCGCCGCGCCCCGCAGGCTGCGCAGCCGGGCTCTGCTCCTCCCGCCGGGCGGGAGCCCCTGCGCCCTTCGCCCGGCTCCCGCCGCCCTCCTCTGGGACGTGGCACCGGGATTTCCTGCTTGGTTTTTTTTTTTTTTAACCCCCCCACCCCCCCCCCCCTTTCCCGAGGAGAGACGCGAGTCCGGAGATACTTTGGCACTGAAGTCTCCTCCTCAACAGCTGTGGTATCAGAGCGAGGGCAGTGATTTTTTTTTTCTTCCCTTTTTCAACAAAATTCCTGCAGAAGACACCGATTTTCCATGGCTTTGGTTAACGCAGGGAGCCGCTGAAACCCGCGCTGTTTTCCCCCGCATCTGATGCCCAGTGCCCTCGGGCGAAGCCTTTCCTCCGTGCCTGAAAGCGCCGCTGCCCGCTCGCTCGCACCTCCGCGAAGACGCGCTCCGCGACAACGGGTCCCTCCGGATATGGGGACCTGCGATTCCCCCTCGGAGCCCCCGGATCGTGTTTTGTTTTGTTTTTTTTTTTCCCCGCCTTTTAAGTTCTCCTTTTTAAAGCGCGATTCGGTTCAATCAAGGGAGAGAAATAACCGCAGCTTTAAAAAGCTATGTTTTGGTGGAAGATAAAAGTCAGGCTTAGGCGCAGCAGGAGCGAGCTACCGGCGGCTATCCCGCCTGCGCTGAGCTACTCCAGACACCTTCCAAAATCCTGTGACGGACAGAAAGAAAGAAAGAGGAAGAGGCAGATAACGAGAGAGAGAGAAAGAGAGAGAAAGATGGAGAAAGGCAGATTTGTAGCTCTGTCGCTGGATGCTTTATTTTGAAAACAAATTCCTTTTCGCTAAAAGGCTGTGGTGCACCAGGAAATGAGATTAGTTCTACCTTAAATTTCCTCGCAATCTCTCGCCGTAATGCAGCGTTTAACTCACCGTGAGAGAAGATGTCATTTCACATAACGCTGTGCTAATGGATAAGTCTTCCCCCGACCTCTCAAGCACAACAAATCTCGGGCAAGCCCACCGCACACGACCTGTTAACTTAACCAGTGCCGCTACCCACTTGTTCTGTGCCGCGGCTGCCGAGGCAAAGCTCGCAAAGGAATTGTTATGCCTTTCTTCAGATGGTTAAAAAAAAAAGAAAAAAGAAAAAAACGTCCCTCCGTCCCCGCTTTGCGCCCTTCGAATTCGCCTGCCTGTTCGGTTTTAATTAACGTATATGAAAACGTTGGACTACACCGGGAATAACGCAGAGAAAAGTTTTCGGTTCGTCGGAAATACTGGGCAGCTTTCTTTCCAAATATTTGATTTGGGATTGCACATATATCTCTATATACATATATATAGATATACACGCACGAGTCCGTGTCATATATATAGATAGATAAAAAATTTTAGTTAGGAGTGTGTGTATATGTATATATATTTACGCATCGGCTCTTTCTCTACGGGAGGAGAAATCTCAGGAAAAAAAAAATAAATCAAAGAAACACAAAGAACAACAACCAAAAAAATAAAACAAAAACCCACCCGGCTGCCTGCAGAATTTCTCCTTTCCCTGCTCGCTGCCAAAAACACCGAAGCGGGCGCGAGCAGCCTCCCCGGCGGGGACGGGAGACCCCAGCGACCCCCGCCCGCCGCGCCGCGAAGGACGGGTGCGAGGGGCGGCCGCCCGCCCAGCCCCGCGCCCCGCGCCCGGCCGCAGCCCGGGATTTCGTTTGGGGCCGGGTCGGCGCCCGCGGGCGGGACCCCCGGGACGGCGCCGCCTCCCCCCGGCGCCGCGGACCCCGCGGCCGGCAGCGGCGGGCGGGGGAACCGAGCCCGGCGGCCCCGTCCGCGACCGCGCGCGGCCTGGCTCGGCCCTGCCGCGTCAGAGAAGTTGAACTAGCAGCCTACTTACTATGCATTGCTGCAAACGGGTCGTGCTTACAGTGTATTTCCATCGGAGCGGTCCGGAGCCGGAGCGGGCAGCCTCGCGGATCAGATCTCGGTTCGGCGGCGGCGCTCGCGTGTGCGGCTCGGGGAAGGGGGGGCCGAGGAAGCAACACGGAACGGAACGGAACAAAAAAAAAAAAAAAAAAAAAAAGGCAAGCGCGCCCCCAAACTCGGGTATCCGACACCGGCGGCCAAGCGCAGATCCCCGTGCACGAGTTGCAGTGTCCGGCTGTTCCCGCGGGCAGGGAACGAGGCGGCGCCGTCCGCCCCGGAGCCGCGCGCCGCTCCCGTCGGTGCGCCTCCCCTCCGCCGGGCGCGGCGGCTCTCACAGCGCCATGCAGCCGCGGCAGCGCGGCCCCGGGGTGCCTGCCGCCCGGCTCCGGCGCGGTGCGGTCCGGCGGGCGGCGAGCCTCCCGCTTCGTCCCCGGCGGCGGCGGCGGCGGCGCGCCCCGACGGCTCTTTGTGCTGCAGGCGGCGGCGGCCCCGGGTCGCTGCGTCCGGCGGAGGAGGGGACCGGCGGGAGGGAGGCGGCGGCGCCGCGCCGCCGCTCCTGTGTCCGGCGGCCGCCGGGGCTGCCCGAGCGGCGCCGCGCCCGGTGCTGTCCGGCCGAACCGCCGCCGCGGCTCCCGGCGGCGCGGGAGTTGCAGGAACTTGTCGAGCCCGGGCGGAGCGGCGGAGGGAAGAGGGGCGAGGCGGCGGCGGCGGCGGCGGCGGGCGGCAGGAAGGTGTGTGCGAGGGGGCGGGAGGGCCGGGCGGAGGGAGGGAGGGGACGGGCGGAGGGAGGGAGGGAGGGAGGGAAGGAGGGAGGGAGGGAGCGGCGGGGAGGGGGCTCCGGCGGGGCGCGCCGTTAGCTGCCGCCGTCGGACTTGGGGCGCGGGTGCGCAGCGCCCATCGCCGCCGCTGCTGCCCGCGGGCGGGGGCTGCTCGGAGACCCCTCCCCGCCGCCTGCCGTCGGCGGCCCCGGGCGCCCGGGACACCGAGGCGGCTGGGCTGGGCTGGGCTGGGCTGGGCTGGGTTGGGGTCGGCTCGGCTCGGGCGGTGCGCCCGCCGCGCTGCCTGCCCCGGCCGGGCTGCGGGGGTTGTGGCGGGCGGAGGGGGGCGGCGGGGCGGGGGGCGGGGGCGGGGCGGGGCGGCGGGGCTCGGGCCGCGGCCTGGGGAACGCCCCGCGCCCGGCCCGGTGCCCGCCGGCAGCGCCCGCCCAGGGGGCGCCGCGGGGCGGCTTCAGCACCGCGCCGCCGGACAGCGCCGGGGCGGGGCCGCGGCCGTCACTCACGCGCCCCGGCCAATCGCCGAAGGGAAGCTGCGCGGGACGCCGGGAGGCGCCGGCGCCGATTGGCCTCCGCCGGGCCAATGGGGGCCGCAGGGGCGGGGGCGGCGGCGTGACGGTGAGGAGTGAGGAGGGGGGCGGGGCCTCGTCCGGGGGGGCGGGGCCATGCGCAGCGGGGGCGGGGCCGTCGCGCTCCCGTACCCCGACGGCCGGGCGGCGGGACCGGGCCCCCGGCACCGGCAGCCCCGGGCGGACCCGCGGCTCCCCGGGGCACCGCCACCCCCGGCCACTGGCACCCCGGGCACCTCCACCTCCGGCCCCCGGCCCCCGACGGCCGGGCCGCCCGTCCCGGGCTGCCCCGTCCCGCTCCCGTCCGTGCCCCCGGTCCGTCGGGGAGCACGGAGCAGGGCCGGGGCCGGGCCTGCCGCAGCCCGACGTGCGCGGGGAGGCGCCGCCAGGCGGCCGAGCCGTCGGGGGCGAGAAGGCTGTGCCCCCGCCCGCGGCCCCCCCAGCCGGCCCGCCCGCCCCGGTGCCGACCCGACAGCGCGGTCTCCTCTCGGCTACGCACTCGGGCCGCGGCCCGGCCGCCGAAGCGCCCCCCTCCGCTCCCGGGCCGGGGTATCCGCGAGCGGGGGGAGGTTTGTCCGAGCCCCCGCCCCGGACGGCACGGCAAGAGCCGAGCCAGCGCCCGCAGCCCCGCCGGCCGCCCCCTCCACCGCCCCTGCCGCCGGGACCTGCCCCGCTCGGGGGGCCGCAGGGGGCTGGCCGTGAGTTGCAGACCCTCCAAAAATAACCAAAAAAAAAAAAAAAAAAAAACAATAAAAACCTGCCTCCCAGGCACCCAGAGGCGTCGAGGGGGCAGCGGCGCCCTGTGCCCGTCTGCGGCCGGCTCTCCGCGCTCCGCGACAGCGAGGGCACAGCCCGGGGCTCCCCCGCCGCGCCGGGGGGTACCGCCCGCTGCCGTCTGCGGCGGGAGGCGGCTGGCGGCCGGGGGGCCGTTTTCGTTAAAACCAAAACTCCCCGGGCGGGGGGGGGGTGGGAGCAGTTTCGGGGCGGGGGGCGCGCTGCGGGGCTGAGGAGGGACGGGCGCCGTCCGTGCCCCCGCCAGGGGTCCCACGGGGGGCCGGGCCGGGAGGTGCGGGGCACCGCGGGGACACCGGGGGGGGGGGGGGTACCGGAGGCTGCCCGCGGGCTGGAAGCCGCGGTGAGAGCCCGGTGCGGCCCCGCACGGGAGAAACGCGGAGCCGAGCCCGGCCGCCGCAGCCTGGGGTCCGGAGGCGCGGAGCTGCCGGGGCCGGGCCGCTGCGGGTGGGCTCCGGGACAAGGGACCGGGGGCGGCCGGGCCGCGGCGGGGCTCCCGCGCCGCTCGGGCAAGACGGGCGAGCGGGGCGAGGAGCGGGGCCGCTGCGGGCCGGGGCACGGCGGGGGCCGGGGCAGCAGCTGCCTCGCCGGGGCTGGGTCTGCGTGCGCGGGAGGCGCCGACGGGCCCGAGAAAACGGGGTGCGGGCACCAGGCAGGCGCTGCGCCGAGCCGTGCGGGGCGGGCATGGCCCTGCACCCCTCCCTTCCTCCTCCTCCTCCTCCCCTTCCTCCTCCTCCTCATCCTCCTCGTCCTCCTCCTCCTGCACGGCGCCGGCAGCGCGGGGGCACCTGGGTTAAGCCCCCCCGTCCCACCCCGTCCCGTCCCGTCTCGCCACCCCTGACCAGGGCGTAGCGGCGGCCCCCGGCCGCGACACCGCCCGGAGCGGCTCGCAGCGCCCGGCCGAGCCGGGCCGTCCCGTACTGGGCAGAGCTGAGCCCCGCGGTCGTGCGGCCGAGAGACGGCCGAGCCCCCCGCCCCCCCGCTGTAGCCCCCTCCCTCCCTCCTCCTCGACGGCCTTCCCGGGGCGTGCGGCGCGGAGCAATGAAATGCCGTATCGATTAAACGATTATTCAGGCGATTTAACTAATAAAAGGCCCCATCGATCGCTTCGAAATTGCATTCTTTATACGCGGCTGGCGAGGCCTCGTCCGCCCGCACGCCCGCGCGGGACCCGCTCCGGCCGCCGGGCCCCGGTGCCGCCGCGGGGGCTCCCAGCGCACGATCCCAGCGCCGACGGCGCACGATCCGGCCGGCCCCAGCGGCCGCGGGCGGCCACCCCCGTAGCCCCGGGGAGGCCGCGACGCTTCGCGGCGGGGCCCCTCGGCACCCCTCGGACGGCCCCGACGGCCCCGCCGCGCTCGGCCCCGCCGCGTCCCGCCCGGCCCCGCCGCGCCACGGCCACGCGTGAGCGGCCGCGACCGCACCGAGCGGAGGGGCCAGGCGCGGCCGGGGGTCCAGAGGGCCCCCGCGGTGGCGGAGTCCCCCCGGCTCCCTCCGATGCTGAGCCCGAGTCCTACCTGTCCGGCCGGCCCGTGGAGTCGCGTAGGTTTTCTCTAAATCCATCCCGATTTTTCAGGACTTGGTGAAATGGACAGAGAAAAAAGTTTCCACGTTGTGTGGTTACTGCCTTTTATTTTCTTTTCGTCTTTTTCTTTTCTCTTTCTTTTCTCTTTCTTTTCTCTTTCTTTTCCCTTCTTTTATTTTCTTTCTTTTCCTGTTGTTTTCTTTTCTTTTCTCTTCTGTTTCCTTTTTCTGTTTCTTCTTTTTCTTTTCTTTTCTTTTCTTTTCTTTTCTTTTCTTTTCTTTTCTTTTCTTTTCTTTTCTTTTCTTTTCTTTTCTTTTCTTTTCTTTTCTTTTCTTTTCTTTTCTTTTCTCTTCTCTTCTCTTCTCTTCTTTTCTCTTCTTTTCTCTTTTCTTTTTTTTCTGTTTCCTCTTTTTTTCTCTCTCTCTTTGCTCTTTTCCTTTTTCTTCTTTTTCTCGTTTTCTTCCCCCCCCTTTTTTTTTGAGGGGCTCTCGCAGGTTGGAATAATTCAACTCTTCCGCTCCCCGCCGAGCTTTTGCAGCTGATCACTGAGCTGAAACTAAACGTTTTAGGTGGAAAAAAGCCTCTGAAGGAACCGTGAAATGATTAAGAAACTAAAGAGCTTCTCGCCATGTGAGATCATGTCCTGTTCTCTAAAACATCACAAGATGTCCCCAGACGCAGCCAAAACCCAAGAAAACTCTGACATCTGTTGTAGCAGGAATCAAAGTTTGTTCGCAACCCACCGCCTCTCGAGCGCTGCCTCGGCTGCCTGCAGCGCGGCGGCGGCGAGGCGGTGGCGGCGGCGGCCCTGCCCGCTCTGCCACCCGCCGGGCGAAGCCTGTGACCAACTTTTCTGCAGCCCCAACTTCCCCTTCCCGAGCTGACGCCCCAGCAGCCGCAGGCTCCGCTCTGCTCCCGACGGGGGCGACGCGGGGGTTTGCGGCTCGGGAGCCGGGCGGTCCCCGAAAGCCCCGCGTTCAGCCTCTCGGCGCTGCCTCGCTGGAGAAACGGTGAAAAGCCGAGCCGAGCCGAGCCGAGCCGAGGCCGGGCATGGCCGGGGCAGCGGCCGGCCGGGGACGCGCGAGGGCGAGCGCTGAGCCCTTCTCCGCTGGCGCAGGGGGGGCTCCGCTCGGGTTCCCCTCGCGCCCCCCGTTTGCGCCGCGGTCTGCAGCCGCTGCCCCTGAGGCAGCCCCGCCGCGGGCACCGGGCCGGCGGGCCTGGCCCTACGGGACTTCGAGGCGCCGATAAGAACGGGGGAGAAGGGAGGGGGGCGAATTCACGAAGCCACGGTCTCCCCGAAATTCGTTTTTCGGTGAAGTTGTTCCAGAAATAAATCAACAACAACAACAAAAAGATAAGAGTGCTTTTCTTTTTCCGGAAAATAAATAAATAAATGGGTGACAAGAAAAAGCATGACCGGGGCGATTCCCGCGTAGCCGGGCCATGCGCAAGGTCGTGCCCGCAAGCCGACCACGGGGCTCTGCCCCTGTCCCTGCGCACACAACCGATATCGTCCACCCGCAGATATTTATTTTCGCCTGCCCGCGCCCGCACGGGGGGCAGGCGGTGCCCGTGGGCACCCGCTCCGCACGCTGCCGCGCCCACGCCTGCAGCCCTTCCCCAGGCCCGTTTCCAGCGGGGCGTTTTATCAAACGAAATGAAATTCGCCGCCGGGAGACGCCGCCGGCGTTTGACCTCCTTCGCCGGCAGAGCCCACGCGGGCCGCGGGGCCCCGGAGTGGCCTCGCCCGGCCTCCGGTGCGGGGAGCGGGCGGCGGGGCCGGGGGCCGGGCAGAGGGGGGGAGTCGTGGGGAGGGGGTCCCCGTCCGCCCCCAGGTGCGGCGGGGCCGGGGCAGCCGCGCAGCAGGGTCCCGTGGGCTGGATCCCCGCGGGGAGATCGCCCCTCGGCCCTGGACCCCTCCCCGGCTCCGACCCGGGGGCCGCCGCTCCCGAAGCCCCCCTTTCCCCTCCCGCCCGGGCCCTGCTTTTCGCAGCGCTCCGCATCCGACGGGCGGCGGCCGGGCTGCGGGGGGGGGGGGGCGGGAGGGGGGTCCCGCAGCTCGGGCCGCGGCCGGGCCCCCTCGAGGCCCCCAGGGGCACGGCGGCTCCGGGCCGCCCTGCTCCGTCCTGTGAGCGTCGCGGCGGGAGGGCGGCCGGTTCCTGCCTCTTGCTCTCTTGCTTCCCTTTTCACCAACGTTTCTTCGCTCTCATTTGCTTACATAAAAATAACCGGATGGCCCGGGCCCGCTTTCCGCCACCCGCCGCGAACGGCAAGGCGCCGTGCGAACGAGTCCGCTCGGGTTTTGCCCCTCCCGGCGGCTCTGCCCTGGCAAGGG
The DNA here is from genome assembly GCF_964211835.1 of Anser anser. NCBI lineage: Eukaryota > Metazoa > Chordata > Aves > Anseriformes > Anatidae > Anser > Anser anser. The sequence goes on along the minus strand of NC_139723.1, from coordinate 849,605 downwards.
GCAGAAAACAAACAAACAAAAAAAAAAGCCCACCACCAGCATCAATGATAATAATAATAATAATGATAATGATAATGATAATGATAATAATAATAATAATAATAATAATAATAATAATAATAATAATAATAATAATAATAATAAATATCAGCAGAGAAATGAACCTCAGCACCCCCTCGCCGCAGGTGCTGTCCCTCCCTCCCGCCTGCCCCCGGCCTCCCCGCACCACGGCCCCGCGGCGCTGCGGGGCCCAAGCGGGTTTCCCGGGGCTTGCGGAGGGAAGGGAGCGGGACACAGGACACTGTGCGGGCAGGCGGCGGGGCGGGGGGGGGTCAGGAGGGGGGTCCCAGACGGCTCCAGGCGGCGGGAGGCTGCGGAGCCCGCCGGTTGCCGCCGCTCCGCGGGATGCACGGCGCTGCCCGTCCCTTCCCCTGCCTCCGGCGGCGGCCCGGGGCCGTGCGGGGGGGGGGGGTCCGCTCCTCCGACCCACACCTGCCCCCCCGGCCCCGTGCTGCTCGGGCTCCCGGCGGGTGCTCGGGCTGCGCAACGCAGCGCGTTTTTGAAAATAGCGCGCAGGCTGCCGCAGGCACGGTGCTGGCCTCGCTGCCCGCCAGCTGTCAGGGCCGGGGAGGCTCGGCTCGGGGTGGTACCTTCGGGGGGGGACTAAGGGGAGCCCTCTGCTCGCTGTCCCCAGCAGAGCAGGACTCAGGAGCTCTGCTGGGGAGAGACGCTGCAAGATGCTGTGGGTCCCATCCTGCACGCACCTGCAGGATGCACAGCCTGGCGCTACCCGGCACACAGGGCAGCAGTCCGGCAACAGAGGCTGGCATGAGAAATACCTGCCCTGTGCGTCCCCAGGGAAAGCAGTCTTCTGCTTCTACCTGAAGGCAATCCTGGTGTGACCAGGGCTTGAAACTGCCGTGAAAGAGACCGCAGCTCAGGCAGGAGCCATTTGGAAGGGTGTCTGAGAAGTGGCATACTGCTGTTCCCCGAAACAACTTCTGCTTGGGCATGACATCGGACTCGTCCCTGAAAACTACCAGGAAAGGCACATCCAGGACCTAGACCACTGCAGAGCCATGGCTGCAGGCAGAGGGCATCCCTGGCCTCGGGGCTGTGTTGTGCTTTTTGTAAATGGAAAGCGACAGACAAAAAAAGGAGTGAAGAGGAAAATGCGGTGCAGCACAAACCCAGCAGTTTGTGGAGTATTCCAAGACAGTGGTTGCTACCTTCTCTCAAGTGAAACACACGTTTTCTGTCCGGTGAATAAAGCTGGGAAGTGAGAGGGTAACCCCCTGAACCCACCATGCTCTCACACGCCCAGCAAACCCCAGTACTCTTCGAGGCTGATTGTGTCAGTTTGCAGCCGAACCACGTGGAACCTCCACAGCAAAGAATTTGCATTGCCTTGCCTCCCCATCTATCAGTCAGCTTTGGTAGTCTCCTTTTCCTGAGAAGTAATTAATCACAACTTTGGGTAAGTGGAGAAGCAGAGGGCTGCACAGAGCTTCCAAAGCCCAGCAACGCATTTCAAGTCATTTGCATCACCTCACCTTCCTGTAAAACACACCAATACCAAATCTGGGGGAGGGCTGTTACAAAAGAGGTTCTACCCCTAAGTTGGAATAAAGGGTGTGTTCTGCTGTTTCAGAAATACCCATTTCTTTTCTGCATTACCATAGGCTCTTTTTCCTCTTTCATTTTTCATTTTAAAATGAAAATGTGGGAGATCTAGTGGCGATTGTGGACCAGCACATTCCCTCAGATAAAACTGAGCTCTGAGATGGGTACGCTAAACAGACTATGGTAATTTACAACGTGGTAGACGGTCTGTCCTGAAAAGTTGAGCGCGCATCGAAGGCACGCTGCAATGCCCTCTGTGACCTTCAGAGAACAGTCCACAGGAAGCCAGCAGGAAACGAAGCCTGAGGGACGCAGGCATGGGGAAGAGGCATCCCAGCAGCAGCAGTGCTCGCTCCGCTGGTCCGCACGAGAGGGGTGCTCTGCTGGGCGGTGAGGGGTGCTCTGTCCCTGCTGGGTGGTGATCTAGTCTCTGAGCTGACCCCGAGAGATGTCACCACTCTTATCGGCGCTTTGTTTCCCAGCCCAGTCAGTCAAGTAACGGGGCAGAGCTGAGGTGCTGCAGCTGACAGGTTTTATTTTCAAGAGTGCGAGAGGAGAGCAGGAAATGCTGAGACTTCTCCTTTTCAGCCGACATGTGCTATTACTTGTGCTCCCCTCTCACACGTCTAATGGCCGTACCCCGCAGCAGCACGGTGTCGGGGGGTCCTGGCCAGGAGCACTCGGCCTCTGCGGCCCTGCAGCAGGGAGCAGCATGGCTTTCACCAGCACGCAACGCGCCTCAGACGCCTGCAGAAACCTTTTTCTGTCCCGCACCCCACGGGCTCCTCCTCTGCGCCTCTGGGACTGTTGCCTGCGATCCACAACCATACAATGAGCAGGGCCTGTGTTTTCTGAGAGAAACCCATGTTAGAGCAGAAGGCCACCCTGGTCTGTCGGTGATGAATAGGCTGACCCCTGCCCACACCTCTTTTACCAGTCCGGTGTGGAAAGGCTGCGGGCCACAGCGAGCGCTTTGATCCCTTCTCTCAGGCAGTCACTTTCACTGCCCTCAAGTGTGGTTATTTTGACAGTTAAGGTCAAGACAAAAGGTTTTAAAAAAGTCACCTTTGCGTCACTTTCTTCCTGGCGATACGCTTACGTGCACAGCCGAAAACGAGCCCACATCAGAGGGAGGCCAAGCCACACCAGATGCTGGCTTCTGCCTCTTCCTGAGAGCTGTGTGAGAAACCCCAGCGCGCCCTCTGAGACTGCCGCAGTGGTGCAGAGGAGCGAGGGCCTGGCCCCCTGGGAGCACCGCGCAGCCGAAAGCCAGCACCCAGGCTTCCCCCGGCAGGGCGCCGCACAGCGCCGCGAGCAGCAGCACCCGCGTCCCGCAGCACGCGGGGGAAGGCCGAGCGCTCGGAGGGCACGCTGGGGATCTGTCAGAAGGCCCAGCAGAGGGGAGCAGCTGCCGGGAGGCAAGGAGGGTGGCAGGAGACGTGGCTGGGCATCGCAGAAGCCGGAGCAGAGCACAGGGCTCTGGCCTTTGCATCTGCAGGCCAGGTGTCTCGCAGCAAACCCACCGCTGGCACTCAGCTCGGACTTGGCCAGCGCCATCAGGCATGGGACAAACGTGCTGCTGGGTGCCCAGCGGCACACGGTGCTGTAAGGCAGCTTCTATGCTGAGCAGAGAGCAGAAGATTGCTCCACGGCTGCACTTATGCCTGAAGGAACAGCCTGTTCGGTTATAAGCCTTGCTTCCCTCCTTCCAAATGCATCCTCCCATGGATATTTTTAAAAGCGGGGCCCATTTTGGCTTTGCTGCAAAGTAAAGAGACCAAGAATGAGGGTTTTGTTGATGGGATCTATGGCAGGAAAGAGATTGACTGTACTACACAATGCTTCCTTTTCCAGTCTCTCTTGAGAAAGCAAGGAAAAAAAATTTCAACCCAACTTCATCCAGCACTGTAAGTTTCATGTTTGCTGCTATTAAACACCAAAAAAAAGGTCAAATTGATGCCTTTGCTTGGAGAATTGCTAGGAAAAGAGGTAGATTGAAAGATAGGAAGTTAAGTCACTGAATAGTCTGCTTCCAACAATTGCCAGCAAAGAGAAAAATACAGATGATTTTGAGCCCTTTGCTAGACACAAAATTGTTCAGAAAATGCAAACGGAAGACAGGAGGTTAAGAAATCTAAGGCTTTGTTAGGGTTCCTGGGGAGACATACCCAGGGTGTTAACCCAGAAGATCCAGCGTCATTCCTACTTTGTGTTTCATGTTAAAATCCCAATTGTCCCCTGTGGATTGAAAAAAAGGTTGGTGGGTCACAGCCTCCAAACACATATAGCTCTCATCAAATAAATGGCCAGGATCAGGAGATGGACAGCATTCAGAGTCCTCCTCTGCCCGGAATTTCTTTAGCTCAGGCATTCAATATATGCAGGAACCTAACAAAATATTCTCCTGCTCCTTCTTGGCTAACTTACTGACGAAAATAAACACATCTCTATCAACATGCTGCCATGTATGTACATAATTAGGTACTAGTGTAAATGTTAGCTGCCAAAAATTTTTTTGTCTTATCAGATTTTGCTTCTAAACAGCTAAAGAGATTTCATTTTTTTTTTCCCCTAGAATATTTACTAGAAAAGTCACAGCACATGCTTTTTGTGGGAATTTTAGCCAGAACGTTTCAATGGCTTACAGAAAGGCTTCCTTCTATAGTTTTGGTAACCACAGCACCTAATGCAAGAACCCTTCAATAAATATTTTTTCATGCTAGTCACCACAGCCTTTGTGCAGTAAGGCCTGCGTATTCACAGCAGATTTTCAAAGGAGCAGGGAGCTAGAATGGATGAAAACATTTGCACATTTTCAGGCCCCAGACCATGCTGTTATAACTCAGGAAGTTTTTTCATTCACAGCAGTTCTGGATATAACACTGGCTAGACATGTGCTCAGAAGGGTTTGGTTGGGATGCATGTTCTGGGATGCTGGGCCCTTCATAAAGGTGCAGCTAGGACCTGGGACAAGCAAAGGTCTTGCCCCAGATAAATTTGCCAGAAGTACCGGATTTTCACATTTGTGGAGTACCAGTAGGAGCGACTCAGATGTCCCCCTCATTATTGTGGAGAAGCAGATGTATTTTTGACAGGCGAGACTGAGCATCTCTAGTTTTTTAATCTGTTTTCATACGCATACCCCAAAACACTTCCCAAGGCCCCGTATGGCACAGCAAGTTTACCTGCAATAAGCCTGCCTTTCGCACCACGCAGCTGCACGTCACGGCTGCGCAGGTCTAGGGGCTTGCTGCAGGCAAAAAGTCAGGCCTCGCACCCTTCTCCTTCTCACCGCTCCTCAGAAGCCCCTGGGGAGCTGAGCTGCCGGAACACAGATCACTTACAGCCACCTGCCCTGTGCGATGACTTGAGCACGAGCCACTGACAGCGACAGCGCGGGGCTCCCCGCGGGGCCCGGGGGGGCCAGGCGGCGGGGCCGGGCAGCTGCCCCTCGCACCAGGCTGCAGCAGGGCAGCTGGCGCCCACGGGCAGGGGCTTTCCCACCCAGCACCTGCAGCCAGGCCCACGGTGCTGCAGGGAGTAAGGCAAAATCGGCCAGGCCCGTGTGCTGGCCGTGACGCTCGGAGCGTAATTGCGTCCGTTGCCGGCTCTGCTACCTTCTGCTTGGTTTGCTGCTCGGCGTTTCCATCGCTGTGCTCTCAGCATCCAGCTGGAGTGATCTCTGGCAGACTGGAAATGCCTGTACCGTGGTGGCAGGACAAGCCCAGCAAATTAACGCTGCTATCACGGCAACCCCGCTGTTGTCGGACAGCACACGGTCTGGTTAGCCAAGTGCTGGCCCGCGGATCCCTCTGTCACTGCAACCCTACTTCTGTTCAGCACAGACGTTTTTCAAGGGACCATTTTCTCTGTTTTGCCTTCTGCCTGAATGCAGATTCCCTACAGCCACCCCCTCCTGCCTCCTCCTGTCCCGATGCCTCCGCTCTCCCATCCTTGTTGGGGGTGTTGTGCCGCTCACCCTCCTTGGGCTGTGACTCCATGGGACTACTCCAGCTAACAACAGGCTGTGACCAAAGTCCATTGCCAATGAGTTAAAAAATAAAAACAACCAGAAGAGAATGTTTCACCACCTTTGCTATCTGTACTTTATCAGTCACTTTACTCATGAAGGCTAGGATGATTTCTTACCTTTTACTCTCAAAGACCAGTTCCCCTCTTTCTGCTCTTGGTACCTTTCTCTCACCTGCACCCAAGTCATTAGCCTCATGGTAATTTACACCCAGAAACCCTTTTTTTTTTTTTTTCCTCCTGGAAATGTGCTTGGGCAGTGTGTCAAACCACCAGGCCTGGAAAAACACTCAAAGAGGCAGCAGCAGCCTCCAGCTGTGGGTCTTGTACAGCACGAGCAAACTCTGTGCTGGTAAAACCCTGGGTATTGCTTGTCCTTTGATATTTTCTGCTTCCAGTGTAAGGCGCTTCAGCTCTCCCACAGCAGGGCTGGTCACTGCTCCCTGATGTCCTCCACTTTTGCGTGGAACTCATCCCGCAGCGTTGATGCCAAAAGGCGCTTTGTTCAGGATGCAAATAACTCATGCGAGTTTAGGCACATACAATTATCGTTGCGGGGTGATTTCAATCCTTGCATCCCTTTGAGAATAAATACCACAGAAGATTGTTTTTTCCCTTTCTTTAGGTATTTTGGGGGTAATTTCTTTTTCTTTATTTGCATTCACTCTAAATTGGGTGGTGGTATTTAGAGCAGGTGACAGAGAGCTCTGGTCTTTATCGTTACACGGTGAATTGTAGTTAACTGGAGACTTTAAGAACAATACAGAAATCTATTTCTTTAACTCCAGGTACTGCTTACCTCCAATTATACAGCTGTATGGAAGTTATTAGATGTGAAATATAAAAACGTTGTATTACAATTCAAGTTGTTTTATAATTAAATTTTGAAATCAATAAGGAGAAAATTAAAAAAGAGAAGTTTGATAACACTTAGCCTGTTTGCTCAATATATAGCAGCAATCACCATGAAAAGCCATTTACCTTGTGGTATGTTCTGCAGGAAGGAAAACTGAAGAATTTCCTTGCTTGCTTTAAAATACATTTCAATCACAGCCGAGACCAGGCAAAACAGATGACGCTGCAAAGATACAGGCTGCGTTGCCAAATGGACAAAGCGCTGCCCGTCGCAGCTCGTGGCCAGGCTGCTCTGCCACCCGGGTGGCGGCGATGCAGGCACCGCGCTGCATGGCTCCAGCGCGACGCACAGGCTGCAGGCCCTGCTCGGCAGCGTCCCCTGCAAGACAAGACTCACTTCCCACCAACACCTCGCCTTCCTCTCTGCACACGCAAGAAGCGCCTGCGGGTTATCGGACAGGGCTGCGGCTGCCAAGACGAAGCAGTGCCAGGCACGCGGGCTCGCAGGACCAGCCTCCTGTGGGGCTGGAGGTGCTCTCACCCTTGCTGGTGGCAGCCTCGGGCCAGACAGAGGCTGCAGAGACGAACCCTTGCATGTAGCGTCACTACAGTGGAAAAAAACATTCTTTAGGGGAATTTCCTTGCTGCTTTTACCGCTCTGTTCTGATATTTACATTACTCATTAATGATGCTATTTCAGTTCTGCCTCTATTTCTTGCCCTGCAGGACATGCATTACCTTGATTATAGCAAATGATCTCAGCGGATTTTTTTCAGAAGTTTTGCAGCTAGGCACATGGGACATTTTTAAAGCCCTTGTTTCCTGATGGGCACAGTGTCGGCCGCCAGCTGGAAGATATCCCTCAAAACTAGAGCTTCCACAAAGATCTTGTTCTTTCTCAAGGCTGCCTTTCTCCATTCCCCACCCCATGATCGCTCAGCTTTAACAGTCACCGGAAAAGTCCTGGTCTGTACTCCAGCCTTGCCTGTAGCACAGGGCAGGCGACACTTGCTACGCCTACAAAGAAAGATGCCACGAGCTCTCTGGTCATCATCTGGTCAGGAGTGTAGTGGGAAACCCAGCCAGGTTTAGGCACTGTAGCCCAGAGGGGGTAATCAGCAGATGGGTCCCTGTCTTTCTGTCCCACTGTCTGGCTCAGCAGAGAGGAGAGATTCTGAGGTACGGCAGTGATACGCCATAAAGGAAGGTTTGTCCAGGCCTGAGAAGGTAAGTGTACTGGCACTGAATGGATGATGAGTACAGTTTACACAAAGAAAAAAAGGACTCGGTCTGAAGAAAATAGAAAGGCTCTGGCATAGAAGACAGAGGTCCTATGTCCCCTTTGCCCAGGTGAGCATTAGGGTTGGAGGGCAACACTCAACACATCCTACAATCTTCCTAATCTATGTGATCAGGAAAACAAACAAACAAACAAACAAAATCAGCATTAGTCTGGATGATGAGCAAGATAAAGATCCGTGTAAACACTCCGCTGTTTTTAGCTTACTCTGTTGTATCAAATAATATTACCATACTTTTTTCCAAAACTCATCAGTCTGATAACTGTCCTTGGAAAAAGTAACATATTTGCCTCTGCCATGCTGCAGAGCAGAAGCTACAAGAGACAGCCTGTGAGCATGTAAAGCCAATAGCAATTAAGAAGACACTGCATTAAAACAAACAAAAACAACCCTCCCCCCCCCAAAAAAAAAATAAAGTATTATTTTGTTGACTGCATTACAATTCTCTGGGTGGTGACTTAATAGTTTTGACCGCTGGTGATTGCCTGTACCACCTTACCAATACGAGTACATGCAGCAGATGGTTTGATGGCTAACAAGACTAGAGACTTCGGTAAGGAGCACAGGCATTTGAGAAGATGCAGTGAGTCCAGCCTCTCCGTGCCTGTCCTTTTCATCACTCATCCAAGAGGCTGACATTCCCACAGGAGGAGAAAACTTGTCACCCACCCGAACTATTCTCTGTGCCTCACCTGCAAGGAAATAGCATGCCCCAGACGGACAGAATATAAGCAGAATAGCTTCCCTTCCCCTCCAAACCCTCCTCAAACCTGCATACACCATCTGGCAAATACTATTACTATCACAGGAGCTGGAGGTCCTAACCATAGCCTCGTTTCCCAATACACCAGAAGGTTTGCAAGTTTCACTGAAGACACCTTATGTATTGCTTCTGTTCTGACTCTTAGTAGTATTATTAAAAAGAAAAAAAAATACCACTAATGGGCTTTCTCCATCTATGTCCAAATGTTTTTAGAGTGTAATCAAGATGAAATAGTGGACCTGCAGACCTGAAATGCAGAGCGTTCTCCTATTGAGGTGAGCCACCCAGATCTCATAGTATTTCATTATATCAGCGTAGTGAATGTTACATTGCAGCAGGATGAAATTCAGTCTAACTTCATTTGCACTCTTTCAATACTGGCATTTTAAAATACAGATATCTGAGTGCAAATTACAGTCCTTAATTCAACCTTCAGAACATGGACCTGAAATCTTAAAATCACACAGAAGAAGGGCTTTTTTACTTGCTGTATTTACTATCTGAACATTGCAAATGATTTTAAAAACAGAGTTGTACATGTATATCAGATACCATTTGAAGTAATGAGTGTATTTTTCTAATCTTCCCAATGGCAACCTAACAACCCATTTCCAATATCATGCATAATAATTAATTTGTTTTCTGTATAGTAATAAGATTAACAACTTCACATTTACACGGAGTACTGAGTTATGTTCAAATAAAATAAGTTCTAATGAGAAAAATTGGAAGTGGCAGCAAATCAATGTTCCACTCAGCAATCCAGGTTTATGTGTGTTTGTCTATCTTTTCTGCATGTATTTTTTGTCAAGATTCCACTGTAAACAAGATAATTTCTTTCGTGTTGGGTTAGCCTGGGTAAATACGTTTAATGAACAACAAATATGTTGTAAACATTGAAATGAATCTAAATACCTCAGAAAACATCCTGGAAACTCTACGGTGCTTCAGCAGATGCAGTGTACTAAATATATAAATATGAGGCAATGCTGAATGAACTCACTACACAGAGCAAGCTGACATCAGGCAAAGCTTAATTTCAAAATAATTCTTAAGTGCTTTGTTTTGAAAGCTCATATATAATATGCGTATATCAAAGAAGCCTCATTAGGTCAATTGGGCTGGAAATTTTGCTTTTCTTTTTTTTTTAAAGGAAAGTATTGCAACACTAGCAGAAATCAATGAATTATAAGTAAGCAAGGCAAAGATTGGAAAGATTTTTGGTCCTTTCTAGAAATTAGCATCATAGATAAGTCAGTGTTAAAATATACTGCAGTAACTCTCTGAACCTAAACCTCCACGATTTATCCTAACAGTCCTTTTCCTAGCACTTCCTCTTAAGCCTACGCCTCTCAGACGGTGCAGTAACAAGGTGACCAATGTGTCTCAGCAACTATATGAATGAGTAATTTTACTTGAACATTTACGTACTAACGCTTGGAGCATCTGCCTGTCTTCCCGCTAATAGCGGATGACACCAAAGGAGCACCGGATCGTATTTTACAGACTAGCAAGCAGCACAGTGCCTGTTGTGATAGGGGTTGTGAGATAGCAGTAAGTCTGCTGAACACAAAGCCCTCTATAACTAGGCAAAGTTCCTAGATGTTCCTGGGGAAGGACGGTCATAGAGAGTGAAGATATATTTTTTTATTTATTTATTCAACATCACCCCAGCAGGACACATTTCCACACCACCAGTGCAGAGATAATTGCTGGCATCTAATTGTCCCAGGCAGGAGCAACTCAGAAAGGAGAAACAGTGAATCAGTTTTTCTGACCATCTTTCCACTGAACAGCAGAGGAAGGTGTTTTCCCTTTCTGGGGCAGGGTTTGATTCCTTATCCTTTAGATCCTGTGTCATCCACACAGGTACCCCCCTCTCCTCTGTGATTTTCATCCTGAGAAACCTCTCCCCTCTCCTGGACCCTGGGCCTCGCGGTGGCATGCACCCTCCCGGAGGATGCGTGAGTCACACCAGATGGACAACAACAGGGATGCCCAGCAGCATTTCAGCTTGGGTTGGCTGCGGCCATTCACTTGCAGCACTGGGACCTCCTGGTATGCACCCAGCCAGCCATGCTGCCCCTGCCCCAGACTGCAGGGCCCGCCTGAGAACACGCAGGAGCTTGCTGAGGCAGCCGCTGGTACCGTGGAGGATGCATGCGGTGAGTGAAGAGGAGCCTTGGGTTTCACGTGCCATCCAGCGACAGAGACCTGAATCCCTGGGGGCTGTAGGTCAGACACGTCTTGCACACTCAGGGCCGAATCCACCGCTGTGTGCTCGATCCCCACAGCCTACATTCCGGGCCTCCATGGTAGGAAAGTTCCTGCCAGGCTGCATGTGTCCTGTGCCAGTTTGTCCCCTGCCCTGCAGCACTCAGGGTCCCCATGTCACCGGGGGCAAATGGGCTATGCTCCTGAGAGTCTTCTCAACCTGCGTGCGTGGGGGAACATCCCCTGCAGGCTGCTGGGCTGGACAGTGGGTGCCAGGGCCCCAAGCACCACTGGCAGTGGTGGGTCGGGTGGTAGCCGTGCAGGACACGCTCCAGCTTTGTGTGAGATGTGCGCTGTCACAACAGATGTGCCTGGGGACCACTGGGCTGTGGCAGATTCAACTTGCTGCCCTTGGTTCCCTTGTCAGGAAAGACACTACAACCTCAACCACTCCTCTGCACCCAGGCCATAGAACTGCGCGTGGTGTCATAGAATCTTAAAGGTTGGAAAAGACCTTCAAGAGCATCTGGCCCAACCATCCCCCTACTACCCATGTCACCCACTAAACCATGTCCCTAAGCACCACGTCCAACCTTTCCATGAACACCCCCAGGGACGGTGACTCCACCACCTCCCTGGGCAACCCGTCCCAACGCCTGACTGCTCTTTCTGAGACGAAATGTCTCCCTGGTCCTGCTGGCTGCACTATTCCTGATACAGGCCAGGATGCCGTTGGCCTTCTTGGCCACCTGGGCACACTGCCAGCTCATGGTCAGGCAAGCATCAACCAGCACCCCCAGATCTTTTTCCTCTGCACAGCTTTTGAGCCTCTCTGCCCCAAGCCTGTAGTGCTGCATGGGGTCGTTGTGGCCAAAATGCCGGACCTGGCACTTGGCCATGTTGAACGTCACTTGCTTTGAACAAAGCCACCACATCTTCTCTTTCACTAGGGCTTGTCTGTTTTCTTTCTCCATTTTAGGCTCCCTTCCTTTCCTTCTATAATTCCTGGGGAAATATTGACATATGATGTTTTTTTCAAAGCTCTCCATCCACTAAACCATGGACCAGGCCCAGACCTGGAAGAAGAGTGCAGGTGCTCCAGGGAATGATCCCAGACCACAAGAGGCCCTTGCCTACCTGAAGTCCAGCACAGCAGGATTCAGAGGTAGAAGCTCTTCTCTTCCCATCCCCTACAGCTCAGTGACTGCTGTGGTCCATCTCTCATGATCATCTGCAGCTGCACGGGTGTGCTATTGGGAATCTGCAAAGAACATCATATCAAAGCATACAAAACCAGCCACTGTCAGAAATGTCTCCTGGCTTTCCTTTACAGGTGAGTAGTGTTAACAGGACATGAACAGCTGAGGGTGGATTTGAAGAACAAGCCTGTCACAGCATGCCCTGGCAATGGTCTCAGGCTCCCAGGTGAACAACGGGAAGGGATGTATCACCCGACAACCCCACCGGGTAAAAGCTGCCATCTGCGTTCTACCACGGGACACGGTTCTCGGGGTTTGTGTGTCTGCAGACACGGGAGGAAACGCCTGTTCAGCACCTGCTCTGTGCTCACCAGCAGGAAGACGAGGACCATGCTCGGTCTCCAGGAGGAGCCACCCACCAGCCCCAGCAGTCTAGGCCCCGGCGCTGCCCTTGTCCCCACGGAGCAGGGCACGGCCCACCCCGGCACCTTATTCTGACTGCTGTCACAAGCCCTGTGTGGCACAGAGGTCGAGGAGCGGCCTGACTGTCTCTGCTGCCTGCTGGGGACACGGTGGGAGCTCAACCCCACCCCACATGGCAGGGCAGGAGCCGGGGGCAGCCTGGGCCTGGCCAGCCACAGCGTCGCCAGCAAGGCGCTGGGATCCACCTGGCCCCAGCTGCTTGCTGAAGAACAGTGAAAACGAAGCAGCTATTCATAGCTTGTTTGTATAGTTTCCGGCATACACACGTTTCCTTGCCTAATTATAGGCAATTCGAGCTTCACTGCCTAACTGAGCATGGCCATCACTTGCCATTGTGAGATCTTCAGTTGCTTACAACTTCACCAGATTTTATGAGTTTTGGCTGAAATTTTCCACACTGTGAGTATGATTCAGGCAATTGCTGTTTTTGTTCTTTGTTTTTGTTTTTGTTTTTTCCTTCTGGGAAAGCTTTGAGAAAAAATATTTGTTTCTCAAAATAACAACAATAATAACAATCATTGATGTACTCCTAGTAATTTTATTTTTTTTTTTTTTTAGAAATATGTTTCTTAGAAGCACTATTTTGATCCTTTTTTCTGTAAGAGTGTTCCACTTTTAGTGGGACACTGCTCAGGGTTCCATATTTACTTTTCTCTGCAGAAAGCCACACATGTCTGGGGACATTGTGAACTGCTGATTCACGTATGAACAGAAGAGGTTAGACAAATGGTTACTCAAAACTGGACTTCCACCAATACTAAGCAGCAGCTTGTCTGTCTTCCACTTGCTTCTTTCTCAGGCCCTAGGCCTGGGCCACTTTGATAAACTCTGAGTCATCTGCTTCAGCCTGGTCTGAACTGGGTGTCCTGGGTAAGCGTTCCCCTTCTGTCTTGGCTTTTGCCTCCCAGGGAAAGAAGGAAGACCCAGCAGGTCACCAGAATTTGAGTCTTTTCCTAAATGTCAGTAGTGGACATCAGAACTGTCACATTTTTCGCAAACAGCATAACACGCCTCACCACTGATGAACAGCCAGCCCGCCTCCCGGCACGGGGAAGGCACATGTAAGAGGTTTCCAAAGAAAATTCTCGTCCAGCAAATGCTGGGGATTCAACTAAATAAACCTAATGTCTTCTTTCTGCTGGACATGGGAAATGTTTTTCCAGGTGTCTCTGGGTGTCTCCCAGAGACTTTTCCTCTCCATCACCTCACTCCAACTCTACTGTACGAAACATTTCCACCTGCGTTACTCTGGACCATCCTGCTTCTAGAGGTGTGCAACATCTGAACAGGCTTGGTAGCCCTGAAACATTTTAAGCAATTTTAGCTAATTACTTCACTGCAGTTAGTATAACAATGCAGTTAGGTAAAATGGTGACATTTAAAATAGTCCCACGCACGTCATCACGATCATGATGCTGTCCCCTGACAGATGCATTACCACCCCCCTTCCCACCTGTTTGGGGTGGCTGCGGTCCCCCGTCCCCTGACAGATCGCTCTCGAGCCGCAGCCGTCACTCGCTGCCCTTCCCTTGCCTGGCAAAGGGCCGAGAGCCGCGCTGCCCCCCTGCAGCCAGCTGCCCTGAGCAACTGCCTGCTTTGCCTAGGCTTCGCCTGTCCCATTTGCCTTCACAGGAGACACGGTGCCTTGCTCCTGCAGCGTCCCTGGAGATGTGCCTCTAAAGCAGAGAGCAAACACCCTGAGCCAGCCACAGGTGGACACCGTGCACAGCTGGGCTCATGTGGACACTCAGACTTCACCATCTCAGGAAGCCTCTCTGTGCACAGCAAATAATCCAGCTTCTGGCACTCAGAGGCACCACAGGCACTGTGAGCCAAGAGACCCCAGACCACAAGTGCCTCAGACTGTAAATGAGCACTGCGATCTGGAAATGCCACCGTAGGTTGTCCTCCGGTTGCCTTCATCCCCCTTCAGGCAGGCACACTGCGGCAGGCACTGGCTCCAGCGGAAGGCCGTCTTTGTAGCCTAAGGCAGGAGGAAAGAAACGGAGCTAGGGCTGACTTTGTTAGTGACACGACTCCTGCTTCATTTCTCCTATTAAAGGGAAAAGGAAAGGAAGAGGCTGTGGGTTGTGAGGTGGCCTTATGGCTGAAATTGTTACACCTCTATTAACAGCTGCTAGCTCTGCTGGTGTGTTGATTGCCACATTTGTGTGTGGTACAACTCAAAACCCTTTGGGCTTGTTTTGCCTCCTCACTGGCTGTACCGGTCGTGCTACCCCGACTTGCTGTACACCTACTGCAGACACCTGAAGCACGGCCCTGTCAGCAGACAGATGTTCTCGAACACCATTCAAATCAAACGCTGCTCAGTGAACGTCCAAGGGAACAGCAGCTGAGCTCTGAAGGGTGCTGCAGGAGGACCAAGCCGGAGGGGCACCCAGTGAAGGGTCTGCTCTCAGACCCCGTGCACGGGGAAAGCAGACCTGCACGTCTGTGGAGCACGTGGGGACAAACACACTGCCTGAGGACCACGGCCCTGGCAATACTGCCACCAGCAGCCCTGGTGAGCTGGGGCAGTGCTGATCTGCAGCACAGAGATCAGTCCAGCGTGTTCGAGGGTGCCAGAAAATCCACGTGGTGACAGCTCGCTGGCTGTGCACCCGCTGGCTCTGGAGTTTGGCCGGTGTGCCCACACGGGTCTGCATGAGCTGCTCCCACTCCTCGGGCTGCAGCGCGGACGGAGCACCCCAGGGCGTTAAGTAACGAGCATCTGGAGGAACAAGCTTGTGAGTGGGGACGACTTGAGTGCAAGCCCTGTCTCCCACACCTCCCACCAGATTCTGCAGAAACTCCCTTCTTGTCTGCCCATCCATGGAGTGAGACCAGCTGTTCTCTGTTGAGATCTTGATTCTCCTGCATGCCAATCAGCACCAGAAAGGCCGAACAGCAGCACGCGTTGCGCTGGGAGCAGGCTCTGGAGTGGCATGGTGTGGGACATAACAGCTTATTCCCCCTGCTCAGGACACATGTGCTTCCTCCTCAGGGTGCTGCCTGGCTGGGCCATGGGTGCACGCTCTGCTCCCCCTCCACCCTTCTCCAGAAGCCAGGCAACATCCTGCCCTGCTCGGGCTCCTCAGGCTGGAGGGCTCTCTCCTGCTGCTCTAGAGGCTGCCCATGCCTCTGTTGGGGACCCTGGGCCTCCCCAGTCTGGGCTCCCCAGTGAAGGAACATGGTTCTTCACACCCCCACCACCCAGCCTGGCTTTCAGAACCTGCCTTTGGGAAACATGAAGGCTTATTTAGGGACCTGAGTAGGTCTGGTTGTCCCACCCATCCCCATAACAGCTGAGTGCACTCTCTGGCCATAGGGTCTCCAAGACAGGGGGCTCTCCAGAGCAACCTCAGTACCTGAGGTAGCTTATAAAGGTCTCTTGACTGATGGGACTTACACTCCCACATGCCCAAAGTTCTTTTGAACTCCTCTCCACGGAAGGAAAGCCTGAGACTCTGCTTGCTTGTGGCTCTTGTTGCGGATGTTAGCAGCAAACTTTGAACAGGAACGGCATGTTTTGTTGATGAGCATTGTGTTTTACTTCCGTTAAATGCCAGTGTGGACCTCTGTCTCTCCTGTGATGCAGGGAAAGCATAAAGATTCACTCCCTAACATCCCTGACATCGTACTGCCTGCGTCCCTTCCCTTCCTCTGTGTTTCTGCTCTCGTACTTGTCTCTCACCCTTCCTCTGCTTTGCAGCTCAGCCCACGTGGCTTGTGCAGCGAGGGAGTGTGGTGCCATGCCAAAACATACAACAGTCTTCACAGAGCCCCTGCAAGATTTGCAGTGGCAGCAAGCAAATTCATTGTCCCCAGCACACAACGTCATACTCCACCCTTCCCTTTGATTTCAGCTCCTTGCAGAAGCAGACATAGCTGCTGAGGGGTGGGAGGGCTGGAAAGTGTCAGTCCTTTCACAGCCACACCTCCAGGCTTAGCCTTGGGCCAACCCCAAAACTGTGAGCTGATGTGGGACGCAGAAAACAGATGAGGGGGTCACACTGTTGCAGTAGCAGCTATGGCACAAGCTGGAAAACCTGCTGTGTTTAAATGAAAATACGTGTACGTGGGAGGAGGCTAAGATGGACTACAACATGTAGTACATATTGTAGTCAACATGTATTTGCCCAGTGCATGCATGAAGATGATTTCTCCTGGGAACCTGTTCTTACAGGTGCATCCGTGGCATTTCTCCTGGTTGTCTGAAAGAGCCCATAAAACACTGTTGATGCTCTTTGCAGAGTAGGAGAGAGACAATTGAGAGGACAGATCTCTGGTATAGAGGGAGAGAGAGTGCTCGGTCCCTTGGGTGAGAACAGACAGAGCCAGAGAGTTACACCGGGTGGGAGAATCACCAACCTACCTCAGGTAGATGGGTTCCTCCTAGCGAGGATGCTGGTAGGCAGAGGGGACAGCAGGCAAGGCTGAGCTGCTCTGACGCTGCTGCTCTGACATGTCTCATGCTGCCATGGGGCAACATATCGGGGATGCTGGTGTTGGAGCAGGGGGGCACGCTTCACAGAGCTGCTGAAAATTTAGTTTGCAGAAGCGCTGAGAAAGTATCAGCCTAGACAGAAAGACTCATGGGGAAAAGCAATATGAGATGAGACCAAAATTCCAGTGGTAAAATAACCAACCAGGGATATTATAACATTGTATTTGCTGTGACATTTATCAGCCTAGCAATCAGAGCTGAAGGCAATGCTCCTTCCAATCACCTTTCCTTCAAACCCTAGTGGTAAGGGGAGAGAAACATGGACCACATCTTCCACTGGCACAGATTGACTTTACTCCAGATCTGTGTTAATACCTTTGTTTAAACATATGGCACGTCACACACTTAATGCTAACAAGTAAATAAAAGCTTTCTGTTTGATTTGCTATGCGATTACACTTGCAAAATAAGATAGAAAAATAAACTTGTAGTAAGCGTTGACACACACACTTTTTTCAGGCACAAGTGACAATGTAACAATGTGGATTTCCCTTGGAGATGTCGGAGTTTAATGAAGTAGGAGAAATCCTGCAGAGAGAACCATGACTTAGATTTCTCCTTACCAGAATTAATTTCATACCCCTGGTTGAGAAAGCAAATATTTTCTTCAGTAAATGGAAGTTGCCCACTAGCTCTGGAATGCCTTTTTACACTCACTGCATTGATTATTTTCTCCTCTACTAGCCTGCTTTTGATGATAAAGTGCATATATCTGAATATATAGACCCCGAGGTCCTTGATATGGTAGACCACTTCATACAGAAGGTCCAGTGTGTTGTTCTTTCTCAGGCAGAACAATTCATGCTCAAATTTACATCTATTTCTGGACCTAGTGAGGAAGATCTGCAGCCTTGTGGAGTGCACTGGAGGGAAACTTGTGGTTATAAAGTAGATCGCTGTAACTCAGGCTTGTAGTGAAAGGCTGTTTTGCCCATTGCTTCCTGGACCAAAAGTGCAAGACAGCAATTTTTCTGCAGTCTCAGAGCACTGCTTAAGCAGTTGCCAAAACTGCTTGGCTTTGGTTCATTTCTCAAAAGAAATTTATTCATATATTTCACATTACACTGGCTTCAGCAACAGAGTAGAGGTACTGCATGCAGATTATTTTCATCTGCTCCCAGCACTTTTGATGACAGGTACCAACAGAGACACAACATCTGCTTAAAGGATTCGGTGTCTGGACGCAGCCTGGTTCACGCTGCGGACCTGATGGTAGGTTCTTGGCCAAACTCCCAGCCACTGTGTTTCCCAGTCAGACCGACCAAACACCGGGCAGGAAGCTGAGCAGAAGTGATAGGGAGAGAAACATGTTTTTCCTGGGGAGAAAAGTGGCTTCCCTGGGGCAATTCCTCTTCAACCTTCTACGAGATTTTCTCTGGAAGTCCCTGCTTAACCCTTAACTACAGAATCACAGGTACTCATACAGAAAAAGGAAAATCATAGAATCACAGAATGGTTTGAGTTGGGAAGGAACTTAAAGATCATCTAATTCCACCCCCCCCTTCCATGAGCAGGGACACCTCCCCCTAGACCAGGTTGTCCAAAGCCCCATCCAGCCTGGCCTGGGGCACTGCCAGGGGTGGGACATCCACAGCTTCTGTGGGCAGCCTGTTCCAGTGCCTCACCACCCCCACATTAAAGAATTTCTTCCTTATATCTAATGCAAATCTACCTTCTTTTAGCTTCAAGCCCTTACCCGTTGTGCTATCCCTACACCCCCTGACAAAGAGTCCTTCCCCAGCCTTCCTGTAGCCCACTTTAGGTATTGGAAAGTTGTTATAAGGTCTCCCCAGGGCCTTCTCTTCTCTAGGATGAACAACCCCAACACCCTCAGCCTGTCTTCATAGGACAGGTGCTCCAGCCCTTCATCATCTCTGTTGCCCTCCTCTGGACTTGTTCTAACATTTCCATGTCCTTCTTGTGCTGGGGCCCTAGAGCTGAACGCAGGTAAAATGGTCCATCACCTTCAACATAAGATAACCGTGTTAGGTGTTATACACTTGGGAGATGTGCACATGCATTTGGATGGAAGGTACTAGCCCATCTGCACAAAAGACAATGGTAGACTCTCCACTAGCCGTGACAGATTTGGGATGGGGGCTGCAGACAGCCCCAGAGCCTGTGAAATAGGGCTTACATATTGACCATGTGGCCCTAGTAGCAGATACACACCCTGCCATCAGCCATTTGGTTGCAAAGACTGGAACTTCACAGTCACATCACAAAGCAGCCTCAGATTTTTTCTAGCATTGTATTTTGTCTATGGCTTTTTCAATTCACTCCTGAACTGTCTTTAGGAATAAATCCTGTGCTGAAAACCAAACCTAGCCGCCATCTTGTTTATTCATGCTCATGAATTTTGAGTAAGGGTGTCATCAATTAACAATTTCTGCAATAACTACTGGAACTAGCAGAGTGTATAATTTTTTTTTTTTACTTTTTTTTTTCCTATATCCTTATCTGCATCTTTCCCCACAACAATCCCAGTTTCCTTCATCATGTGTCCTCTGACTCTGACAATTTCCTCTTCTATCCCACATT
Source organism: Anser anser (assembly GCF_964211835.1). Lineage (NCBI taxonomy): Eukaryota > Metazoa > Chordata > Aves > Anseriformes > Anatidae > Anser > Anser anser. The sequence goes on along the minus strand of NC_139723.1, from coordinate 830,090 downwards.
CCCAGCATTTTTCATGTCACAGCTCTTGTTTCACCAACATCCTTTGACAGCACTCCCAGCCCATCTTCACACCCTCTCACCAGCACTTAATGAGATGGCTGGTTCCGGACCATGTCCAAGACAGCTGGCCATGCGGTTGCTGAGCCCATGGTGGACCCCTGTGATCTGTGACCTCTCTCTTCTCCACACATGTTTTTTCTCCTGAAATGCCCGTGAAATGCCCCTTTAATTCCTCCCAAGTTCCTCATCACTCTACTGTGTTTGGCTGGAACTGGCCTGTACAGCACAAGCTTCTGGGAGGGCAGGACAGAGAACAGGAGCAAGCAATGACTGATTGTTGCATTACTCATTTTCAGGGGAAATCCAGCCCAGTTCGTGTATTGTTTTCTGGTACGCATGGAGAAAAGTCAGGCCTTTGGGTAGTCTCTGTGCATCACTCACCTGATTTTGTTGTAAACTGGGATGCTGCTTAAGCAAGTGGTCCTGCTGTAGCCCTGCTGAAGTTCATGGACTCGGTGTACATCTAGGCATGGTGTAAGCAGCAGCTCCAGGACCAAGTTCTATGCAATGCCAAACACTTTTTGGACAAAAGCTAGGGAGAACTAAGAAGAACTTGAGAAGGATGGTAGGGCATGTAAGAGCTGAACATCCTTTTGTTCTAACTGTTACCTACAAGAAAGTAGGACTACAGGTCAATACAGGCTGGGCAGGACCTCAGAATATCTTCAGTTCAACCTCCTTGCCTTGGAAAATCCCAGCGGTGGAGACCGCACAGCCTCTTGCACCATTTTGCACCAATGTTTGTTCCCATTAACAGCACAGCTCCCTGAAACAGGGGCAGACAGCAAAGGGTAGAGAAGCTGATCTGCCTTTGAGCAGGTATCTTTCAAGAGCTCCTCTTCCCTATATATCAAACAAACCAAATCAAGCAATTTGGAGTCCTGTGTGGACTCTTTTTCATACCCTTCCTCTTCTTTCTCCATGTACATTATGTCTAGCCATACTAATCCTCCCATAAGGGTCTGTCATTCTTACATGGTAATTAACATAGAATAACAAACTTGTACACTCTGAGCAGATTTGATTTGGAACATGTTGATATATTTGGCACCAGAAACTGGGTCACTGATTATATCCTGTCTACACATCTGGTACTTGCTCACTTTCTGCCACCATGCCAGGAACACAGGTGCTAAAAATTGAACACTATTGCTCTGTACTTATGAGTCTGTACTGCATTCGGTGCACAATGTCTAAAACTTAGCTTTCATCTTTTGATAGTGCTATTAAGTAGAATTTTTACTTTTTAAGGCTGTGTCTTTTCTCTATAACCCCCCAAAAGGAAAGACCTCTTCCAAACGGATCTGTCCACAGGCAGAGAAAGAAACCAAGAATTTAATCATAATGCTTGTGCATGGCTTTCAGACTGACATCTGTACATTAAGAATATGTAAAAATACCAATTTCATGCTCTGACAACTTATTCTGCATTGATGGGGGATAATGCCATAGGAATGCCAAATGTCAAAGCATTATACAATGCAGAGCATTCACACACTGTCTCACGGGTCATCACTAGTGGTTCCTTAAGAGAAATTTTGCAGGGAAAAAAAATAAAATAAAATAAAATAAAAAAAAAAAAGACAGAAACAGTGAGTAGGAGCTGCCAAAATAAAATGGAAATCATGAAGTTGGAGTGAAAAACTATTGGCAGTGCAGCATCAAGTCTTTGAACACAGAGCCTCTTCTGGCTCTGAGTTGTCCCTTCATTTCTGTCAAAAGAGGAAATTCACATGTATTCATTTCAGAAGCTGCAGATAAACCCAAAATGGTTTTACACAAAATACCTGCATCTTCTTAGCTCCGTAACACTGTTTTAAATAATCTGTTTTTGGACATCTTGAATATTCTGAAAAGTAAGCTTTTCCCTTAAGCACAGGACCCTCATCGCAGGGGGCAGCAGAAATGCTGTTTTCTAGTGGGTGGCGGATCCATGGACAAGCAAAACAGGTGAGCAGCAGTCTCCTCATCTGCTCGGTCCTTGTATCCTTTGCTACGACAGCAGAGGAAGTCAGAGAGCCACGCAAGGGAACAAGACCTGCCCTCCCAATGCCCCTGGTGCTCCTGCGTGCACTGCCATGCTACAACCAGGGCTGATCACACTGCAGCGTGCAGGGGCAGCAGGGCACCGTCGTGCCCAACAGGAGGAAAAACAGCATTCCTGTGTACCCATGGCTCCTGTGCAAGCCCTGGTGTTCTGCGAACGGCAAAGACCCTGCGGTGCTGACAGTGCTGCATGTACCAGGCAGATGGGGGTCCCATGTCAGTTCCACAAAGAGCGTCAGCTCTCCATTACAGGAGGATTTTTATTTTTTCTTTTTTCCCTGAAAATGCTGAGCATTCTTATTTGCTTGTATTGGGAGATAGGCAGAACACCATTGCAATTATTTTGTTCATTCAGTGAGAAAATTAGGATGATTTAGGAAAGGAAATATTTTCTCTCAGAAGATTCAATATGTTGTGAAAGTGATTCTGTCCTCCAGAAACCAATGTCCACACAACTGCACTAAGGAACATCCAGCACTTGGTTTTGGAGCACGGGTATCTATTTGCACTGCCAGAGAAAGTAGGTGGGCATGGTGTGAAGCACAGAGGAGAGAACACGCACGGGTCGTGACAGTGCATAGCATCCCTTGGTGCCTAACCTGCTTGCCCATCTCTGCACAGATAAACTGTGCTGCTACCCATACACAGCACTTCCTTTCCTTTTTTCCTCTGTCCCCCTCTGCTTCCCAGTTGCTTTCCGTTCCCTCTTCTCCCCGGTCCTCTGCCCCTCCACCCCCTCTCACTCTGGCTTCTCCCTTTTATCAGCCCTCGTGGGTTCTGCCTGACTTCGCTGAGCCCCTCCTCCCCCCCAGGTCCGTGTGCCCCCACATGCTCTCTGGTCCTCCACTAACTAGCACAGATGAAACTGTAATTAACAAGCCATGAGGCACTGTAGAGCTAGCTCCAAGGAGCTAAATAATTACAGTCCCTCCCCTCTCCCGCTGTTCTGTTTGAAACAGCAAAGTGAAGCACTGGGAAGAGGAGGAGCAGACCAGGTGGTGGGTGGGAATTTAATTAACTTCTGAAGTGCTCCTGTTCCTGCTGCACTCAGATGAGGATGATGATGGGCTACAGATCAGGAAGCTGCACAGGTCCAAATGCAACGTCGTGACAAACTTCCATGTGGGCTGCACCCAGAAGGCCCAATCCAGTCGCACGTGGAACCGTGCAGACTTTTTGTACTGTCCTGAAGACCTCTTACGTGGGAATCCCACCAGGGCAGGCCACGGAATACCCTGTCAGGGCTCAACATCTATGATTTTCACCCCATTTCAGTGCAAAGTCTTTTGAACATGATGCTTCTGCGCTCTGTGCAATGCATCTTTCTGTTGCTGGAGGCAGCAGACTGGAGGCAAGGTGTGAAAATAGTAGCAATAGCAACAACAGACGTCTGTGACCTCTTTCCTCTCATTTGTTAGTTGTTCTTCTTTCTCTTGTTTTCCTCCTCTTTCCTCTTCCTCCCGTCCTCCTTGCTGAATGTTCTCTGAACCATTTAAATCCTTCTGCAGCTCCAGCCACCACCAGATTTTGTGACAGGCCCATGCAGACTCTGCTGGCTGCTCCTGCCTGGCCCAGTGAAATGCTCCCACCTCTGAAGCAAGTCCATGTTTGAACATCAGGGGGGTGACTGGTTCACCACCTCAAAGTGTATGTATCTTACTGGACAGACAAAAATGGAGTTCACAGGTCCATCCAACACAAATCAATCAATCAATCAATCAATCAAACACCAGTTGCATCTGCTGGATGAAATCAGCATGGTTGTCAGGAAACAGCATATGCTGGGTCCCAAACAAATTCCCTCAGCACAGGTAACCGGAAACAAATACACCCCTTCACATTCAGTGAGTTCAGGTAAAAGTAACATTCATTAGGTTTTCAAAATTAAGCTCTTAAAAAACAGGATGTGATTGCCTGTGCACTTTTAACTTGACCTCTTTGCATGACTGCTTTCTTCAGTTGCACTCTCACGTTTTTCTGGACTGGACGAAACCTTGCAAAAAGATTTTTAACGTGGCCGAGGCTCATGTAACTTTCTTCAGCAATGCTCTTGGACAGACCAGCTCTTTCTATCTGTGACAAAGGAATTTCATATCAAGAAGCAGCTCTCGGGGGCCAGTTCACCTCACAGGACTGATGTCTAGCAAAGTTACAAGCAACAGAAAACAGCATCCTAACATGAACACCTTAACAATGCGTAGCTTTATTGAGTCTAATTCTGGATTCCTTCATGCTGTTTCCTACAGCACCTGGAAATATAGTTTTAAAAGAAATAAATGAAAATAATCATTTGTTTCCTCAGGGTCTATTTTGGCAGCTCTCTGCTCCAGTGGCAGAACACTTCAGGCTTCCCGGGAGGTTACAAGGACTGTAGAGGCTGAAGGTGCAGAGGTGTCGTGGTCTGCGGTGAGCAAGCAGCGAGGCTTGCACAAAGCCGCTTGCACAATGCTGCACATTCTTGGGTGCCACCTACTGGCATTTGAACTGTACATTGCCAGTTTACACGTGTGGAAAAATTCCCTTTTTCCCTCTTCATTTTTAAGCACAAAAAGCTTGTGGTGTAATAACAACCAGATTCCTGCAGTCTGGGATACCCAGGGGGACCTGAAGTGTCTCCAAGCAATTGGAAATGCTGCAAATTCTTCTCTGACACCAGATTTCCTCTGGAATGCCTCATTTCTGCTTTCTTGGAGCGTGCAGCCACTCGGCCACTCACTGAAGGACAGGCAGGTGGGAGGGGAAGGAGGGTGCATGGGTGCAGGTGTGTAAGGCAGCACCGCAGGGTTTAGAGAATGGCTGCTCCCTTTCCTGTGTATCCAGCGACTTCTGGGAGAGTCCTGGCAAATCACAGCAGGAAGACAGTAAAACACCACCACTCCCTGCTGCAGGACAGTGTTGAGGATGCCAGCAGCCTGCAAAGCACAGCACTGCCATTTCAGAAGATGCCTTGAGCAAGCAATCAGGTACAGCAGACCATTTCATATAGGAGGGAGACAGGGTTGTTTTCAAACCTGACATCCTCTGAAGCTCTGCAGCCCCTTTCTGGGTTGTAGGGAGACATTTCCTTCTACCTGTAGCAGCTTTGAAAGCTTCAGATTGTGGGTCCTGGAAGTGGAGGAAAAGGGGAGAGAAGCCCTGTGAGCTCAGCAGAATGCTGAGCACAGATGTCTCACAGCATCAGCAACTAGACGAAAAGGGAATGCCACCACTGTTCTTCTGGTTGTCTATGCGTGTCAGAGTCTGAACCTTCGTGCTGAGGTCCTCTCATCTGTTGTGTGAGCAAGTGCCTGGCACACGAAAGTGGATGGGCTGTTTGGGGGAGGAAGTGAGAAATTTGCACTGGCCTCAGGTGCAGTGTAGGTGGAGTTTATCATTAATCCTGAGAAACAGCACTCCTAAATAGCGGTAGAGGCAGGCCTCGCTTTGCGTGAGAGAGAAATGGGTGAAAATGCCAGTGCCTGGGGATCACACATAAACTCCACTACATTTAATGCAAGCAACTCCATCTGCTTCTCTGCAACTGCAATGCACCCTGCGGCACATCTGTACAGCAGAGCCATGTCACCTCCCAACCAAAAGCACTTCACACACTATGACCTACAAGCACTGATGAGGGCTGTTTCTTCAAGGAAAAATAAATGACATGAAGGCAAACACGTGGCCTTGCTTTTCTGATAATATATGAAGGCTAAACCAGAAGTTTAGTGCTACACAAACCACTCTGCTTCCGTGCTCTTCTACAGCAGTGACTGTTTTCAAGTTAAGCTCAGTGAAAGCCATTCAGGCTCCTGATGACCACACCTGCACTTTTGCTGGACTAGAGAAGCTGTGCTGCTAGAGCTGGAAAAGACAGTGACTCCCACTAAGTGAGGCTAACAGCAAATGCTATTCACACGCATTTGGTGGAAAATATCGTACCGGCTTCCTCGTGCCTCTACACCAATGCAAACTGGTGCAATATAAGCCATACCAAGACTTGTCTTCAAGTGTCCAGCACAAGGTAGTCGTATACAGGTGCATATGGCCCAGATGGGTTTCAGTGACCTGATAGGGAGGAGAAGAAGTGGTTACTGGTAGGCTAACTGAAGAGGCTGCCCTTCAGAAAGGCTGTGTACTGATGCTGCCAGCTCCCTCGGTGTCCCTGTGCCCCACTGTAGGACAGTGGAGTCCACGCAGCCACACAGGGTGTGTCAGAAGCAGCCACTAACTTTCCACAGTGACAGGCCCCAAAAGAAACTTCCTTTTGAGGTCAAATATAGCAAGAACAATTTCTTGCAAACATGAAATGCTACGGTAGTAAGTGCTAGACCCAAATTCTCTTACCTTTCTGTTTCTCTTTCTAGAAACACGTAATTTTGCTTCCTGGAAATAATCTGAGAAGTTACCTGACCAAGGACCTTTCTGCAAACAAACATTGTTTTATTATATTATTTTAATATAATAATGTAATATTAGACACTGGTCAATCAGTCAGTGCCCACACCAGTGCCACAGCCAGGACCAGGGCAGCCAAGGGGCTGCTCCAGCTCGGACATCAGGCATCTCCCTGGGGACGGGACAAGGCTGGGCCAGGACATCAGGATAAGCCTGGTGAGGGGGGTTGGGTCAGACACAGCTCCAGGACAGTAAAATCTATTAGTGCCCTTTGGGCCTTGACAGTTGCATAATATTTTCCAAGTCTATTTCATCCTCTAACCATATTAACTGACATAGTTTTACAATGATTAATTAAATGATACATTTAAGAAGGTTTTGTAATACTCAGAGGCAGTAAAACAGTTATTGTTTTGAAGGGTGTCACGATTAGATTGTATTTCTACAACCTACAGTAACCTGTTGCATGTATCAGGTGCCACAATTGTGTTTCTAATTCTTTCCAGGGTCTGCTGACTTGCAGCTCGAAGAAAAAATCTTCATACTTGCAGGTCATTTTCTGTTCATTTTTTCTTCTTTATTGACCTTAAAGCTTAGATGATCAGAGAATCAGATCATTTTGCCCTTCAGGAGGCACTTTTCCAGCCCGCACATGTATGCCTTCACTAATGTTCCCAGGGGCAAAATGCAGGCTGTAATTACATGCCAGCAATGTTGAAAACAGAGTACAAGAAGTGTATTAAGAAAGCCCCTAAAGTCTTAAAGGCCTATAAAAAATGAAAAGAGAAACGAAAGCTCCATGCTCAGCAGATGCAGAAACGCACACACCGGCTTGTGCACGCCAGCCACCTGCTGGGGTCAGCAGCGCCTGCCCCTACCCAAGTCCACGCGTGGCTCTGAGGGGCTGCAGGATGGAGGAAATGCTCTGCAGCCATAGGGGTGACCAAACCCCCCCCCCAGCAGCCCAGCAGCAGATCCAGCTGAGGGCTAATCTCTCCCTACACCCACGTTCTCCTTGCTGCCCTCTTTTCCCATTTCTAGGATGCCCTGCACGGTGACAACTGGAACACAAGTCTTATGAGGAGTGGCTGAGGGAACTGGGGCTGTTTAGTCTGGAGAAGAGGAGGCTCAGGGCAGACCTCATTGCTCTCCACAGCTCACTGAAAGGAAGCTGTGGGGAGCTGGGGGTGACCCTCTTCTCAGAGGTAACCAGTGATTGGACTAGAGGGAATGGCCTCAAGTTGTACAAGGGCAGGTTTAGGTTGGAAATTGGGAGGCATTTCTTCTCAGAACAAGTAGTCGGGCACTAGAACGGGTTGCCCAGGGAGGTGGTGGAGTCACTGTCCCTGGGGGTGTTTCAGGAGAGATTGGACCTGGCGCTTAGGGACATGGTTTAGTGGGCGACATTGGTGGTAGGGGTATGGTTGGACCGGATGATCTTAGAGGTCTTTTCCAACCTGAACGATTCCATGATTCTGTGAACTTGCTGCTACCTGCTGTGGCTAACTGTACTTGTTATACTAATGAAAGCAGAAGCACGCCGTACAGGCTTAATGTGAGGCTTCCTTGCAATACTGAATTGCTTTCCTGGGTGAGAGTCTCCCCACTCACTGTGTGTGTCTTTGCACAGAGACCCCAGTGCCAGCCAGAGGAGCCTGACCAAAGGTCGCAGGGGCTGTGCACAGTGCTGCGGCACCTGAGGGATGCAGTGTGTCCCTGCCGTGTGGGTCGGGATTGTTCCCCTCTGCTCTGCTCTCGGGAGACCCCACCCGGAGCCCTGCGCTCAGCTCTGGGGCCCCCAGCACAAGGAGGACACAGAAGTGTTAGGGTGAGTCCAGAGGAGGGCCACAGAGATGATGAAGGGCTGGAGCACCTCTCCTACGAAGACAGGCTGAGGGGTTTGGGGTTGTTCATCCTAGAGAAGAGAAGGCTCTGGGGAGACCTTATAACAACTTTCTAATACCTAAAGTGGGCTACAGGAAGGCTGGGGAGGGACTCCTTGTCAGGGGGTGTAGGGACAGGACAAGGGGTAATGGCTTTAAACTAAAAAAGGGTAGATTTAGAGTAGGTATAAGGAAGAAATTTTTCCCTCTGAAGGGGGTGAGGCACTGGCACAGGTTTCCCAGAGGAGCTGCGGCTGCCCCATCCCTGGCAGTGCCCAAGGCCAGGCTGGATGGAGCTGGGGGCAGCCTGGGCTGGTGGGAGGGCTGGGACTCAGTGGGCTTTAAGGTCCCTTCCAAACCAAACCATTCTGTGATTCTATGAAGCTGAGGCCACTGGTGCTGACTGTGGCTGCGTGGGTGCTGTGCTTTCTGTCCGTGCTGATGTTTGTGGCTGTCAGCACGTACACGTCTTTGTCTACACGCTGCGCGCGTGTCCTTAATGCATGACCACTGGGAAGACACGCTCAGCCCCACAGACGGTGGGCCCAGGGACATTACAGATCGTGTGGTGGCAGCGTTCAGAAGAAGGATAAACCAGGCCTGTCTAAAGTGAGACCAGAGCTCCTCAGCAGCATGCCCTCGCTGCCAGCACCGGCCGTGCCCATGGTTACTGGGGGATCACGACAGGCTCATGGCCATTTGTCCTGGGCAACTGCGGTCTTTGCCCAGCTCGTGAGGTTGTCCTTTTCCAGGTACAGGTAACTGACCACCTGTGAGTTATTCCTGCCGGACCCTGGGGTCTCTGCTGTCAACCTGTGCCTGTGTCGTTCCTGGCGTTTGGCGTTATGCCGTTCCCAAACCACAGCTCGCGAGGTCTGCTTCGCACAGCACAGCCTCTCAGCGAGGAGGCGTCCCCGCAACGCGGCACCCGGTGAGGATGAGCAGTTCTGGCCAACACCACTGCGACCTCTGCAGAAATAGTTCAACCTGAAGCTGTAAGCGCCATTTCTCATAGTAATGACAAATTTGGAAACGTAATTTCCCCCTTCCTAAGGAGGTTTGCTTTGCAGAGGAAGAGGATATAGGCAGCTACAGGAAAGTCCGCAGAACACTGAGGAATTAGTTACTGTTTATGACATTTATGTCATAAAATGACTTGCTCTTCCTTTCCACTGTAAGTAGCCGAACTAGAAAACAAAACACAACAATAATAAAGTATATTGAAGTTTCTAGCAGATTCCGGATGGGCACCCGGGCATCAGTGAGAGTTTCTGTGAGCGACCGTTGTTTCTGAGATGCACGTTAACAACAGGGGCAACTTTTGGGTCACACGTCAAGGTGCCAGTGCCTTAGATTTTATTAACAGGCATTTCTATGGCTCTTCAGTAAGCCGCGTGGGGAGCCCTTCGGCCCGCACCCCTGGGAAGGCGACTCCCGGCGGGGCATCGCCCGTCAGCCCCACACGCGAGGCCCAGCGCCTGCCTCTCGGCGGCGGCGGCACGGCGCGGGGCGGGGCCTCGGGGCGCGGGGCGGGGCCTCGGGGCGCGGGGCGGGGCCGGAAGCACGCGGCCGGCGGGCGGGGCGCGGCGCCTCCACTTCCGGCTCGTCGCGTCCCGGTGCGGCCGGCAGTGAGTACCCGAGCGGCCCCGGCCGCTCCCCGGCACCCCCGGCGGGCCCCGCCCGGGCCCTGCGCGGCGAGGTGCGGGCGGAGCCGTGCCGTGCCCTGCCGGTGCCCGTGCCCCCCGCCGGACTCGGGCCGCCTGTCCCGTGCCGCCCCGTGCCGGTGTCCCGCGGGGCGCAGGGGGGCCGAGCGCTGCCCCGGGCGGTGCCCGCGCCCTGCCTTCGGAGCCGCCGTGCCGCGCGGCCGTGCCCGCCGCCCCCGCCGTGTCCCCGTTCGGCCCTGGCCCGGCGGCAGCCGGGGACCGGTGGCGCCGGGGCCGTGAGGGGCTGCCGTGCCCGCGGCGTGCCTCCGGGGGGGGGGGGGTTGGGGGGCGGGCCGGCACCTCCGCGCCTCCCGGTCCGCGCCGCTCGCCCGCGGCCGTGCGCCGGTGTGGGCCCTCCCCCCGCGGCCCGGCCCGGTGCGGCGCGGCCGTGTCAGCGCTGCCAGGCCGCGTGCGTCCGCCCCTGGGCCGAGGGGAAGCAGGGGGTTAACGTGAGGGTGTCGCTGCCGTCACCCTGAGACACGGCTCGGGAAACGGCCGGAGGGTAAACCTCCCCCGGAAGGCTTGGTGTAAACTTTGAGCGTTTTGTAATTTTCCAGGTTTGGGATGTGGAAGACGCACTCCTGTGATCTCCTGAAGGTATAGCTTGTCACTAGAATAACTTGTTCTCCAAAGCCTCCTGGTCTCCCTTCTGGAATTATTTGTGCTGTATTTAAACAAGTGACAGTAAGGAAACATATTGTCAAGCACAAGTCGACATCACGAGAATGCATTTTTTTTTATCTCAGCACTGAGCAATGCCAGTTACCCTCACAAGAAACTACTGACAAAGTTTGCCTAAAAATAACCAATAGCCGGTGTAGGTATTAGATCAGCTTTTTGATGCTCTCTGCCTTTCCATTGCCTATTTGCAGCTCAGGCGACAGGTACTCTCAGCCCTTCTCAGGGTTTACGTTAAGAAAATTGTAGGTGGCTGCCACAGAATTTAGGTGGATACAGCTGCTTTGAAACATTTTGCTGTGACTATGTTCTTGCTCTACATTGAGCGTGTCCTCGCAGGGAGCTTCTCTGGGTGTCCAAAGGCTGCATGTGTCACTTCAGGTGACAAAACAAAACTGTTTCTCGCCTGCTTTGAGTGCACCTTGGTTATTCCGTTATGCCCAGACAAGAACTGCACAGTGTTCGGTACAGAAACACAGTACAGGTGAAGGAAAAAAGTCTCCTGATGTTGTGTTCTGATGATAACCATGTGTTGTTAGATTGTTATTTTTTAAGTTTAGATTTGACAATCGCATAACTTTGTAGGGTAGCAAGAGGAACAAAGATGTGATTTCCATTTTGCTGTTGCTAATAATTTTGATGACTTACATCAAATGAAGAAGAGGTGTGCTACTCCTATACCACTTATAGCCATTGAAATGAAAGATTTCATTTAACTGTACCTGAACATTTAAGTTCTTTACCGATTTCATGTCAGTTGTACATGTGCTATATCTTAACAGTCTAAAGTACTACTCAGTTTACATATCAGAAATACGGATAAATAGAAAATGGAAAACAAAGGTCCATTCTATGTGAAACTATAAAGACTGTTGATGTCTGCTACCATTCTGATGTCCGAACTTCTATTCTGGTAGATACACGTGATTTTAGGATGTTTTTGGTAATTTCCTTGAAAGATTTTCTTTTCCGTTTTTATCATCATTCCTGTCTGTAACAGGGAGGCTGATTATAGACATATGCCATATCTTTGCTCCCTGGGTGAGGAAATAATACATTTGTTGCTGTATTTTCAACACGGCCTTTGTCATAGAAATGTTAGATTTGATAGTGCTGCAAAGATTAAGCAGAGAGCAAGTAAAATAAGGAAATACTGGAATTCACTGATGGTGTTTGATGGGGATAGTGTGCTTGTCTGAAAAGCTGTTTTTGCAACACCAAAGGATGACATATTCTCCTTTTAGTGATTTTAGTTATTTGCTTGTTTCTAAAAAGTCTTGATATTTGAAGTTAAGCAGAATGTGTATTTGAAATGGCAAGAGGAAAAGAGAAGAAAGTTACTGTGTGAGCTGCGAAAGTTTGCTGGAGTTGAAGTAAGAGTAGCGAAAGGAATTAAGTTCAGCAGATGAGAGGAGATGCTAGAGAGACACAAGGCAGGTGAAGCATCAGTGGCATGGGAAAGCCTGGTGTGGGCATCTTGCTGGCACACAATCAAAGCACCTTCTGTGCTCATGTTAACGGCTCAATGTTCCAAACTGCTTTGAAATTTTGGCTGAGGAAGTAGTTTCCTGCATGCAACTTTAAAGTTGCTTTGGGGATTCTGATTAACTTGTTTGTGCTCCTTCTCCCTGCCTGCAAGTCACCATCAGCATTTCCTTTCTGACCGTGGCTGTACAGCTGCCAACTTTTGTTACTTTACAAAGTGAGGATTCTTGTTTGTTTGTTTGTTTCAATGAGCTAAACAAAAAGTGCTGGCGAGCAGTCTTTGCAAATGTTTCAGGAAAATGCCCCCTGCCCCCCAGGTATTTCCAGGTACAGCCATACAGAGTTTTGTTCAGGGCTGGTTAAAAGAAATTCAGGTATCTGTGGTTTTCTTGTGTTTGGGCTTTGGTTTTTGTTTGTTTTTGGTTTTTACATTGGTAGCCCTTTACTTGAAGTTCTGACTTAAGGCCTACCACAGGGGCGGTCAGACACCTCTGAGGAAAGCTCTGCAGAGTGTTCAGGTGGCAGTACGATTTTTGTTGATGAAGGGGCGGGGTTCTCCTGTGGCACAGGGCTGGAAGTTGTTTTTTTGTTTGTTTGCTTTGTTTTTAAAAATTAGGGCAGTCCAGTTTGAAAGAACAATGTGTTAGTGTGTTTTGCTCTCCGCAGTTTGTATTAACTATAACATTAGCTACTCCGTGTGGGATTAATTTATGTGGATTAATTTACTTTTTTAACATTCAGACGTGAGGGATGTCTTTGTTATAGTCTAGCTGACAGCAAAAATGTTTAGACTATTGTCCATTGTAGGTAAAAGAGTGCTTTATTTTGACAATCTGATAAACATCAAAACTTTCTGTTGAGCTCCTTTTCTGTTTCCTGGAGGCAGTGTTTTTGTCTGCTTTGATTATGCTTGAGAGATATTTCTCATGCTGTGGTGAAGTGGTAGGGCACGGCTGTTGTCAGAATCCTACAACAGTAAAAGGTAGAAATAGGTATCTTCACACCATTTTCTGATGCTGATATTTGACGTTTCTCATTTCTCAGTGGCCTGATGCACGTGCTGAGTGAGCAGGACAAAGATCCCTTCATTGTTCCAATTCCTGCATGGACCTGAGAGGAAGAGGAGCCATCAACTGGTCCAAATTTCTGTAGTCTAGAGAGGATAGATCACAGTAAGTGTAGTGCAGTGCTGCCTCTTCTTACTCTTGTCTTCATTATGAAGTGTTTGTAAGTCAGATACATGGGTGTTCCTCGACACTTCAGATCCAAAAGTCTTGTCCAGATGTGTACTTTCAGCTATGCCATGTGGGTACTTACCTTGTGTAACTTTATCCAGCAGGTGACAGGAGTAGAAGCAAAAAGTGTTTGGATTAAGTTGTCTTTTTGAGTATCACTGAAATTGCAGTGTGTTTCATGGGGATTCTTTGATTTCCTGCATTACTGAAAGTCTTTTTTCTCACTTCCTGTAACTGCTAATTACTGTTGTAACTTTGCTTGATTAGAGCTGGATCTTCTTTTGTTCTTGTCCTACGGACTGGAGCAGGTCTAGCCCTATTTGAAAGGGTGATCCCACATAACAATGAGAGGGAAGGGTTCTGATGCTGTTTGGATGTGATCTCAGCAAGCGATTACCAAAGTGACTTCCTTAGCTGTGCAAGTGAGATTGAAAAATGTATGCTGATCTACTTGAAGTCCAAACAGAAGAGGGGAGAACACATGGGTTTTCCATAAGAATTGTATTTTCCTGCTTTTGCAGCCATGTCTTCTTTATGTTTGTGGAAAAAAATGTGTTCCTCTTCACTTTGACTTCCAATGTAACAAAAATATAGATGAATACAAATCTATCAGAGAGGGACTGCTGTGACATGTTCACTGAAAGCTGCAATAATAAGAGCCTTTAGGTTCTTTGAATAAAGTCATCATGCAAATTACTTAAGTCTGGGACTAGCAAATCTAAGTTTTTATACTTTTATGTCTGTACACGTACAGACAATAAGCATACAGAAAACTTAAACAATAACATTCCACTTCAACAACCATAAAATTGATCTCTGTCTGGCAGTTTTTCTTGCCTACAAAAGCTGGTTGGCTTCTGTAGGACTATATATAACACAGAAAGATAGACTTTCCAGAGAAAGTATTTTGTTTCTTCTTAATGTGTGATGTGGGCATGTAAATGAAATTATGAAGCCCTTGAGTTAGACAAAGTAACTTCAGAATACCTTCAAATGTTAGGCCCGGCTCATCAGTATGTAGTGAACTCTTTATTTATAAATACCCGCAGTTTGGTTAGGATCAAAGAATAGATGAAGTGGGAAGGAACTTCTTGAGATTATCTAGTCCAACTGCCTTGACTCAAAGCTGCATAACCTAGAGCAGTTTGCTCAGGGCGATGTCCAGATGGGTTTTGAATTTAGTCAAGAGTGGAGACTCCACAGCCTTTGTGGGCAACAGTTAAAAAGTTTTATCATATGTTTCAGTGGAATCTCCTGTATTTTAAATTGTGCCCATTGTCTCTTATGTTGTTGGACACTACTTGGAAGAATCTGAGTTGGTCTTCTTTAGTCTTCCATCAGGTCCTTATGTACATTAATAAGACCCTCTGAGCCTTCCATTCTGCAGCGTCCAGCGTGAACAGTCCCAGCTCTAACAGCCCCTCCTTGTGTGACAGATTCTTCTGTCCCTTAGTCATCTTAGTTGCTACACTCACTGCAACATGTCCTTATTTTTCTGTTATGGGAGAGCCCAGAGCTGTACACGGGACTCCAGATGTGGTCTTGTGAGTGCTGAGTAGAGTGGAAGGGTCACAGCATCATTGAATATCTCAAATTGGAAGGGAGCCACAAGGATCATTGAGTCCAGCCCCTGTCTCTACACAAGACCACCCAAAAATCACCTCCCTCCACTTGCTGTTGACATTCTTCAAGAGCCCAGCATGCTGTTTGTCACAAAAGTTTTTTGACTCATGGTCAACTTATTCCACTCTCTAGTCCTTTTCTGCCGTCTTGTTTCTGCAGTTGGCCCCAAGACTTTATCCTTCCCAGGTGCCTGACTTTATATTTACCTTTGTTGAACTTTCTGCCCATTTCTCCAGCACACTGAGGTAGCCCTGAGTGACGGCACAACCATCTGCTGCATCAACCACTCCTCACGGTTTTGCATCATCTGAAAACTTGCTGAGGGTGCGCTTTGTCCATCATTCAGCTCTATTTATTCTTATTACAGCTTATTTTTTTAACAAGTGGTTACCAAGAAAGGGGAGATTGGGCCTTAATCCTCGATCCACCAGAGAGGCCAATAAAAGTTGCAGATAACTGTTGCACGGCTGGGAGGGGTATAGAGATGTGGCTACTGTTGAGCTGGGCAGGTACTGTTTGCAGGTGTGCCTTCCTCATGTCTAAGTGCATTGTAGCTGCGTCTTTGTGGCATCATAACTCAGCTTGTAAGTCCTGATAGGACCGTGTGACTTGTTAGTTTGATGACTGCAGATTTATATACTCACCTTTATTATACCTCTTTTTTTTTTTTTCGCTACCTTCAGACTTGAGCTTGTTCAGAATATATCTGTGTGCTTCTGTACCGTCACACTAATAATTCTTGTCCTAGGGTTAAATAATGAAGTGCCAGGTCAGGTGACCTTGCAGCCCAGAGGTAGATACGTTTCAAGTTACTTCTCTGAAATACCACTGAGCGTTGCTTCCCTGTTCTTTCAGGGAGTATGCATATATAACGCATTATTTAGTAATACGGTTTGCAAAGTATGCGGCATTAATACTGGTTGGTGGGACAATCAAGACTTATACCCATTTGTCTCCCGATCCACACAGGAACCTTGTTTTTGAACCAAGGATAGAGAGGAGCTTTGGTGCCTGAGAGTTTCCACAGCTTTCAGAAGCCAAAGCGGTTGAGGTTAATGTATTTGGTGAGGTTAAACAAAATGCACCCTTAAGTAGCTTCTGCTGTTAATTGTTTTTAGCATTGATTCTTGTAGCTGTTAAGTCTGCTCAGTCTTCCGTATTGCAGAGCAGTATGACTGACTCCAGCAATTTCAGAAAGACCAAAGTTGTCATTTGAAACTTATTTTGGGATATACATTCATAAGCATACTAATATAACCTTTTATGTTTTTTGTGGATACAGACTATTCGTTTTCCAGAATGTTTTATGGATATGAAGACACAGATGACAGTGAAGTGTATGAAGATGATCTTTATCATGAGGAGTCATCCAGTGAGCAGAGTGTTGATAGTGAGGTGGAATTTCATCTCTACAGCCAGATCCACTATTCCCAAAATCTTGGTGAAATCAGCACAGTGGATGTGACTGAAGAAGCTGATGTTGCAGGGGTCAAAGGTCAGAGTTCAGCTCTAACCGAGACGCTGCATGAAGACAAGAACGTCATTGAATTGCCCAGCTATGATATTCAGGTTTCCGATGGCTCTGAGGTCATTGTCTTGTCTGATACACCAGATGAAGAGAGCGTTTACAAAAGCAAGGCAAAGAAGTCAACAAGCTCTCTAGCTCAAGGTAAAGTACACACCCATCTAGGATCTTCCATACCAAATCATGCCACAGATGCTGAATGTGATATCCTGTATCCTGCTGGATCAGACACAGAAATTCCAAGGCAAAGGAAAAGTGCCAGGGGAAAGCTTACCTCAGTTAGTTCTGTTGGAACTCATGCCGTCCAAGAGGTGATGGTAATAGATGATAGCTCAAACGAGGAGGAGGAGAGCATGATATCTGAAAGTGATGATGTCGAGAGTTGGATGCTTTTGGGATGCAGTGCAGATGACAAAGATGAAGATATAATTTTGAACCTTGAAGGCTGTGGAACTCCAGTCAACGAAGGTTAGTACTCTTTTTAATCACTTGTTTAATGTTCTGTATGCGAAGGGATTTGTCTGCAGTGATACTGATCTTTTAAAAAAGGTGTTGCAAAATGTTCTAATCTTTTTAAAGAAAGATAAACAGAAATCAAACTGGAGTGTGCAATGATGGAAAACAACCATGATGAAGGAAGTAGGCGCTGATACCATCATTATTTCAGTAGCGTTATATATGTAAGTGTACTTTGTAAGGTGCTGTGAAAACAGCATTTTTTTGGTAGAAATTTAGAAGCAATATCAGTGATCCTTGTTGTGAACTTTCAAATGTTACTGTATGTTTTGTAGTTCTAACAGTGTAGAAAGTTTGTGTGTGGTGTGAGATAAAAAGGAAATAAAATGGTTTATTGTAAACGAAGTAAGTAAACTGTTTATTCTAAAACAAAAGAAAAACACAAAAAGACGTAAAATTGCGTAACAACAAGAAGTTTGAAGAAAAATACTCCAGGGCAGGAAAATAAGTATTGCTTACAACCCAGAAAGCAGAGTTATTCCTCTTTTTGTCTGATGAGATTTCTGTCCATCTGATTCCTGTCTGCCTTGCCTCATTGCCCCTCAGTTGTGGGCAAACAAATGCTTTTCAAGTATATGCTGTATGCTGCTAGACTGAAGAAATTGCAACTGAAGAAGGGGATAAACTGTAACAGGAGGTGGGAAGGAATGAAAGGGAAGACCTAAACTGATTCTTCCTTCCCAAGAAGCAAGCAGATCATGTAACCAGTCCTTTGAGAGTCCAGGGCAATTTGGGCTGTTTCTCTAAAATTTACCGCAACTTCTTATGTGGATTCTGCGTTGGATAATTTAGAGAGATTCACAGTCACTAAGATTAACATCTAACATTTTGGTATTTTGTAAAATATTTTTCTAAGTTACTATAGAAAATGAGTAAATGCAGTGGCTAATACAACAAATTTGAGATGCATGTTTGTGATAGTCACTTGTGTGGTTCTTAGAACATCGTTAGTATATTTCAATTTTTCGAAGAAATAGATACTCTTAGTTGCACCAGCAAGTAAAAATTCTTGTTCGACAATCATCTGTGCTTTTTTCTTGCCCACCAGCTTTCTGAAGCACAAAGATGCTTTCCAGAAATAGCATCCCCTGACAGTCAAAAACACTATCTGAAGAAATGCTTATTCAGCAGTAAGACTAACCAGATAAGCTGCAGCAGTGGGGACCTGAGCTAGATTTTCTTTCATGTTTTTATATGTATATATATATATACATATATATATATAAATGTGTATCAGAATTTTATTTGAAACGTGTAAATGAGGAGAAATTAAATGTTCTGTTGTGCTAGTCAGTAGGTTGATACTAGTAAAGTTTTTTGTCAGAATGGCTCTTTAAATAATGGTGTTGATCATATGCCGGTACTAACCTGTTTGAGAAGGGAAATGGAGAAATTATTCCTTCTTTTCTGCTAAAATGTGTTTCTTGCCTGTAAACATTTAATAACTTTTCTCTTAGAGTTTTTCTCGTGTATGGTTTTGCATAGTTATCCTAGTCTGCTGCTAAATAGACCGTAGTGCGTACTCAATCTCGGATGGTTGATTAATGAGCTTCGGAGACTTAAGAAATGCCTTCCATGTTCCCAGTGCAGTGCCAGAAGAGTGGCAGAACATAGTTACCATGCCAGAACCCCGGACAGCCACATTACATTTATAATGCATGTAACTTTTTCTCCCTAAAAGTCTTTTTGAATGATTCTAATATGCATTTACTAAGAATTGTCTCAAAGTTGCTATATTTCATTTATATATTTCTTTTTATATTTTTGTATTGCTCAAAACTAAAGCTAATTGGTTTACATTTGTGTTTTTTTTAAATTACCTGTTGGGGATCAAATGTCTGGGGCCATTTGTTGACTGCTGTAATAGAAATGCAGTTTGTATATAGCATAGTTACTGCATTTTCTGGGTAGCTTATATTTTTCTCATTACTACTAGGCAGGCAAATGACTTGGAGTCAGGCTTCTTTTACTCAGTTTAGCCTGTGTATTTCCTTGCTTCGCATACCAAAATCACTGAAGATTACCCAAAGAAAAAGAAGACAGAAAAATGTTTAAACAGTGTTTGAGACTTTAAGCATATTTTATAATCGTATATATAAATTTTGGAAACGTTGTGCAATTAGTTTATTAGAATGACTATGCTTGCTATGTATAACGTGAGCATTTGTGGTTTCATTCTTTGTGCTGTTCTAATAAAGGTGTACCAGTGCTAACTTGAGCGAGGCTTTTGAAGGTCAATATGCAAGGTTAATATCAGGAGACAGTTTTGCTAAGTTATGGCATGCTTTTATAACAAATGTAGTAATATGTTTCCTGTTCATGTTCTTAGTTTTGACAATAAGCAATCCAAACTCAAAGCAGATAATGGAAGGAGAATTATTGTGTGCTATTTAAACTTGTCATAATCTTCAGAATTAGAATTGTTTCATTTAATTTAGGAGATGTAAATATTTTTTGAGGTGCTTGGATTGGAAATCATAGTCACACAAGTAGCTTATAAATATTACTGTTCTTCACATACTCTGATTTTTATTCTCAAAGCAGCCTCAGAACTTCTTCACAACCCCTTCTTGCATCTTGCCTCACATCAGTGATGGCGTTACCAACAGTAACCTCATGCTTGGAGGTCTGAGACATGCAGAACTTTTATCAGCCACAGAGGGCAGCTTGGTAACAGGGTCTGGATTTATACACACATCTTTGTTTTCATTTAAACTTTATACTTTCTACATATGTTCTACTTTGCAGAAAGCCTTAATGTTTGCATGTTGCTTCTGATTTTGACCAAGTTAATGCTGACGTGTTTAAACCTGTGTGAAGTGCCCAGAACAGAGTGGCTCTGGTGCTGAGCCCTGACATAAGTACACGGTCTGAGGTGTGAAAGATACTGTGGAGCTGAACTCCAGCCTCATCCCAAGTTTCTCAACTGTGTCTGAAATTTCAGTGAATGCTATTCAAGTAGCTCCAGTGCGGAAAAGTTTCATTCAGCTGTTCTGTTTCCAACACACACAGTGACGGGGATGTAAAGACAGGATTGAAATATCTGTGTTGTATGTATTTGTATACTTAATGAAAAGCTGCAACAGCATCCATCAAAATAGCTTTAGGGAAA
This sequence comes from Anser anser, assembly GCF_964211835.1. NCBI lineage: Eukaryota > Metazoa > Chordata > Aves > Anseriformes > Anatidae > Anser > Anser anser. The sequence goes on along the minus strand of NC_139723.1, from coordinate 809,850 downwards.
AAGAGCTATAAATCTTAATGTAAAGTAATGGTAATGTGGTTATCAAACTTTACACAGCATCATCTCTCAAATTTTACAGGCTGTAAAGGATTTCTTTGCTGAAACTTAAACATAAAAAACTTAAAACCAAAGAAAGAAAGTAATTTTAAAAAATTTATTCGCAAATTATTCTCTCAAAGATATTCTCTGATAATTCATTTGAATTATTTTGAGATGTATTCACAGTTCTGTTTTCAGAGTTTTTGAAGAACAAGACCAAATATTCAGGTGACTACACAGTATGTAAATCACTATTTTGAGAACTGTTGTATCCATACAGATGTGTTGCGGAACGTAGTGACTACTGAAACCATGCCTTTTACCTTCTCTGCAGAAAATGCGTATGGCCATGTGAATGGGATAGATCTCCCATGGTAGCGTTGTGGTATAGGTAGTGTCCAGTTTGCTTCATATTAAAAAAGGGACTGAAATGTGAACAATTCTCAGACTATGAGAGTGGCCACTGGTGTCAGTTTGTGTTCCTGTCTGAGAACCTGCAACAGAGGTGCTGAGGGTCCACTGCAGTCAGAGGTAACTGCTGGAGGAGAGGAGTTAAGCCTATCTGCATGTTCTCTTTATCTCCCTACTTCTTACTTTCCTGTCTTGCTCTAGTCTAACAGCCTTGTTATATTTAAAATTCTTTATAAACAACTAACATGGTTTCTCAATTCCTCCAACAGAGAAGTCTTCTCCCTGTGTAGCATTGTAGCTCCAGTCACCTTCTGCTGTAACAGAAAGAGATGGTCTTTTGCTTCGGCAAAGTGAGCTCTGGTTCCTTGGTTGTAACTTGGGATTCAACTGACCTTTTTTGTCTTCATTTAATATTTTGAAAGTTCTGGCTGGTCCACAAACAGTGGTGTTAAAATCAGATGAAAACTTTTTCTCCCCTTTCTGCCCTTTTTCCTTTTTGAAAGGTTTTATATGCTTTTCACAATTTTATTTTTGCTCATCTAGTACCGTGGTAACCAGAACTGTATTTGTCCCCATATTTCTGTGAAATGCAACTTTTTGTCATGCATCTGCTCTTTTCTCAGCAAATGTATCTCATTGCCAACCCTGTATTATTTAGGATATGAAGATGGGTGCTAGCTTTTTTTTTTTTTTTTAATATGGAGAAATACCAGGGAGCAGGAGCAAGGTACTTAGTGTGTCTGTAGTGATTTGTGCCTGTCTTACTCTGACTGTATTTTTCTGAGTTGAGATTACATGCAGTTTGGAAGTGAAGGGAACACTCCAATGACACACACCAGGCCAACTTCAAAGACAGCAACTTCACTCCTGACTTATTGCTTGCCCCCACCCGCTCATCTCTGTATATTTCCTTGTATAACATTGAGAAAAGTACACAATGCTGCTGCTGTTTGCTTTGCAAAAAGGACCCTCCCTTCTTAATTGTGCACTTTAAAAATGGTAGTACAGCAAATTTAGGTCTTGACTTTGATCGTCCTGGAGTCCACAGGAAAGTGTACAAATTATACCAAACGCATGGAATTAATTTTTAGTTTAGGAAAGTTTCCAGGTCTTTGAAGGAGGGTTCTCCCCTCCTAGTTCTTTTCTGCATTTTGCACTAAGAGCATATATTATAAGAATGTTAATTCCTGTAGCTGGAAGTCTTTCATCCGTTCCTTCATTAAAAGCTGTTTTTTTTAAAAAAACATATTTCTTCTTCCATGTATAGCTGCAGTCCTAATCTCTGCTTTTTCTTTTTATTTTCTTTTTCCTCCCCCTTATGGCATTTGGAAAAAACTACAGCACAAACGTCTGGCCACTAAGGGGTACAGAAAACAAGTTAACTTCTTCGTGTTTCGTCCTTCACCCACCCTTTACAGTACCTTTCTCGGAGAGGAGGGGCTAACTCTTTAGCACTCTGTGCTATGCGAGGTTGTGGAGTGTAGTTCACATGGTTGTTTTTGAAACCAGAGTGTTTGTAAAACTGCACAGAAATACTGTTACGGGCTTCTAGAGAGGGAATGTTTTCTTCTCTGCTCTGATTTTTTTTTTTTTTTATTAACAACACCATAGGCTTTCAAAAAAGAGTAATACTGCATGACACTGAAGGCAGCTCTTACAAGTAACAAACACTGGACATCACTTCTTAATACAGAGCATTGTGGTCGGATGCTCTTTGTGGTCACTGGCCAGCAGATTGAAAACTTTGTTAGAAACTCTGGAGCTTTCTTAGCGGCTTTGGCCGTTTTAAAATAATATCTTGAGGCACTGGCACAATATGAGGCAGTTTGATGCGCATGTGCCCTGCATGGCAGAGATGCTGCCTGGGGACCCGGCGCACGGTGGTACTTCTCCTCCAGCAGCTGCTCTCAGACTGGGTGTCTGACTCCAGTCTTTATTCCTGTATTGTACCCGTTTAATTTGAGCACGCCAGCACTGGGACAAAAAAAGGGGCTCTGTGCTACGGGTAACATCCTGTGCGTTTATTCCAGTATTTTATTTTGTGACTACATAAATGCTCTGCTTCATATAGTTCAGCTTTGGTGGGAAGTGAAGGACGGAAGACTAAGAACAGAAAGTACAAAAGTCTGCTGAAGTTTGTAGGTTATGGTTTTAATCTGTTTATCAGATCTGTCAATATATGAAGCAACATATGTGTTTTCTGACAGATTGACATCTACCATGTGGTAAAATACAAGTTTTTTCAGCTTCTCTGTTGAAAGTAGTTACGAAAAGGAAAGAGTAACTAAGGAATATATTATTTTATTTGGGGTGTGGAATTTTATATCTAATTTTGCTCCTACTGTCTTGTAAAACTCTCCTGTACAAAAGGAAGTCATAAAATAAAGTACAAGCTAGTGTTTCCAAAGCAGTTTTTTCATCTTTCCATTTTCCATCCCTTTCCGTTATGTTTACTGGGTCTGGAAATCTTTCTAAGCACTGATTTTTATCCATGGTAATAAAATCTCTCATTTAGTCAATGAAACTGTGAAAAATGAAATTATTATTTTTATTTTTTTTAATGGAGCCTGAACACTTAGTGAATGAAACCATAAAAAAGGACATCTAAATAATAATAACAAAAAAGAATTTGGAATACTTTTATTTTAGTCCTTCCCTACAAAGTAATGTAAGGAGGAGTTTTTCATTCAGCAGCTTCAACTGAGCAACTGCTGCTTATGAAGTCAAAATGGAAATAGGAATCTCAGATTAATTTAGCTTATTCTTTTATCTTTATCAGCCATGCTCAAAACAGAAATATCCTTTGTTTGCTATCACTGTTTTAAGTGTTTTCTTCTAGATGTGTGACTATTCTTTTTTTTTTTTTTTTACCTCTGCATGGTACTACAGAAAGTATTAAAAAATCATACCGCATCTGTATTTTTTTCTCTCTGCTGTTACTCAAATCCCTTAGTGTATTTTTAAACAGTAAAAAAAAAAAAAAGTGTAAGCTTATTTCAGAAGTGACAAAAATGTATGATAAATTATGATATTCTTTAATTTCCCTTTGGCAACAAGTTTTGAACATTTGACCTTTGCAACATATAGTATGGTTTTGTGCTAGAATCTTGATATATATAAGACCAACTTCTTAAAAATTTTAATATTGTTAGGCTGTATAAAAACTTCTTTAAGAGCCATGGTTTCCTGCATTTTTGGATGCCCGAGCTGTGGAATAGGTATGTGAAACGTCAGCAAAAGTTGCTTTCAAAATCAAAAAATATGTTTTGGTGAAAATTGGCTAAGCAATTAAAATATTTTCATTAATGATACCGAACTCTGTGCTGCATGTCTTAACGGCAGTAAGACTCGTTAGCGTGGCTCGTGTACAAATTCCAACGGCAGGAAGAAAAGAAGTAGGAGTTTATTTCTTGGTAATCACATGTGCTTCTTTTGTAAACTGCATGCTGACTTGGTCTTTTCTTGAGAGTTCTAGGCTTGCTAGGTGCTGTAGTTCAGTAGCCGTGGGCCACGTTAACGTCTGCTCCACTTCCCATTTTTACGGGTTCACTGCAGCCCTGAGTGAGGTTTGAACGCCACCTCAAGCAGACGGTCTTCTCAGTGGAGAGACTTCAGCCACCAAAGCCTAGGCAGTTGGAGGGGATCATCTGGCAGCAAACAAAGCACCCCGAGTCTCAATGGGAAATTTTCATTCGAAAACAGCCTATCGCGAGTCTTATTTTTCTCAGCAGCGAGAAGCAGTTGGCGCCCCTTGCAGCGTGGCTCCACCTGGACCTGGATCTGCTGGCTGCCACGGCGTGCCGCGTCCCTGCCAGGACAGCCGGGTCCTCAGCAGGTTTCTGAACCCGATGGAAAGCGTGGAAGTCCGTTGTCTTCCTCCTGAGGTTGCGTGTGCCTGTGCTGGTGGTATTACAAAGATGCCTTTTGCCGTGGCAGCGCTGCCTGTGTATAAAGTCTCGTGTTTCCTCCCATATGAAGTTATAGGCGTGCGGTGACAGTTTGTGACTGCGTGCTTGTTTTCACTAAATAGGATAAGTGTACAGAGTTGTGCTAGATCACACCGGCTGAATTTAAAACTAACATCGATGTCACCAAATTCAGTTTTTGTTTGTGTGCTCAAGTATTACTAAAATCCTTTATGAGCTTGCTTTCTTCAGAACTGGGCCCCACTGAATGCGGAGGCTTTTCATGTAGTTTGGGGGGTTTTCTTCTTGCTTTTGTTTGCTAGAACCTTAACATTACTTAAATGTGGTAGGAGTTCTTTGTGCATGAGTTACTATAGCAGAATGCACCCTGGAGCTGTAATAAGCAGTGGGAATCCACCTACAGTTTGGAAGATACAGCACATGCATATGGATGTTTTGATTAAAGAGAAAAACTTAATCTTCTTTACCATGTAATGTCGATACACTCGAATCTCTTGATTATTTAAAAAAAAATAATAAAACTCATAATGTTCCTTCGTAAATCTGTAAATATCTAGATTAAGTATACCTGCAACTTTAGCAGGCCCTTTTATCTGTACAGATTTCTCTGCCTATTGTGGACCTTAGCTGTAATTTAAATTTCCCATGGCTTTGGATTGCTGACTAGGTTTTCTGCAAGAGTGCCCATGCTTACATGGTCATATATTCTGGGTGACTTTTTCACTTTTTTTTCCCTCTCTCTCTCTCTTTTTTTTTTCTGTTCTGTTGATTGTTATAAGGGTGTTTTGTTTTGTTTTTTTTCCCCCTTCTGTCATCAGTTTGATCTTTCTTCCTTGTCCCTATTTGTTTGAATTTCTTACAGGTGGGGAAAAACCCTCATATTGCAATTGAGCTTTTCAAGACAGCTGGGGAATTGATTCAGTCCTTTTAAAGGAGAAGTTTAAAATTGTTAAGTAATTGAAAAACGCAAGTAATTCAGAGGTAATGAACAATATACCAAAGATATAGGACTGAAGGATTTACAAAGGGAAAAAGTGAAGTTTGAGTTGGCCTGTGGTGGGATGTAAAGCATGCAGATATGGGCATAGAATAAGCACAGGGGGGAAAAAAAGGTTTATATTAATGATTTTTTAAAACGATAAAATCCAAAGATTGGTAGAAGAAATAAAATGGTTAAATGCTAATGGTTTATTGTGTGTCTTCCTGTTTATAGAAACACGTAGTGAAAGTAGGTTTGGGCTCCAAAGCTGTGGGCAAAATTGATGTTCACGGGAGTTTATAAGGGGGCAAAGATTTAATTTTGTGAGCCCTTTGACAATAATTGGCATGTTTCTGGAGAGCGTGAGGTTTCTTTACTCAATGTGTGTCTTTCTGATATGAATGAGATTCACTGTGAAGGTCTAAACTGCAAGTGTGTTGAGCTACCATGTTGTTAAGATAGGCATACATGCTGAGTTCTAGATAATATTGTAGGTTTCTACTAAAAAGCAAGGAAAATGTGAACTTTGATACCATCATAATCACCATTAATTTTGTGACAGTTATATTCAGTGGTTCCTTTGTTTTTTAATCTGGAGGAGATGGGAAGTAAATTGTTAGAATATTGTATTTCTGTACTTTTGGGTCATTGTAGCACAAGCTAACTCATCCTGGGATGACTGTAATGCTTATCTTTATGCTCTGTTAATGTATATAACTGATATTTGGAGTATGCTTACAAATACTGTATGTTTTTTTACTGTCTTACATATGTAATGACACTCTTCCAACATTTACTAGGCAGGAATTGTGCATCCACAGACCAGGACTCGCTATATGCAGATGCACATGTTGTGTTACTCATCAGCAGTGAGCCGACAACCTGGTGTATTTTACCGTGAATGCAGTCCTGAGCTTTCTTTCACTTTCTTAATTGGCTTCTTGTTTCCCCTTTCACAGTACTAAAACAGTTTCTGATCTCCAGGTGTAAATCGAAGTAACTCCTCAAATCTATACAGAAACTGCTTTTTTGATTTATTTTTTTTTTGACCAGACCCTGTCCAGTTGCCTGATGCTCAGATTTGCTCAAAATATCCTGAGTTTCCCAGGAAACTCTCCACACTGAGTAATGTCTACTCTTCTGACGTGCCAGTGAAGTAGCAGAAGCCCTGTCTGTTTTAGAGAAGGTAGGAGAGGCAAGGTTGCCTGTCACCTCCGAATGCTATGTTGAGAAGAGAAATTGCAGATGGAGAGCGTCTCAGAAGTTTTGTATGGACAGTCCACTGTTCCACTTCCGTACTCAGTTTCCAGTTAATAGTGTAATTTCTGATTAATACGCAAACTTTTTGCAGTTGCTGAATTTAACTTTAAGCTTTTTCCTTGTGTATGAATTTTTTTAGCACTGGAAATGTTCCAAGTCTGCAAGGCTGAGCCTTTTCTCATTTCTCACTTTGTATAGTGGTGTTTATGTTTGTTTTTCTTTTAATATCCTTCCTAATGTCTCTCTTTTTGCACTTTTGCAACAGTGCTAAGTGTCTTGAATATGTATTGGGATGTAAAGACTTTGTTAGAAGTGAGAAAAAAAAAAAAGCATTGTCTATTTAGCTGGTCTTGTAGTAAGTATGGTGTTGTATGCCTTATGTTACAGGAACAGTAAAGCTATCACCACACATTATAGAAAATAATATGAAACATGCATTTCAAATGGTTGTTGAAATTGTTTTGTAACCAGCTTGGCGTTAATTCTGAGAATTACTTTTCTGTCCTTGTACAATATCAGGTTTGGTACTTTGTTGGTTTTCATCCTTTCGATTACTTTTGAAAAGTGCAGGTGATGGCAGACACTTGCAGACACTAAGAAAACCTCATTACATGTGTCATGTCTTTGTGACAGACAAAACTATTCTTTGATGTGGACAGATTTAGTTGCACTTTGTTGTTGATCTTGTTGCATGGGCTGTTGTGGCATGCTTTTCTTCACTTGGAGTCCTGAAATACGAGAAACAACAAAGTCCTCGTCTGGCATGCTGAATAGTTTATAAATATTTCTCCATCAACTCCTTTAAAGAAAAAAAAAAGTGCTCACACAAAAAACCCACCCCGCACAGCACCAGCAGAGTGAGAGGTGCAGCAGGGGTAGGAGGGGGGAACGGATGGGGACGGTGTGGGGGAAGAGAGAGAGAAAGACTGACTGCCAGATGCTTTTTTCGGTCTCTTTTTGAAACTGTGCATGGTGAGACACTATAGAGTTTTCTCTCCTGTTTTAAAGAGGAGGCTGTGAAGCACTTGGTGCTTTACAGCCTCTGTGGTGACAGTAATTGCTTTAACATTGCACTTACTTCCCAGTCTAGATACTGCTGTGAAGGTAAGCCAGTAAACTGATAACCATGTATCTTGTACATTTAAAACTTGTGTTTCCAAGGTCTGGGGATTTCCCCCTCCCCCCCCATAGCAGCGGTGGGCTCAGAGCAACGTGAAACGTGGCTCTGCTGCTGTGTTCTGCGTAACTCAGATTTGGGATTGCCTAAAGTATGTCTATAAGTATATGTAAAAACGTACCCACATGTAAACATATATACGTCTTTGTTTGTGTGCATATTTATCGATTTGTATGTTAAGCTTCAGCTTTTCCATTTTCATTGTGTTCATGTGGAATATCTGCTGTGTAACTTTAGGAAACCAAAGTGAAATAAGTCAGTAACTTTGAATACAGATTTCACTAGTATTTTAAAATATCTCTCAGATGGGAAGCAGTATTTCCGGTCTTTATGGAGATAACTGAGTTCTGTGTGGTAGGCTTGCAAGTGTGATAGCCCACCATAAAATAGAATTGTTCCCAGACTCTTACTTTTGGGGCATATAAAATTTCTTCCTTATTTTATTTGCACTGCTGATACTTCTGGAACTAAAACTAAGTGGAGTTTTACTAGAAGTACAGCCTTGCAGAGGGATTTTCTCATGGATTTTTAATGGTAATAATTTTGTTTTATCATGAAATTCAAAATAGCAAAGAAGAGTAGACATTTAAGGAAGCACATGATTAGAATATGAGTATCAACAGTCACAGCAGAGGGACAATTCAGCTGGCATTTGTAGTGTACTTTGTACATCTCCCTGCACAAGTTGTTCTGTGGTTGTTTCTTTTAGTGAGTTGCTAGTGAAGAAAGTTTTTTCTTTGTGTTTTGTTAGGTATGTCCATGCTGGCTTTCATTTTTAAGGTGGCAGTGCATCTGTTTGTGCATTTGTATCTTACTTTTTTAAATCTACTCTTAAAAAAAAAAAAAGTAGTTTGGAATATTTTGAATTTCTAGCAAAAAGTTTAAAATATTCCAGTGATTGTGCTACATCTTTGTGTCAAAAATGGATCCATATGTGTTTTGGTTTTTTGTTGTTGTTTGTTTTGAGCAGTAGCCTTGTAGGCTAGAGCAGTGGGTGGAATGGACACTGTTTTACCTGCAGTTTCTCTAAAAACTGAGTGATTTCATTATGGCTTAGACTCGCAGCTTTTAAAAACAACATCAGAACGTTTTAAGCAAGGTGAGTGAGCTCTGAAGGGGCAGATGGGGAAGAGCCGGCTCGGTGGTTAGCAGAAGAAATGTCTCTCGAGTGTGGCCAGCTGTGGGCGTGCAGGCCTCGCCGCCGCCAGAGCTGCAGCGCTGGGCATGCCGCGGCCCTGTGGCCTGCGCCTTCGCACACCAGCGGCCTTCCCTGCCGGCCCGCCTGGGACCTGCAGCTGCCCAGGCAGCTTCGCCTGCGCCACAGAGGTGCCGGCTTCCCAAATTTTGGGCAGCCAGTGCTGCAGCTGGGGCGTCGTTTTATAGGCAAAGGCGGCGGAGCGCACCTGCTATGCACAGAGGCTGTCTGACACGGGGCGAGCCCACCCCTGAGGGGGCAGCCGCGGGGGTCTCCCCGTACTGGACGGAATTGGTTAAACTCGCAGGGCCGGGGTCAATGTCAGGGTTACTCATGCTGTTCTTTTAGCCCACTCGGCCAGAGATGGCTGAAAAGCAAGTCTTTTGCTTCTCTTTCTGCGTGACTATTAACAGGATTAAATGTAAGCCATTGTGTACTTTGTACCAATTAGTTTCTCATCTGAGGGGTTCATTATGATTTTTTTTTCTCTCCTTGTAATATTTTTTTCACTGATTACATTTGTGGAAGACTCAAAGGACACGTTTCTAGAGCTGTGTCCTGTGTGTATTATTGTTGCCAGTTCCTAAGATAGAAGCAGCGTTGCTGATAGACAATTCTGAACCAAGTATTTACTCTTCACCTTGAAAACTGCCTGCATTTCAAATGGTTGCTACAAAGCTACCAACTTCAGAAAGTAGTAAAATAGCAAAAAGACAGTTTTTGGCAAGCTTCATTTAATCTCACTTTCCTGGAGGTCTTCACTGAGAAGTTTACAGATTAGTTATTTATCTTGGACTCCATGTTAAAAATGTAATATAGTTTTAAATACAAATGACAGCTTTATGTTGTACATTAGTGATATAATTTTATTAGGGCACATACCCATCTCTACAGGACAAAAGCTGAAAAATACTTTTGTATGGAAATACATGTTTGAGAATCATTCTTCACTGGACTCAATTAAAAGAGCACATGAAAACATTTTAGGTACTTGATGACGTAAAACACAATTATATCAAACTGGGGGGAAAAAGTGAAACTATCTTGTTTTCAGCTCATGTTGTTTTAGCACTGAAAAAGGAAATAAATGCAGACTAAGAAAGTGTGGCAGCTGGCTGTTAAGTATTTTGTTGCAGTGTGAAAAAGTTAGGATACAGCAATAGTATAATCACTGGACCTGAGTGTAAGAGTATATGCATACAGACAGATAAATAAGACTGCCCTTGGAATCAGAATGAGTTTTTATAAATTAAAGTTCTTAAGTTGATAACTATTTTTAAGCCTGCAAATTACTTATTTTTAGTGTATTTATTTAACGTAAAACCTACTCGGTTGACTTGCTTAGTATTCCACATGCATCATCAAAGAGAATGCACCTTCAAAGTCATCGTCCTCCCTCCTTTTCATTTATATTTCGGTATTTCAAAGCTTGACAAAACTTCAGTTGCTTTGTGAAGCTTAAAGTCTATAGGAGCAAGCAGGAACTGAATTCTTCCCAAAATACAGATTTTCTATTCTTACTTTAATTACAGTGCTGTTAAAAAAAAAAAAAAAAAGGCTTAAAATTGTTTGATTTCTAAGGATAGCTTCATTGAAACTTTTATTTCTCTTTAAATCAGCAAATATGTTTGTTTTTTTATCTGAGAACTGATAACTGAGAACATTTCTGAGTTCCTGTTCGTATGTGACCATCTCAAGTATTATATTATGGAGAGAACATTTGCTTAAAAAATATGACAAAAATGAGAAATACACCAGAAATTGTTGTCACTAGTTCAGAAATTATACTGCTGTAAGAACAACAACTAATTCTGATGTAGCTTTCTTTTTCTGTAGTTTCTGTGAGAACTTGCAGAATGCAGTGGAAACACAATAACTTCTCAGCATAGGTGGGTTATAACGTCAACAGTACCTTGTCCGTACAGTACAGTTACTTAGATGCCCTGGTGTCAAATAACAAAAACCTAACTGTCCTTGCTGTGGAAATTGTATGTATTCCCATGCAAATCTTTATTACTCACAGTGGTATTAGCACAGTACAGGTATTCAAAAACTGTGCCTTAAGTAACTTAGAGAAGTGGGAAATTTGCTGTAATAACATCATGGGGTATTATGTTTTTAAGGCTAACCAACAGAGGTAAGCAATTCTTTATAATAGATCTTCTCTGGGGTGATTATGCTGGTTTTAAATTTGATTGTGACACTTGAAATTCAAAGGAAAAGCAAAATAGGATCACTGACTTATGGTCTCACTTATAGTAGCATTAAATGTTACCGTCATCCTGATTGGAATCTGTCTTCTGCCTTTGTATCTATGTGACTGACCAAAGTAGACCCCTCAGAAGTTTTCAGAGTAAATCAGACTGGGAAGTAACGAAGATCTAAATAGTTGTACTGGAAGCAGATAGCTGTTTTGTTATATCAAGTTAGCTAATTTATTTTTAAATGGCGTACTTACTACTAATTATGAAAACATGAAAATTATTTCTAAGTGCAACTAATACAAGGATGAAGAGAAGAAGAGAAAATGTTAATCCATTCTGAATGTGAAATTTGTTATGTTAATAAATTCTTTACATTTTTTTCTCCAAAATGTAATTATTGTAATTTTGAGGTTTATTAATTAAACAAAACACTATATAGGATACAATTCTATATGCAATGAATGAAGAATCAGAGTCTGTTCAAACAATTCTCATAAAAAAAAAGAAGGAAGAGAAAGGAAGAAAAATCAAAATGACATCAAGGAATCCATTTCTGACTCTCATATCGTGCCTTCATACTTAAAATTTGAAGTTCTCATTACCATCCAGTGCCAGTGTGGTTAACTGTCCCAAATTAGGATGGGTGGTCTGAACAGAAATACTACCACTGCTTATGGTTGAAAATAGTCGATTAATGATGTCGTTAATCGAACTAGCATACAGGTCAATGTCGAACCTCCATATTCAGCTATCAAGTTGATTTATTTTTAAATTGCGTGCTTAGTACTAATCAGGAAAACATGAAAATTATGATGTCCAAGCATGTTAACTCTACAAATCTTTCTTATTATACACCTTGTTTTTCATCTCTTTAGTTAAAGCGATGAAGTACAATTTTTATGTTAAAAATAAAAATACAGTTAGTCCTTTATTTTTGAGTATACTTTGTATATAGTCAAACAGGTAAAAAAATAATGCAATATTTTCAGTGGTATTTTGTGTTATCACAATAATTAAAATCAGATTTTCAGTAATACAGCTTCTCTCTGTGATTCACACAAAATGTATTGTGTACTAGATGCCTCACATCACAGGGTAGAAGAAAAGTGCGAGATAGTTTGGAGGTAGTAAGTACAGAACCATCCGTGATTTAAGAGTATGTTTTTAATTCAGAACGTGAGGTTGTTCTCACCCTGTAAAACTGAGAATGGAATGTCTGAAAAAGATACCAGAAAAAAAGATGGGAATGTCTCTTCTTACAGCCCACCTAAAAGATATGATACTTAATCATTTATATTTTAACTCTGAGTTTTCTGAAAATGTATTTTTTTTCTGAACACATAGTTATTAGGAGATACAAACAGAGCACTTTCTATAATATTTATACAAACCGTAGTATAAGTGTAGAACTTTGAAATAAACTTCCATGGTATCTTTCCTGAAACCATTGTTACTTCTATACATTTTATCTACAAATATATTTAATTAAACAAAATTCATCAATTTAGTTTAGTTTACAGCAAAATCCTTACATTTATGCATGTAAGATATTTCCAAATATGCAGATGTTAAATATAAAACATTTCAGATGGAGTATCTGTGAAGAGAGACATCTTATTTTTTTCTTAAATTTAAATAAAAAAGACAAATTAAAAAAAACCTGCAAAAACCACAGTTGTGCTAAGTTGTTAATACCAGAGACTGCTAATGAAATATTAGTGCTAGTAAGTTCAGCTGCATTCTATTCTGGACCAAAATATCAATGGATTGAAATGCACCAGAAAACTAGATGAAGTGAATTTGCAGAATAATAAGCTTCTTGCATTTAAATAATCTTCTTAAAGTAGCAAAAATAGAGAAATATAATTTCCAATTTTATTTTGTTCTTATTTTCCGATGCAAAAAGGTCAGAGGAGTTTAAGTAGGAAATGTTGTTACAAATGGTATATGGAAATACAGCCATGGTTAGGGGTTGATTCATAGCAGGAATAACCACTTTATGGATTTTCTCACCATTAGCATTTGTACATTGAGAAGTACTTCTTCAAATGTAGTTTTAACAGTATGCGATAGATACCTTGTGAAAATTTTACATGACGTAACTGAATGACAGTACGAACTACTAAAGCATAACTTTTGAAGTAACGGTTGCTGTTTCTTCTTTCGTTAATCTTTTTGAGAAAGATTCTTTACAATTTGTGATGATCTTTTAAGCACTATAAATATATAGAAAGGAAACATACAATCCTTGTTTGACACGTTTCTAAAAACATTTACAGTAATGGTGATTATTGTATTTAACAGAAAATTCTTCTTTTGTTGTTGTTACATTTATTAAATTAATGAATAAACCATCAATAATTGGGCACAAATCAGTTTGAAAGGTGAAGAATGATTGAATTTCTAATATATCTTCTGTATGTGGGTGAAATTTATTTTTTAGTTTTCTTAGTATAGTAGAAAGGTGTAGATGTGGAAAGATGTTTTATATATTAACGTGTGGTATCAGGATAGCTGTTTGGTTCATTTTGATACTGCAGTGTTTTATCTTTTGTGTATGAAGATAAATCAGAAATCCAAGGGAAAAAATAACACAAGTTGTTGGGCTATGTAAGCTGCTTAATTTTTTTTTTTGAAGGTTTCTGTTTCTTACATTTACCAGTAGCTGGGTATATCAAATGTGAATGTCCAAGGCTTAATTTTATTGCCTTACTAGAGGTTATAAAGCAAGGACATGTTTAAGTGATGAAGAGGAATCTACTGTAGTTATCAAACAAACAGGCTAGCATTCAGAGGCACTCCTCTACAAGTGCTCTTTCGTCTCTGAGACACAAGGGAATTTGTAAATGCACTGTCCTGTTGGATTAAATTATTGCCACAGGTCACATTCTCTTGTAAATGTTCCGTCATCTCTTTGACTTTCTTTAAAATGAGATTACTATTGCTTTATGCATTTCAGAATGGTGACATTTTAACTAGTCTGTTGGTTGGATTCTTGTGGCTTACGTTACTGATCATCTTTGTTACAAAAGACTAAGTCTGCTTCAAAGAGAACTCAGGGTAACTTGTCATGCACTGCAAGAGGTGGAAAATGGTGATCTAGGCCACTAGTTTTCCTTAATTTCTAACTTGTGTGCTTGTTTGTATAATGAATGTAAATGCATTGGTAGTAGGCTTGCTTAGTTTAGTGGCTTTTCACTAATTTCTTGAAGTGTTCTGTGGACCTGCACGAAAATGCAGACCGTACTGAATGTTGTCCAAACAGCATCTTTTGTCAGGGTGCTCTTCTGCCAGTCTTGAATCCTCTAAACATCATTCTCATTAGTTCTCAAAATTAATCTGGTAATTTTTTCCAGAATACCACTATTGAACAAATACTTTGTACAGTCGTCCCAATTTAATTATATTTCTCTAGACGTAAGTCTTGGATTGAACTCTCTTATTGTAAAAACACATGCTTCTTTCATTATTTGCTAGAGTTCAGCAAAAATAGAAAGTGAACAGATAAAGGAATCGCTCACTGCCGGCAATGGTGGTCAGTCAGTCTTGTCCCATCCCAAATGTCAAACACTTATTTTTGATCCTAAAAGAAGCAAAATGTTCCTTCCAGTTTGTCTCCTGTGCTCTTCTTTTAATTTACTTTTCCAGATTAAAAATCTTCCAAGTTTAACCACTGAGTTAAAATATTGAGTAGAGAGAATGGCCTCTGCCAGTCTTACCAAAAGCTTTTCATTTCCATGTCCTTGACCTCAAAGTAACCCCTTGAGATAATTTCAAATAATCATCCTTGGAATCATTTTTGCTTTGGAATTACACAGGTAGCATTTTTGGTTACATGTGTAATAGTTTGAAAAATTTTGGTGTATTTGTTGTTTAATTGGAATACTGCCAAAGTAGTGTTTTTAAATTATTCATACATTTTGAAAACTAAGATGAGGTGTCAAAAGCAAGAAGTATAGTGGATTTGGTCACCCTAAAGTGTATGTTAGTTATCACACCAAAACTTAAGGGAAAAAAAGAAAGGAAAACAACAGTTAAATGTCATTTTGTGGATATAGGTTATTTTCCTTGGCTCAGGAAAGGGAATCTTCTGAGTTTTGCTGAGTTTATGAGGTTGCATTGAATGTTGTAATGCTGACAGTGCTGCGTTTAGTCATGGTTCTTGATGTTTGTTGAATGGAAGCAAAGCAAATGCATTTTTGTCTAGCCCTTCATCTGAGTGTGTCAGCTGATGCCAGCAACTCTCTTTATTACACCGGATACACACCATCCACCAAGGTGATACTACTGTTCAAATAATTCTGAATTCTGGTCACCTTATTTGTAGTGCTTTTTGACTGTGTCCTTCTGGAAGATGAGGTGGGGGAGGTGGTAAACAGAGCTGTAGATGAACGCTGATAGCACAAGTGGTGTTTGTATAAAAGACAGGGTTGAGGTTGAGTAGTTGGTCAGAAGAACATTGTTCAAGGGTAGGTTTCACTGGCTGTTGTTGAAGGTCTGTGACAGTAAAATGTTGTGAGGATAGATGTGGTGCTTAGGGAGATGGCTTAGTGGTAGAGTTGGCAGTGCTTGGTTAACGGTTGAACTAGGTGGTCGTGGAGGTCATTTCCAACCTGAATGGTTCTATGAATATATGGTTCTGTAACGCACTGTGGACAACAGAGGTATGTGAGATGGCACCTGGATAAGCCCGAGATCTGCCTTAGAATCACAGAATATCACAAGTTGGAAGGGACCCACAAGGATCATCAAGTCCAACTCCTGGCACCACACAGGTCTACCCCAAAATTCAGAGCACGTGACTCTTGTTCCCTTTTTCCCTCCTTCGGGGCCATGCAGGAGCGGTGGGGGAGAAAAGAGGCTGTTTTCTTTCTTGCAGACGCCTGAAGGGTACAGAACGTGCCCCAGTCTGGATAGGAGGCAGGCAGGGCCACGAACCAGAGCTCAGGCTAAAGTCTGCTTTGTGTGCTGCCAGCTGCAGACGGTTTGCTTTGCTGCTCAGTCCCGTCCTATGCCCCATGCAACAGGCAATTGAAGTGAGTGAGTATAAAGGTAGGAGAACTAAGGTAGTTGCACCAGCTCCACGGGGCAAGGCTTTTCTTTGTCTTGGGAGAGTCTATGATGACCAGTGGGCAGTAGACAGTATGAAAGCTGGCTTTTCTTAGAAAAAAAACTCAGAAAAGAGAAGATTCTGCCACAGCTCCAAGGTGAACGTTTGTTTGGGACATGTGTGGGTATGAGTGGAATGGCAAGCAAGGCAGTGACCAATCCAGAAAGTGAACATTTTTCACAAGTGATGCCTTTTCTTACTCATCTGAATACTGTATCTGTGTTTTAAATGGCTGCTTGGATTAGGTAAAAGATGAAGTAACCAGGCCAGTAGAAAAGCCTGATGGTGGCATATTGCAAGGTGTTTTGGAAACAAAGTGCAGGATGTGCAATGCCACTTTGTTCCAGTGGGATTTAACAGCTCCAGCAAGAAGTTTACTAGACATAGGAGAACCAAACTGGCTTCTGCAGCACCTGTGTCTCTACACCATGTTCCCTAGAAATCTGGTTTTAGGATGGCTGGTGTGGAACAGAGCACAATGGCATGGAATTTGCTTGAGCATAGTACTGCCCATGTTATTAAGCGCACCAGGAACCAATGTGCAGCAGGACTGTCCAAGTGCCTCTTCTTTAATGAGCCTGTGCTGTTGGGGTTCCTACATTTTATGGTGGCCTGAAATGTCCATACTACTGAACTGGCTTGAGAGTGTTCACATAATGATATGCCTGACCTGAACAAATCCTGATAAGCTTGAGCTTTGACTGCTAGCTATGTCTGATGTGGTTAATTTCTCGTCTACAGTAAGGTGTTCAGTGGTAAGTGGGAATTAACTCTGCTTGGGCTAAGGATTCAAAATTGTGTAAAGCTCTGTCTTCTCATGGTGGTCTTCTGCACTGCCTTATTCTGCATGAGGCTCTTCTGTTTGGGCTTAGGTACGAAACGTCTAACTGTTCTTAGTCACATGCCATCTGCAGGTTTGTTTGGACAGTCCAGGTTCTGCATCACAGAATGGCTAGGATAGGCAGGTAGTGCACTGCTGTACCTGTAGTGATGGGTAGGTTATTCCTTAACCTGTGGGTGATACAAGCAAATATGATTTGAAGTCGGATCTTAAGTTTCTTCAGTGCTAGAAAATTCAGTCTTGTTTTTTTTCTTGGTGTTTGTGGTATATTACTAGCAATGCACATATGCGTGTCATGCCTAAGAACAAAATTGGGGTAAATATGTAGACATGTACATTTTATACCCAGATAAATGGAAGAATTTCCTGCCAACAGCCATCTATTGTTTGGTCAAATACATGAAGAAGACAGCTCAAGGAATCCTGTTATCAGGCTCAGATTTTGAACACAAGGGGTCTTCAGCATAGCAAGTTTCTTGCATTCGTCTACGCTTGGAAAAGCAGAAATCCAAATCAATGATCTCTGATGTTGTAAAATCTGCTTTGCTTCAGGAAGAGCACGTCTTTGGCAGGGACCCCTTGTTATTCAATGAAAATGGCCATACAGTACAGGAAATCCCAACAGGACAGGTATAATTTTAAGGCTCTAGGATTTTAGTTTAAGGAAATTTGAGTATTATGTTGCCTTGGTAATTAAATCCCATAGTGCAGAAGTTTTCAATGCATTTCGGGTGGACATGATTGAAGCAGTATGAAGACTCATGCAGAAGCTGTTGGTGGCATTTAAGACTTGTAAAAAGAAGATATGCACTACTCAGAAGGCATGTTTTACAGTAAACTCAGGAATGGTTAGAATTTTATATTGAAATTTTTTACACGATGGGCTTTGAATACAAATTGAAACACTGCATTCTGTCAACAAATATTGTCTTAAATAGGAGTTTGAGGTATTCTTGAGGGCATTTTAGTAGTATACATGCTAATTTTTGTCCTCCTTTATGGAACTACATAACTTATGCAGTTATCATGGTGAGTTAAGCATATTAATTCTATCTGTGTGCCATGAATATTAGTAAAATAAATGTCACCTGTCCTTATGTTTTAAGAAACCACAGACCATAGCCTTTTCCTCTAGCCCTCTTCTGTATTAGCAGTCTTCCCCTTCCCCTTTCCTGTTCCCTGATGGTGGAGACCTGGGTTAGTTACTACAGCCTTTTTTTGCTTCCACCCCTCTGTATATCTTTCTGGTAAGGAATACTGCAGGAGTCCAAAACTACAGCCAACCAACTCAATATGTGCTATATACATGTTGTGGTAAAGGAGCAGAGAAGGAGTGTTAAGCCAAGCTGAGCACCTTCTAATCTGTGTGTCTTTACGAGAAGTGTATTTTGTGTTAATCTGACAAAATCCTGCTTGCCTGCTGTTTGCCCTTTAACGCTGTGATGGCTCTTGGTAGAATAGAGGCCTCATAGCCTTCCCCCTGTGACATGGGTGGTCCTACCTGGCTGCTGAAGCAGCTGCCATGATTTGTACCTACTTCATTCATCCTCTGCACAACTGTATCCTTTTTTTTTTTTTTCCAAACCACCTGTTCTCTGCCCAGAATGAACTTTTGAACATGTGGAGAGAAGAACACACGAAGTTTCTCAGGGAATCCATACCTAGTGATGTGAAGAGAAGTGTGAAAGATTTGGAATCATGGCCTGAGCAAATTATCTGGGCAGCAGCTTAAAAGATGGAGATATCAGACTGTATTTGTCAAGACCAGAAAAGTAGATGTTTCAGTAATCAAGATGCAAGATGCTTAGGGTTTGGACAATATCTTTTTGGACAGAGGGAAGAGTGTGTTGTGTAAGTGGCAGAAAAATAGGTAAGTTTGGCATAGACTGGAAATCTGGGTGCCTGGAGCTCTGGAGTGGCACCCAGGCTACTGCCAGAGTAGCAGTACTGTACACAGCGATTGCAAAAGGAGCAAGAGGACACTGTGTGGATAGAAGGAGTAAGACCTGTGTTTTAACCACAAGCTGATGGCTATATAGCCATGAGAAAGGATTTCAGAATGATAACTTGATCTGTGAGATGCCAAAAGCTTAACTGACTGTGAGTTCTCATCTTTTTTTGCTGTTGGCTTGCCTTGTGTGAAGTGCATCTTTGTGAGTCCACCTCAGCTCGGGCAGAGCTAGTCATGCCCTTAAACCTGCTCTCCGAGGGGACTCTGCAGCCTGGAAAGTTGTCTAATACTAGAAGCAGTAGACCAGGTCTCTGCTCCAGCCCCAGGCCAGAAGGAGAGCTGCTGGGCAGGGTAAATGCTGTGTTTCACAGTTCTCAGACACGCTGGTAGGAAGAAGCAGGCCACAACCCCTGCCCTTTCTGTCTCCGCTTTCTGGCAGCAGACCTTCTTCTCAGGTGTGTTGTTTTAAATCCTGTCAAGGCCTTAATCATGAAGTATATTTTAGTTGCAAGAAATGATCATTTTCTTTTAAGCATAGGTCAGTCTTGGGAGCCATGGTATAGAGCCTCAAAAGGTGTGGGTCAGATAACGGTGTTGCAGAAATACAGCTTTATCCAGACATGCTATATCCTTGCCCACAACCACAGTAAGTGCAGAAATCCTCATTGTAGGCCAGACAAAGCTGACTTATGTATGCTTTCTGATTCTGGGGGCAAAAAGGTTTTCTCAGTTTGAAGTGGGTTTTAGTTATTTCTCAGGCTGTTGCTCCAATACTTACCTGATGCTTAAAAAAGTTATTTTGCTTATTTAATAACCAGGCTTCCTTAATCCAACCAAAGATCTTATGGACCTAAAATATCCCTAGTTTTATTTTTTGTTTTTTTATTTGTTTTTATAAAAAAACCAGTACTTAAACTTTACAGAGATTTTAGCAGTGAGTAGGTCTTCCATGATAAACTAATGTTAACTACAGAAATTACAAGGGCCAAATCCTCTCTCTGCTGCTTAAATTTATATCCCACACTGACTTTATACAATGTCCACGCAATCATAAACTCCATTTATGATACAATTCTAGGCAACGCTCTTTTGCTATTTGATCCATTATGCTGTCTTGATTCCATCAGTTATTGATGAAAGCAAAAGTCTCCACAGTGGTCATGTAGCAGCTGAGTGTTCCCAAGACTGGGATTGCTGTTCTCTGTAGATTGCCTTCCTTCCCTGAGTCTATCTCAGAGACGCTGGCGAGACCCTCAGGCTTTCGTAGCTAAAGGTTAAAAGCAAATGATCATCTACTGCTTAATGAAATGGGGGAAACCTTAAAGAATATCATTAATAAATACACCATTTTTATTAGTGTAAGTAGTGTAATTTTAGTATTCATTTAAATACAACAACTGGTGTGTTTTGTATTCTTCAAGCAATGCTGTTTACTCAGCACATGGTTTGATTTTCTAATCTTAAGTACATTACTGAAAACATTGAAAACATACTTGCCCTTAAAGTGAACAAGGTAGTAAAGTACACACAGGAGTGGACTTAGATTCACTTGTCTCATGACTTCTGTTTTCTTCTGTTAATACTGTAAGATAAAAATCTATTGCAAGAGAAAAACTTCAGTGCTTTTCTTTTTGTTCTTATGTTCACTGTTATTTCTGAAATCCTGGCTACCACACTTGAAGTGGGGCAATATAGGTAAGTGACAAACACACTAATAGTTTATTCTGAGAACAGCAGCATCTAATGGAGGCATGAGCAATTAAATCAGCCAAATGAGTGAATATCTCATTATTCCTACATTGCAGGTATCCCCTTAAACCAAATAAATACTGGAACTGAAGGAAAAGTGCTATGCTGCTCCCTGCAGTAAAAAATGGCATGTAGAAATAACGGTACTGAGAGAGAATGGGTGGGAGAAGCTCAGAGAGTCCTGTGCAAACAACAGAGTGTAGGTTTTCCCAAACTGCTTACATAAAGTGATGTTGTTTCAGTATCAGCCATGACTGCGAAGTCAAAGTAGTCATATGCTATAGAAACCTTTCCTCCAAAGCCTTAGAAGATAATCTGGTGCTGTATTACGATGGTCAAGCACAGGTTCTGGAAGCTAA
The DNA here is from genome assembly GCF_964211835.1 of Anser anser. Classification (NCBI taxonomy): domain Eukaryota; kingdom Metazoa; phylum Chordata; class Aves; order Anseriformes; family Anatidae; genus Anser; species Anser anser. The sequence continues at coordinate 788,649 of NC_139723.1, read as the reverse complement.
AATTCTTTCAGTAACTTTCTTATATTTAGGCATGGCACTTTAAGGGGGGTGGGGAGGAGTCTATGTAGCATGAGTTAGTTTTACATGGTCTGCTGGATTTACACCAGTTGTTGGCATGCAGGAATAAGTGCAGCTGTGCTACTGAAACACCTGCAGCTCGTTCTCAGTACTACGTATACCCCTTGTCTTACCTCATTTCTACAACTGCCTTCCCTTATTTAACCTTTTATTCTTTTGAGGAGTTCAGGCTTACAGAAGTGCAGGAAAACAGGGTATGGGTGTGTTTAGTTTTTGTCCAAATTAATTTCTGAAGCAAACACTGCAATTCTGAAAATGAGGAATAAATGTGAAAGCCATGAGTCTATGGTGAGTTTTCCACTTCTGGAAGACGTCAAAACAGTTTTACAAGTCTGAGCAAGCAGATGTTTTCTAAAATGTAACTTAGGTAACTGAAATCTTCCTATCTGGTATAGCTTTTTGCTGTTTGGTCACAGCTTCTAAGCTTGTACATCTCAAAGGCATCTTTCCCCACTCCTTCCATTCAAAAGAAGCACAGGGTTCTTGTTTACGGCTTCAAAACGGGAACCCATCAAAGCAACTCCTGAATACCAATGTCTTTCAGTGAAACATCTGATTTGTGGAAGGATGACTGAAGAGCACGAGTTCTTATTTTAAACAAATGAATCTTGAAATTTGGTGGTAGTTGTTTCTAGTTAATGTTGATGCTAATCAAAGCTACATTTTATTTTGTCATTAATGTGTCGCTATGATGCTCTACTGTGCTTTTTAAAATTATTTCCTGATTTTGGGAAGAAACCAATTTTAAGACACATTAAATATCAGAGGAATTATAATATGCACAAAATTTAATTTGTGCAGTATTGCATTACTTGCCGATGTATGAAAGATTAGAAAGGAATTTGTAGTTTACTTGAATGTGTTGACTTATGTCATCTGAGTTTTTAACTCTATATATAATGTAAGGCTTCAGGAGTAATTCTGGCCGAATTCTGTTCCACATAAAAGGGAAATTGACTGCAAAAATAATTAATCCTTACTAATTGAGTTGAAGGATCACGTATTTAGAAGCAATGCTGTTTTAACATTGAATACTCATCTATAATAATATTTTGTTGCAAGTTATTCAGTAATATGGCAATCCATATTTTCTTGAAAAACTTTACATGTTATTGTGTATTATATCTTGTCTTAAACTTGGTTATTTTCCACACCCGGTTCTAAAAGCTATCTCAGCAGGAAGGAAACTTATGTGGTCATGTAAGGCTTTTGATGGCTGAGACCTCTGTTACTGGGCAGGTTAATGTATATGGTGAAATTTGAAGGGACTGGGAATGAGTCTCTACTCTGAAGAACGGAATTTCAGGATGGTCTCAGTGCCTGACTTGTTGCTGCAGCCAGGACTGTAGTAACAATTTGTCACTAGACAACTGAGGTTGTGAACCGTGGAGGAATTTTGGTTTCCCGAATGTGCTTTATGAAACTTCAGTGTTTGCTGGATGAAGTTCCACATTTAGACAGTTGCAGACTTTTATGTTAATTTGCAAGCCAAGAATACAATGCTGTCCAAAAGTTTGGTCTCTACTATGTACTCTTAAAATGTGAATAATGGTTTATCTGGATTTATTTCTTATATAACGTGATGTGAAGTCTAGTTTAAAGACTGAATGTTTCAAAAAGCAATTAGGTATAGTTTCTTTGTGTGTGTGTGATCCATTCCAGTGTAGAGCTTTCTACTGTTGCTATACAGTTTTAACATGATAGAATATTGTTTTTTTTAATAATATTAACATTATTAATAACAAAGAATAAAAAAAAAATGAAGTTCATAAAGCAATAAAATTCAGTGATCAAATTATTAATTAAATGGCTGGGCAATTTTAGGAGTGTACAGTGAATGAGACAAATACACAGAAATGCTTTGGCTCAGCAAAACACTGTAAAGTGTTTAACTTTAAAAGCATCTTTTTGTTGTCTAGATTTAGAATTTTCTGGTTTAAAGCTAAGCATAAGCTTAAATTTTCTCTTTGCTGTGGCCAGGGCATTTCAGCCTTGTTTGTGGGCACATACTATCTTGAATTTCCATAGAGTAGCATGAGATTATTAGAGGAGTGTGTGTCAGTGCAAGGAGAAATATTTTGGTTCATAGTGACAGTACACGAGTGCAAGAGTAGCATGGTCATGGGGCAGTAACTTTTAAAAAAGAGAATATTTGCTCCATTTGTCACACACCATGTAAGCTCTGCAATCATGCAAGGGTCCTGATGCTGCAATGGGTAGCCGTGTAACTGGAAATTGTACTTCCTTATATTCCCCATGAGGCAACGATAGAGCCACACAGGCAGGCTTACATTTCCTGAGATCTTGGTTTTTGGTATCTGGTTCCATATTCTATCATTGTTTTTAAAACTTTTTTTTTTTCTGCCTAGTAAATCCTACCCCACCTCTAAATCTTACTAGAAGACACCATGCTCAACTAACCATTGAACTTTTCATTGTTATAGACAGAGCAGTTTAACAAATAAAATGAAGTATGAAAGTAACAGTTTATTAAACACCAAGTGGAAAATAGGGGAGACATGATTTTTAATTGTATTTTTTTTCTTTTTTTTCTTTTTTTTTGTATGGGGGGAATAGTAATAGAAATGAAACAACTTTACATCTTCCGGTATTAAGCCTGAGTTTCTTTGACATATAGCTTGTCTTTACCCTGGCAGGTCAGGATGTCTGTCGTTTTCAAGTTTAAAAATAACGTGTTATTAAGGACAATGCCAGTGCTTCTTCAGACTGCAGCTAAAATTTGCCAATGTGTGGCTGAGGTTATGAAAAGATATGCAGAGCTGTGTACTGTGGAGTTTATGCACTACATATGTCATATGTGCTCCAGTACCATGCATTAATGCTAGATACTCATAAGGACAAATTAACATAATTATTAGGGTATGCTACAGGGTTTGTTTTGCTTTTTGTAAGCAGTGCTCATCCAGAGAACAGAAACATTTGGCATGCTGGATTGGAATGCCCATGCGTAAGCCAAATCATCACCTGAAGCTTGCAGCAGGATCTCTGAGTTTGCAATGCATGCTGCTCAGTCTGCGCTTGCTCTTCAATGTCAGTACTTCCGCATCTGTAGCTAACTAAAAGGTGCGAATGCTTTAAAACAAGAATAATTGACAGTCTTCCAGATGTGTGCTGTCAGTTCCTATTCATCTTCACATAAAAAAATTGTAGCTATGCATAATTTATAAATGTCATGCATAAGACTATATGGATTTCATTTTAAAATTAAGATGAAAGAGATTCATTACTGGAATTTTATTAAAATACTTTAGGGTGTTTCTGTAGACAGTAGGTAGTTGAACTCTGTTTCATCTATTTAAATGTGTGCTGCTTCTATCACAGCAACATTTACATAAATAAATATGTCATAAATGAACCTCAGAGTCAGGATGTTAAAACCAGTTTTTAAAAGTGGGTGAGCTAAAGCATGGACTAGAGAAGTGGTCTGACAGGGTTTGCAAAATATTTCTGTAGGAGAGTCAGGAAGTGGATTAACGAAAAAAATCACACTTTTTTTTCCCCTAAATTATTTTAGATTTTTTTGTCTTGCTTTTTATTTTAGTGTGGTATACATAAAGGTTTTTCATGTTGTACCTTGATCTCAGCATATCCAGACATACTACTTACAGTAGCATGAAGCAGATAGGAGCAACCTATGTAAATCTTTATTGACTTTTCTGTAAGAAAGAGGTGGAGTCTTTTTTCTTTTTTTTCTGTCAGTGTTCATGATGTGTTCCTAAAACATGATGGATTTATAAATATGTTTAACATCCTTTTTCTTTTTTTGTCTTAGTTCTTTGCTTCTAACTTGCAGGTGCAGTGGATAAACAATAAGCTGTGTGGTGTGACAGGTAAATTTCACAATTTACCTGCCGTAATAGTGTGCTCTGTGCTGCCATTCAATCATCTCGGAATTTTACTTGTCTGGTTAGTTGAGTGCAGCAGATTTTCAATTTAAATGTAACTTCATCTGCTTGATTAAAAATGTAACAGAACATTATCTGTTGCAAATAAATTTCAGGGGAAGAGATGATTTTGCCTGTTTAAAAATAACATCTGTTTATATTGGCTGGGAGCAGATGATTAATACCTCTCTAATTTCGAGGTTTACCAGTCCAGCTCACCTGTCTCTTTGCATGGGTAGCTGAAATTGATGGCTGTCGGCTATAAACATTTACCTGTTGATGTTTATTTGATGGATTTCTTTTTTAAGGATAATATAGAATCCCATCATCGGGCATTCATTTATTTGCTGTTCATCAAGTTGATTGACAGTTTTGCCAGCAACATAGAAAAAGGCTTTCCTTCTTGGCACATGCAGGAGAAATTTACTTCCGAGAGATAGGGGCCTCACAGCATAAAACAGATTTCCAAGATTTTTCACTTCGAGCGTTCATTTTAATTGTTTTGAACGGAGGCTTAATGTTGGCGTGAACTCAGTGGACGCTGTGGGAGGTGGACTTCTGACAAACAGGAGGCAGTCCTGCAGCTCTTCTTCGTGAGGTGACGACTTGATGTTTGAGCTTCAGAGCAAAACTAGGGAAATCCTTGCAAACCTGAAAGGCTGTGATTTCAAATAGCATTCTGCTTGAAAAGGCAAACCTGTGGAGGCTTTAGCTAGCTGCCACAGTGACTGTCAGGACATGGAGTGTCCCTGGGCCTCAGGCTGCCCAGCGCGAGCAGGCCGCGTGGCGAGAAGCATGATGCTCCGCAGGCCTCCCGGCCTGGCCACCGCCGCGGTGGGAATGGCCGGGGAGCACACGGCTGCTGGTCCCAGCCACGGTTCTGCCTCGCTCCTCCATGCTTGCCCTTCGTCCAGACTCCTATTTGTGGAGAGCCACCTGCTGTAAAATGCCGTCTGCCTGGGGGTTGTCACTGTGCCAGCACGCTCCCCAGACTCACGCTCTTTGGGTCTGCGCGCTCCTGCCCGTCACTGCTGCAAGTTATTTTTCTGTAGATGTGATATTTCTAAGTGTTATTTTTAGACGCCACGTGCTTGCTTGCTCATATCGAATGAAAAGCTAGGACTTGGGCATTATAACTCTGAGGGATGGAAGAAAAATGTGGTTCCAAGTAAACATGATAAATCATCAGGACTAAAAACACCTATTACTTACAAGAACATACCAGTTTTCTTCAGGCCCTGAATGGTTATTTCATAGCAAGAGCCTAGCATATTTTATCCGAGTCACCATCCCTGGAGGTCTTTAAAAGACGTTTAGATGTAGAGCTTAGTGGTATGGTTTAGTGGAGGACTTGTTAGTGTTAGGTCAGAGGTTGGACTAGGTTGGAAGAGACCTCCAAGATCACCTAGATGATTCTGTGATCTCAGTAAAAAGGAGCTGCACATAAATCCTGCCTCTGGGAGTATGTCTGGGGTACAGTACAGAGACCCAGGAGAACTGCATGTGTGCCCATTTTGTGACACTGATTTCTGGATGAGCCTGGACAAACTGCTTCATTTATCTGTTAACTTTCCAACCTGTATGTTTGAAAGTAGCTGCCCAGCTTTGTAAAGCGTATGTGTTTTCTGTTGTTCTGGTTCTGCTAATAAAAAGACAATTTCTACAGATTTTCTTTTAAAATGCAGGAATTAAATGTTATGGAAAGACCTACAGTCATGTATTCTTGCTCCTTTACTAAAATGATAAAAAAAAAAATATATGAGAAATTATATTTAAATTCATTTCCTATTAAGGTAGCTGCAGAAAATACTGGAAAACTGATTTCCTTAACCTAAAACCAAGCTATTGTTGTTATCCTTTATGCCCAGCTTAAGAGTACAATGTACTTCACAGTGCACACACTGAGGGGCCCGGTCCTCTGTTACATCTAAATGACATCTGAAGGGCAGTGGTTGCAGCTCATAGTTTTCAGCCACTTTGCCATGGTGGGATTTAAAACTGTGGTCAGTTTCCTATAAAGCCTGTAATGTACTTTTTATGACTGGGAGAAAGAAATATATTGGTGATCTACTCTCTCTTCATGTTCCCTCCTGTTCTTTTTGTTCAAGGCTAAGGGTAGCCAGCACAGAAAGCAGTGAAGCAGTTTTTTTTCCTACTTATTCATAGCCTGCCTGGATGTTCCCAGCCTTTTAAGACCACGTTACATTGTTTCCACAGCATAAAGTGATCACAGCACTGCTAGAGAATCAAGTGCTAAAATTCTAATGTAAAAGCTTGTGTGTTGCATGGAAAATAACCTATGCTGATGTTGTTTTACCTTAAGTGGAGCCCCTTGTCTTTCCTCTTTGTTGGCATGGTACCAAAGCTTATTTATAACTTACCTTTAAAAAAAATAAACAGGAAAAAAAAAGTTGTTTTTTTCTTGTCTGAGCATTTTTTCTTGTCTGAGCATTTTGGAACTCGAGTTGAACCATAAATGTGATTTTTATTGTTCTTCTATTTAGGTAAATTTGAAATGTGAAATACTCATTTACGTAAAAATTACACTCCGTTGTAAGTTTGAGATTTGAGTTTTGAGTTTGTTGTAAGTCACTGAGATTGGTATAAGATTCATCATTCCCTGCTGAAGAATCTGTCCCCCAAGGCATACCTTTAATTTTGGACAAAAACAATTGTAAATTAGGAGAGCAGCACTTGTTATACATCTTTTCCTTCTGCGTGTTTTCAGGAAATTTTGTTGGACCAAATTGCACATGTAGATGTTTACTCATATAATGTTACATTCTCTAAAAACTACGTATGTTAAAATACAGCCTTGGTACTACTAGAGGCCTATGCCTTTTTCAGTTTGAGACATTAAAGCCACTTATTCTACACTACTATAAAAATGGCAAACTGGATTTAGAGAGCTTGCAAACACTTTTTTGTTTTGTTTTGTTTGTAATTTGCCATTTGGTTTGTATTGTTTTGCACTCTGTATTGTAAATACAGGAGCGGTTTATGTGCTGGGCATGTAAATAAACCTATTAGATTTTTTTTAGTATAGTCTATTTCTCTTTATAATATTTGAGTGAAAGGGTATTTTTAGATCTAGAAGCTCAAGACTAATCCAGGCTATGTGGAAAACAAGGGGGTGTACTTCAGAGGATTTGCTGAAGTTCTGCTATTGTTGGTCTGTGAGGTTTCAAAATGCTATTTCAATAGGCCTAGATGACCTCACCTTTCGCTGCTCACTAATCCACAACCTCCATTTGCACAATGTCTTAGAAAAGTTTATTTAAGGAGACTTGCACTGAAATAATAGGTGATGCTTTGCATAAGACATAAAGTCAAAAGTTACACAAGTACATCTAAGTTGTACTTAACCTTGAAGGAAAAAATTACAAAAATTGCTGTTAGACTAAATTTTTATAACAGTTTTATTTTTTCTGTGATAACACTTAAAACAATAAAATCCATAACCAGTACTTCAATTTATTATTTGTGAATCCGTGCTCATTTTTTGAAACGTATTTAGTTCCCTCCTCGGTCAATGCTAGAATAAAAAAATCAGTCCATCTCTTCTGGGGAGGAATCTTACTCCTTGTGTTCTCGTTCTTCTACTTAAAACCTGTAGAACACTTGCTGTCTGATGGTGTTCTGCTTGTTCAGGTACATGGTGGAGCTGTTAAGCCAAGTCCTGTAACACCTGATTGCAGGCCAGGTTTGCCATGCATGAGGGATGCGCTTGAAACCCTTCTGTTGGCTTTTTGTGATTGGTGTTGGCTGACACACCACCATGCGGACATCTGTTTTACATTATTCCCGTCAATTCCATGAAGCAGTCCAGAGAAATCTAAAGGACCTTGAGCCTATTTTCATGCTTGCATGAAAATTTACATTTCTGCGAGTTGACCTCCCAGTTGCAGAAGTCGAAGAAGATAGCTGGGCTATTTTTTTCAGGCTTGCATGTTGTCACATGGACCTTATTTATCAAGAGGGACTAAAGAAGTCTGTTGGTGTATCATCCACCTGTGTTAGCACAGTTGTGCTTAGATTCTACAAAGTATGTGATGAAATGCCACAGGTGTTTCTTCCTTGCAGCGCAGGCTTGGAGTACTTTGAAATCCTCGCCTACATTGCTTGTGTCAAAGACCTGCAAACATACATCGGAACAGGAGGGAAAGGCAGGAGTGGGTCATTCTTCTGGTGTTGATTTCTGTCATTGGAACTTCACCCAGTACCCAAGGAGCATCTCCCTTAACAGCCTGCCAGTGAAGAACTTCCAGCTTCCAGCACAGGAGTGTGCAGAGGACAACAAACTCCTTCTCTCCAAAAATGAAGTCCCTGAAGACAGTGTCTGCACAGCTCAGTGGGCATGTAGATCAGCATTAAGAAGCTTCAGAAACCTGTTCCAACAGAAAACTACTCAGAACTCATTGGGCAGGCGATGTTTTTATATAGTAAGAGCAGGAAGTTTTATGTGAGTTGCTTTTTCAGACTTTTTTAACCATTGTTCACATGCTGATGATAGAAAGCACAACAGTTCTGCAGAAGCAGCCTCTGCAAGATCAGCTTGAGTTATCTGTGGATACAGAATAAGTATCGTCCCTCTCTAATGATAATTAGAAGAATATAATTTCACCACCTCCTTTAATGGACAGCTTCAGTCTGTTCATGGCAAAGAGAAGACATAACGCTCTGTAGAGGTGCTTGCTTTTTATTTTTTCAAGTAAACCGGAGTCTAGCTCCGTGCTATGTAAAACTGCGTGTAAGTTGATTGCAGGAGAGAAAAAAAGGCAAATCTGAACAACAAAAGTATTTTTATGGTCCTACCCCAGAATATAGTTAAGGTAGCTGATAAACAAGAGATGTGAGACATGGAGTTGTTTGACCAGTCAGGGAGACATCAGATTGGACCTTGAGGTTAAAAAGTGGCACCAAATAAACAGCTGAAGACAATCTTATGTGTCTGTCACACCACTAAGTTCTGCAGCCATTGAATTGGCAGTCAGACAATGAAGTAGTGGTGTTTTCATTCTGATAAATGTCCAGAGCAAAGTAAGGGAGGAGTCTATAGGGCTGTGCCTCATTCCAGGTCTGGCTACATCACATTTCATATGCTTTATGAAATCGGAGACATGCAGGTCTGCTGTTGTCCCTTTCTCTCACCTAAGTTTGCTTTCCTAGGTCTTTTTCATCTTGTCACCTCTCTCTTGATTTCAGTCAGAAAATCAGATTCAGACTGCCAAGATCGTGGTTTTGCAGTATTGCGCTGAACCCATGGAACGTGAAAGACAGATGAGAACGATGCCTTAAAAGCCTGCATGGCACGGATGTCCCTGGGACTCTGAACTGTCTGTCCCTTTGCAGTGAGACTGCACGATACTGTACTGGACCTGCATGATACTGTACTGTAGGAGCTGAAAATCTGTCAAGATACAGTTCAAGTGCACCAAAAAGTCTTGCAAGCAGTCTGGTCCCGGCTTCTGCAGTGGTACCTGCACACCTTGCTCCAAGTCCTGTTTGTGCTGCATCTGGACAGGATAGGGGGGTGCGGCTCATTGCCTGGGCTATATTCCAGTTTCTGGAATCTAGGCACCAATTTTTTTAGTCTCAGAATGTCATCTTCTGCTTTCTGGAAGACAAGGCTAAGATTTGCAGCTCTGATCTGTCTTCATGCCTAGCTCCCTGTGTCGCTGCAAGGGGCATTCACTGTATGCCCGTGACACCTCCCATGTGGGGAGGATGGAGAGCGAGAAGCAGCTGCCTGGGGACAAAAAATGACAGATGTCTGGCTGCAGAAAAAATCAGGCTTTCTGTTGAGAAATGCTGAATCCCATGGCCTTTTGGGGAGGAAAAAAAAAAAAAAAAATGTTCAGACCAATGGAATTAAGGAAGTTGAGATGAATTTGGTAACTCTCGCCTTCAAAGCTTGTTGCGGCATACTCAAAGAAACCAGACTTTCGTATCTCCAAGTTACAACTACAAGCATTCCTTATTGTTTAAATAGAACTAGAGTATGGGAGGTGAGATGAACACCATAAAAAATTCAAAAAATTGTTAACTTGTTAAAATGTCATTAATGAAAGCTATTTCTATTGATTTATTCTTGAATAACTTTTTTTTTTTTTAAGTCTACATGAGTGGTATAACAGTAAATGTTCGTGTAGTTTGAATTTCTTTAGTTGAACATATGTATCTGAACATCTAAGGTTAGAACAGCTATACTGTAATACAAAATAGCCATAGATATTGTTGTTTTTATTCTTTTATTATTCTCCAGTTTGCATTTTATTTACAAGGGAACATATTTCTTTTGCAGCCTTCCTTACATACTCCTGATTATACTGAAATTAGGAAATTTTGAAGATTACAGAAGTGATTAGATCCTTAACATCTATGTGAAAGTAATTCTACGTATTTTTTCTAACAATTTTACTGGTTAAGAAATGTTGCATCAAGACTAGGATTTTACAACTCTTAGCTTGTAGAGTAGTATGCTGTTTCCTGTATATTATATTCACAGTTCACTATTTTTTACTACTTATGTTTTGTTTCTTCGATTGGTGTGAAACTATTCTAAAACTTAATGGTTTTTTTGGTAAATAATATTCTTCAAATGAAATTGTATTACTTCTGGTGTTGGTCACAAAGTTGCAGCTTTACAACTTGATGCCTTAAAAACCTTGCCCAGGAGGCACTGGGCTTTGTGACTTCAGAGATTTACATTAGTTTCCATGTTATTTATAGGGGATCGGGAAAATGCATTCAGCCATTGCAAAAAAGCTTTTCCGTCTTCTTCCATTTAGAACCACAACAAAGATACTTTTCTCTTTTTTACACAATAGTACTTTATAAAGCTTTCACCTTTTCTATTTCCCTGATGTCCTGACATGAAGAGAAAATAAGTTTTCAATCAGGGAAGTTGTAAACTGAAATTATCAGACTGCCTTGTACCTCCTGTGCCTCACAGTGTTTTGCAGCAAGCTGGACAGCTAACAGAGATGTAGCACGGGGAGGTGTCTGTACGTGCTCTATCAGCATTTTCTTGCCCTTGTAAATTACCGTTGTCCTGTATCGATAACCCTGTCCAGTTTGTCAGGGAGAGGTGTAGCAGGATGGCTAAATGTTCATCTTGGCTCAGTGTGCATCTGGATATCCAAATCCTTTTATTTCTTGCTCACGTACAAGGTACGGTGTGAAAATTCGTAAAAGATAAAAGGGAATTGGGTGAGAAAACCACACATTTCTAAGGCTGACGTTTTCAGGGCAATGGATTCCCAGGATAAACAATACATAGCGTATAATAGCTATGAGAAATGGTTTTTCATAAACTCCAAGGTCACAGAAATCTTGTATGCAGTGTAAGTGGTGTTATAAAAATGTAAAGTTCATTAACAAGCTGTTTATTTTTTTATGCACTTGAATGTAATTTAGAGATTATATACTGTAATAGGATTTATAACATTATACATTTATAATCTCTATGGTTTTACAAACACATGAAGTACAGCTGGCAGAAACTACAGTTTGCCTTCAATGTAAAAGTGCTTTAACATAAGAAAACAAGCAACACCTGCTTATCTAAAGAACTTTTGTTTGGTTCTACTGGTATTAATGGATTTAAAGAAATCTCTCTAAGCAGTATAGAATATAAACCAGATGAATTCAGCATCTTACTTTCAAGGATAAGGTAGTCCTGGTTTGAGGGAAATTTGTATTAGATATTGAGGGGTAGGTATTTGTGTCTTCATGTCAACTAGCTTCTATGCTTGAGGATATATTTTATAAAGCAACTTAGAAAGTACTCCATTAGGTAGGGAAAAGACCATATTTCTCTTGAACTGGAGGAATTGAAGTTTTTTACTCTGTTGGAGTATATAAAGCTTAAAACTACGTGGTTTGGGAACAAGTAATTTCTCATTTGCAATATGGAGGTATAGACAATGTGAAAAAAAATTGAGAAAGGTGAACAAAAGGAGAGGACACTCTAGCACAACATACTTTTAAATGTATATTAACATGCTAGTCCAAATGAAACCACTCTTCCTCATTACAAAATACTTATAGGCATTTTTTTTTTAGATTTCCATGCTTCTAATGTACATCTTCTTAGATCAATTTTTAACCTGTAAAAATACACAAAAATAATACTCTGAATGTTTCATCTTAGAACCCAAAACCCCATTTGCCTCTTTGTTGTGGAGGGAAAAAAAAAAATAAGGGGGGGGGGGGCACTTTCCAATATATCTGATTTTAGGGTAACGTGTCTCTCTTGCTTTTGGTTGGATACAAAGAGATGTGCACTTCTTTCTTGTCCTCCTGTCCTGAGCAGCTGCTCTGACTTCACCAACACAACCAGATGCTATTGTCAGCCATTCCCAGTCTATAATAAAATGCTATATTCACTTCGTGATGACTTGCAATTAGCAATGGTCGTTAAAAGACATGAAGATGCCTCATCTGTTGTTATGCTGAGGATGTACTATCTTCTTGGGAAAAAAATGAAAACCTTCCAAACTCTTCCAGTGATTTTATTTATTTATTTATTTGGAAATTTTGATAGAGGTGTTAGAGAGGAGAGATTTAAGAAGAAGTGCTGAGTTCAGGTTAATGCACTGCCTTTTGGTGACATACCATCACTGGAGGACACATGCTGGGCTAAATCTTATTTGTGCGTGAATTTGTTAAACTGTTAGAATAGGGCATTAATGTAGAAATATGACTTGTTATATTTTCGTATTTTCAATTTTTGTCATTGTTTTGTTTTCACAATTAAGCAGACATAAGTCCTAAAAAGCTCTAGTTTTTCATTGGTGCTATTTCTTCCCACATTTAACTATATGTTGAAAAAGTGCAGAAATAATACTACTCTACTGAAAGGCAGGATGTTTTTGGAAGAAGGATTTTTGTGTAGATGACAAGGTGTATATTGTTAACTACAAAACAATATTTCAACTGTAATCCAGTGTAGTTGATTAGAACCAAGGTAATAGTGATCTTAATAGTTTTGCACACAGCAGGGGCAGGCTGCTGCCTTTCAGAAGGAGATGAAGATCAAAACAAGCCTTGTTTGTTCAGCTCAACAGGCTTTTTTATGAAGTGTTAGAAATTAAGGAAATCTGTAAATTGGTATTAGCTTTTCCTGTTCTTCCAAAGTGACTTTACCATCCACGAGCTTTTGCATTTGAATATCTATAAAAAGCACTACTTAACTGTCTCGACTGCCTTGCAAAAATAAAAGTCAAAAACATTTCTCTATGAAAAAGTTTCACACACAGTGCTAATATTTAAAATAGCTGGAGAGAAATGTCTGTATGCTGACTTTCTCAGTGTTGGTGACTTTTCTGCTTCCCCACTTTCTTTTACAGTAGCCTTCCAGTAGCTGGTTTGAAATGGAGGCCGGGTCTCAAGCCTGCTTTACGTTTGCAGCACATTTAGAAAATAACTGCCTTTCATTCCTCCAGCACAGACCATTGTCAAGAGCTTACTAGGGTAGCCGGACCCCTGGAGCTATCAAGTATGACAGCTCCCTGTTTCTGTAAGAAATGCTAGTTTCACATTGATTTGCACAATAACTTTTCCTCCTCCTTCTCTGAACCATATGTTTCTCAACCAGGTCTTTTCATCATTAAGAAAGGTCAGATGGGCTGAGGCTAAGCTCCCCACATCAGAAAAAAAAAATGGAGAAAGACATCCAGAAATAAAACAGGCATGTGAACAGTGCAGCTTCAACAAAGATATCCATTTGTCAGTAGATGTCACCCCATAAACCTACCTAAAATGTCCTTTTCTTTCTCTCTTTTCTCCATATAGTTTTTCTTTATGTTTTACACATGCTGTAAACTTCTTAGAATTTGGATTATTGCTCAGAACAGATCTTTTCTTTGCACAAAAAAGCTTTCGATGTTTATTTAGATGTTCAATGAAACTGTGTGAAGAACAGTAATTGTGTTGTACTAAAGAATTAATCCATTTAGTCATGGCAAGCACTACTTAGCTGTTTCTTTTTAAGTGTATCTGGCAACTTTAAGGAATTAGAACATAAATTTAAAAATTTAATTTTAATAATGATACTGATGAACTTTCACTGGGGGGAAAAAGCAAGCTCCTTCTGCATTTCTATTTGCTTATTTTTAGAAGAAATTTTGCTTTCATTAAAACCATAGAGACTGCTAAGCCAGCTTAGGGAATCTAACATTTAAGCATATAATTGTCTACTTAGAGCCCTACACTAGTAAAATAAAGTATGTATATAGCTTGCTGTATCTATTGTATTTTGCCTTTCACTCCCATTAAAGCAGTCATGGTTGATTTTCTTTTTTTCTTTTTTTTAATCTCCCTGAATATTTTCAGGATCTGACTGTATGGCATGGCTGTCTGCGTTAGCGACGCAGCAGGGAACCATTTGTTTACTGGCTGTTAAAACAGTTTCCAGTGAAATTTCAATGCATCTTTATTCGTCTTTGGGATGTACGAGAGAGCGGCTTTAAAATCTGCAAATGGCAGTGGGTTTGGCTGATCAAAATGCATCCTCTGGAAGAGCCAGGTGGGGCCCAGCACTGGCCAGTGAGAGTGGCAGGACCTGGGATGCGGAATCAGTTGATACATCCCAAGACAGCAACGCAAAGTCCTTGTCAGTGTACTGGGGATAAAAGCAATGATTGCCAGCTCCTCCGCTGCGGAGTGGCGTGGTGAGAGGACATTAGCGTGTGGCATTTCCGAGTTCATGGGAAAACTCAATCCGCAACCGATTGCAGAGCTGCTGGTGTTTGTAGGAACGCATCCTGCGGTTTTAAAGGTGTCACTAAGTTAGCACTGTTGTTCTGGGAGAAGGTTCTGCTCACTTTTGTAGTCGTTATGAGTCTGTCTGTTGTCTGTCTCTCCCTGAAAGAATAAACCTAGCGGATTTTAGGGAGAGCACTTGTACTTGTTCAGTAGAGGATTACCTGTGTTTGAACGTGTACACCTGTGGTTCTCCTGCATCACACAGCAGGTCAGTTTATCCAGGAGGGCTTGACCTGGTGTAACTTTTACAGAACGTAGGTTCGTCCGTTATGAAAACGTATGCTATCCGTTGTCCTTGGAAGACTTTTTGGCAGTAGGATTTTGAGAGGTTGAGTTATGTTAGCGGTAACTTGCCATTCCTGACAGAACGGGTGGTAAGTGTTCTTTGTTAAATGCGGAGTAGCAAATTGTGCACTTTCTGCTCACTTCTTTCATGTGTTTTTGTGAGCTTTTTGCTCACTTCTTTCATGTGTTCGTTCTAGGTGACTGAAAAGACTTTTAATGGCATTACTTTGGACAGGCTGTGAAATGAAAAGGGGGGGGGGTTGTAATCAACTGTATTTGCTTTACATAAAATTGATACCCGTTGTTACCTGCCTTCTGTTGTCATGACCTTTCATTGCCACTTTTATATTTAGTGATTTTAAGAAAATGTTTATACTAACAGAAAATAGGTTAGAAATTGTAGCATTGGTAGTTTTTAGAGCTGATCAAATCATACCAGTTTTTGAATGCTGAAGTACTTGATGATGGAAACTGATGGCCAGCTTTTCAGTTCTGCCTGTTTTCCTTTTGTACTTCTAAAGCAGTACACAAGTAAAAGGAAATTGTTGAAAATACACCAATGAATGTATTTATCAGTTAGTATAGAGCTGACAGAGTCAGCAGTTTGCCTGCAACATCTCAGTCACTCAGAAAGAGTAGGTTAAAATGCCTTTAAATTGAGTCTGTTACAGCTAGACATGAGTGTTGTAAGAGCAGGGAACAGCAGCTAGATACGTTGGTTGTTCTTATCCTGTACCGTGTGCATTTCTGACATGAGAATTTTAATTCAATTTTTAGTGTCTTCCTGACAAATATATCATCTTCTTTATAGTTGTGCAAAAGTAGTACATCCTTTTTTTGCCTTGCTTGGAGGGTAAAAATATGTTAAACTCAGAGTATGAAAAGAGTATCTGGCAAGAATAGGATAGGCAATAAAAGATAAAACCATACAAGATTTATTTGTTGTAGAAATAAAATTAATTTCATTTTATCAGCAGTGAAGATTATTGTACATATTTGTATTTCTTGGAGTCAGTATCTGAATTTTATGCATTTAAACTGTGAGTTGTGTTTATGCTTTTAAATGTTACTGTTACAGAAAACTGAGATTTGGAAATGCATTCAAACATACATGTGATACTTTATGGTTATCTCAAGTATTTTAGTTGCTCTTGCTGTTGTTAAATGAGGCCTTGAACAGGGACAATAATAGGGTAATGAAGGGCCTCTCTGAAATCATGTGGAGAAGATGATTATTAAAAAAAAAAAAAAATCATTCCTTGCTTGTAGTAGAATAACCTTGCTTGTTAAGTAGAATAACCTAGGCATCATGCAGTGAAACTAGCATTTTAAAAAAAAAGTGCTTCTTCAAACTGCATGTCATTAAACTTTGTAACTTTGTGCCACAATATGCTTTTGTGTTTACTGCTCCATGGGTTCAAAAAACAGTTGGAATAATTCATGAACAAAACAGTAACCAAATTGAAGGTTACTGAAAGCATCCCAGTCTCAGTCAGAAAGAGCTGAAGGCTGTAAGAGCAGTCAGGAGATATTTCAGTGCCTGCTTGCCCAACCTTTATATTTCTGTCTAAACGCTAACGCTTGGCCACACTTGGAGACAGTTGGCCAAATTAATATCTGGTCTGAGCTTCTGCACCTGTATTTGTGACTAGTAAGTAACATGCAAAATATCTCAGCGGAAGTAGGTAGCCCCAGCTCTTTGGAGGTAAAGTAGAAAAGAATGTATGATTCGCTGCTTTTTCATGTTACTCCGTGATTTGTTTCCTCCGCATTGTGAAAGCAGACTTGGAAATTGGTATTTCTGAGGCTGTAGTCTACTCCGGCGGGCAGTTGAATTCAGCATACGTTTGCAGCGCTACCGAACCAATGCAGAAAACAAAGCCCTTGCCCTCGGGTCTCACGTATGCTTCCTGGCCTCCTCCCACGTGCGAGCACCTTTTCTGTGCGGTTGAGGAGGCAGCTGGATGCCAGGAGCCGACGCAGCTGGACACTGGCCCGTGGGTGGGGGAGACGGGCTGGGTGACGTGGCACGGTGAGCCCACAGCAAAGTGCACGTGCGGGTTGCAGCTCGTTGCGGGAGCACTGCCATCCGAGTGAACAGGGCAGCGTACTCCCAGACAGACATCCCCACTCTGCCTCGAGACCCAGTGCTATAGCTGGCCTGTTGTTTTCAGGGGCTTGCTTGAAAGAGAAGGTGTTTTTTTTTCAGCGGGTCTTAGGCTCTCCTGTAACAAATCACCTGCTTCGTAGAGGAATTTTTCCGATAAATTTTATCCTATGAAGTTTTTCTTTATACTGTCCATCTTTCTCACTTCTGGGACGTTTTCCGTGTCTGATGACTGTATTTAAACATGTTTGCTGTTGTTCATGAAATACCCCTCTGCTTCTAAATCCAGGGAGCAAGAAATCGATTATTTACTTAACATCATGAAATTTTGGGGGAAGTTTACATCTGAGTGGATTGAGCACAAAGCGTTTGTACAGTGCCAGTCTGCCGGGTTCTGGGCTCTGGATCTGCGTGAAGTCACACCCCAGTGATCATCAAGACCTTCCTGAGTGCGGGCTCTAAGCTGAGGAATGGGCTTCGGTCACCCTGTTGAGATCTTTGCTGTTTACTAGCTATGCTAGCTCTTCTTTCTGTTCCTCTTTCCTAAGAAAATTGTTAATGTTTCTTTTGCACACTTCTGCATGAATTGATTTATATTGGATTTGTGTAGTCATACCCGTAAGGCCTGCCGGTTTCTTGTAGCAATCTAGTGAGTCCTGGGTTCGGTAACAAAATGGCTGTGGTGACTCATGGTGGAAATACAAGCTCGTCAGACACTGCAGTCGCATTTTCAGAACAACCGGTGGTACTTGTGCTTTGCGTAGGAAAAAGTTAGACATGGTACTCTGATGCACATCTGTAGTGTCTAAAGCTTGGAGCTTTTTTTTGAAAAAAAAAAAAAAAGGCTCTTAATTGGCTTGATTCAAAGGTTTAGTATTGATTTTGAAATCTTACTTCCAACACCTGTTTTTTACATACCTAGCCATCAGATCTGGTCAGGTAGTGCTGGGTACCAAGCACTAAAGCAGCACCTCTGCTTTAGAGAACGTCCCGTTAGTATGTAACGCCATCCACTGAAACATAATATGTGGAAATAACTGGCTTCTGCTTGAGAAATGTGTAGGAGGTTTCTCAGCTTTACTGCAAATACTAGACTGTATATTTAATTCTTTTTCACTGATTTGGCACGTCCCTTGCTTTGGCTGATTTTTATGACTTCACGATTCTATTTCCTGATACTACACACACACACACAAACAAAAATATAGATAGTTTCAGCAAGCTTCAGAAAAAAATGGCTGCAGCTTCAACAACAGGAACTTCTGACCTAAATTTGAAGTTGTCTCAGAATTATGAAAGACTGGTTTGAAGTTCTCTCCAACTGGGATTTGTTCTTTGCTTATAGAATAGATTAGTCCCAGGGCTCTGATGGTTCAAACCCAGCCTAAAAACTGTTCACCTGCTGTGAAAAATAGGTGTAAGGAAGCGCTTTGCTTTCTTGAACTTCCCAAAATGAGATACATTTAACCTAGGTCTTGTCTTAAGCGATGGTGTGGGAAAATAGGCTGTATACGTGTGCATAAAAGCAGAGTGAACTCAAGAGAGAGGAACTGAATGAAATAAGCAATTCTGCATTTTCACCATGGTAGCAAAGCAGTGAGGCAGACCATGTCACAAAACTGAAGAATAACTTTAAAAAATCAAGTTTTAAAAGCCTGTCTAAGAAATCACTGAGACTTCTGCATATTGAAGTATCAATTTAGAAAGATGTGCCAAGAAATCGCACCAAAACGTTTCCTTCCTCCTGCTGGTTGTTTTGTCATGATTAATATTTCCTTATAAAAATAATTTCATTATTTTAAGGAGCTTTATTGATTGTTTGTAGATAGTCCCCTCTTGATTTGCTTAGCAGAATTAAAAAGACAAATGATGCAGCTGCAGCAGAAAATAAGTGAAGTAAGAGAAAAAGAGTATCTAGAGAAGAAAGTGCCAAAAATCTCTGGGCAAGGATTCTTTTTGCTGCCAGGCCAACACAGCAGAGGGCAATCTATGTGTTTGTTTGATTTATTTGTCTTCAGGCTTGAATTTGAAACAAGCTGAAATAATTTAGCAATTCTCTCATTTCTGCCTAGGAAAAAATGCATGTCAGGATTCTAATATGTTTAAAGTTAAATGCCACTGACAATTACCTTTTATTCCCTACCTGCAGGGAAAACTTTTAAGTGTTTTCAATACCTAAATGTATAGCTCCTCATACAGGTCATTTTACTTATTTTAGAAGTTTGGAACTTCTACTTTTCAATGAATGCCAATAAGAGAGTGCGTTGAAAACTTTGAGTCTTTTTTGCCATGTGCTGAGTTTTTAAGGGTTTATACCAAATCAGTTCACCCTGACTACTTGTCATGGGGGGGGAGGGGGGCTGCTCCTTTTAGCCAGAGATCAGCATGTGAGGTTGCAGAGCTGCAGATGGCATTCACTGAAACTTTTCTGTTCAGAAGAGAGGTCATTCCGTTATTTATTCTTACATTTTTTTCAAAAGACAGAAAATTGTAATTGAAACCAAGTTGCAGCAACTTGTTAAACACTTCAGGACCAGCAAGCATTTTTATCCAACGCTGATATTTAGAATGCAGCTGCTGCAGATAAACGCAAGGCCCCAGATGGTGGCTGTCTAATCCTCATGAGAATTCATGTCCTAGAGGCAGCTCTTATCTCTCCAGACCTGACATTGTCTGCAAGTCTACTATAAGGGGGAATAATATAAACATGCTGTGCATGAGTTTCACTTCCTTGAATAACACAAAGACACAGGAAGTTAAGCTAAATGTTACAAGAATAGAGTTCACATTACCGAAAGTCTAGTTATTTATGTTACACTAATAGGTAGCCAGCAGTTTAGGGGATAAGGTGCATGCTCCAAACATCGCATTGATTGTAGTTTGTTACTCAGAAGTGTGGAATATAGATCATTTTAAAGAACACATTTGCATTTGTTGTGTCTTAGCTGGTAGTCATGATTAGGTCATCACTGTGACTGTAAAGATGCCGCTTTTCACTTTCTTCACCGATACGCAGAAGGCAGTGGTGGAAGTGTTCCAATCCTTCAGTTTTCAGACCCACAAGTATGTAATGGTTTTCATAATTTTCCCTGTTCTCCTGCGTCCGTGACAATATGACCATTTAGCATGCACAGGACAAGTAGACTATGCTCTTGCAGAGCCTGTCAGTAGTACAGAAGGATGTTCCTGCTCCTCCTCGGAGGCAGAGGAGTTTCTGCTTACTGACATGAAGCATCTCCTCTCATTCCTGTGTTAAGTTACTTTGCTGCTACGTAGCAGTGATAATTTTGCACCTTGTTTTGTATTTCCTTGTTTGTGTGCCATTTAATACAGTCTGTGCTAGGTTTTAGGTGACCAAACTTTTAAAAAAGCAGTGATAATCAGTTAATTCTAGCAGAGACTGCAGGAATTTATAGTTTTGGGGGGTGACTTGACTTTATCTTGTATGCTTCTGAACAAAAGGAGCTGCTAAAGAGGAGTGAAGTGTACCAAAGCTGTAGAACTTGAACTCCAGGTATAACAATATGAATGTGCCTCAGAGCTTGCTAAGGCATATTACTGAGTCAAAAGCATTACAGTTAAATTAAAAAAAAAAAACTATGCTAATGGAAATAGGTTATCAGAAGTAAGTAAGTTTCAGAATATATTTTAGGAGGATAACTTAGAGGAATATTTTATTGTCTGAAGAAACACTACTGAAACCCTTGCCTGGTTACTACTTTAGTGACCAGCCTGTCTTGAAAGATGTATTTTTACTTAGCTTTTCTGTAGTATAAGTGTGATAAAATTTTAGTATTTTTCAGTAAAGGAGGAATAGGAATACAACAGAAAATAGTAAACCCTGCTTTATCACAGGCATATTGGTATTTATCTAATTGTTTGGGTTTTGCTTATATTAAGTTGTATCTAATGGATACTATGCTATTTTGTTCTACTTCATACATGAAAAATATAAGAGGCAGTCAAGTTTCTAATGTTTCTTTCTGGTGCTACATGCGAGTGTCTTTCCCTGCCTAATATGATGACTTTTGCCCACTGCTTCGGGCAAAAACCTGAACATCTCAGGAGTTCACTCAGGTGAAAAGTAGAACATCTCGGGTGGTTCTGCCAAAACGTACATCTAAGTCTTTATAACATTGCAAATGAAATACCAAGCTTGTTGTTTGCTTTCTTTAAAAGAGAGTGAACACAAAAGATTTTTTGGAAGAGAAGCTAAAATCTTTTAATATTTCCCGCCATGCAAAATAAGGACAAAAATAGTGAAACAACCTATTTTCCACAGTTTTGGGCTAGTTTAGGTCCAACTGCACCCAGAAGAGAGAATATATGTTTGGTTTTTTTTTCATGTTTTAAATAACTGTGTCCCAGCAAATACCATGTTGATGAGAAATGTACATGT
Organism: Anser anser; assembly: GCF_964211835.1. Lineage (NCBI taxonomy): Eukaryota > Metazoa > Chordata > Aves > Anseriformes > Anatidae > Anser > Anser anser. The sequence continues at coordinate 767,105 of NC_139723.1, read as the reverse complement.
ATTGGAAGTTTTGTTAGTCAGACTGAAATCAGTTGAAACTGTTTCATGAGGAGTTGTATGTTCTCTTTCTCTAGTTTAAGAGAAAACTTTATTAGCATCTAGTAAGAGTGGTACTAGTAAGCTTTTATACTTGGTTGTCCTCGCATGTAAGTTGTAACTAAACATAATTAAACCATAATTAACAACTTGAAATCTGTGTCCTGAAGCTGACATTAAACTGACATCAAATTTTAACTCTATAAGCAATACAGCTGCCATCTCTTCCTAGGAGACCCATCATCTTTCTGTTACACAATGTAGTCCCAAAGTTAGCTACTACATTGGAGCTGTTTCTAGAGGTATGTGCTGGGTAACCTTGTGGTGCTAGATAGGATGTTCATATAAGCTTGTTCATATAAGCTATTTCATGTTGAACTGGGATGCTGTTACACTTCTAAAATAATTTCCTTAATATTTTGACAGTACACATTAAAAAAATGTTCTGAGGTTGATTACAGTTGTACAGTTTGTTCATTAATGATTCTGTTTGAGTTCCTAAATAATTATTGTTAGCTTTATTTATAATACCTGCCAGTTTCCTGGGTGCACATTGTTGCATTGCAGTAGGTGTAAGAACAAAACAGAATGATAACCTCTGAAGAGCTGAACATACAAGATAAAAGATGTTTGAGATTAATATGCAAACAACCGAAAAACAATGGAAATGGAAGGCAAACTATACACTTCTTGAAAGTAGCATTTTTGTGTAACAAAACATTCAAAGACAAGAAATGCAAATGAAGTTATTTTTAACTACTGGGAGCACAGACATCATAGAATTTATACTATTTTATTATGGAAAGTGAGCCAGGTATATCAAGGGTTTATTCCCGATGTAACCTTAGAAAATAGGGTGCAGTAGAAATGAAGTTCCCTGTTTGCACTTGAAAGATTTCTCTGTGTTCTCTTTAATTTTAACAGCATTGATATTCCGTTTGCTTTATGAAACCCTTTATTACAAACAGTTATGAATATGAACATCTCATTTGACTGCTGATGAACAGAGGGGAAAATCTAAATTAAAACTTTAAATACCACTATTTAATTACCCAAATGGCTTTGACTGTGTTAAAGAGTGCCTGGGATTATTCTGTTTTTCAATTTGTTTTAATGCTTCCTTGGTAAAAGCTGATGGATTCCCAGGCCCATTGCTGTCACTGATGAACTATATAAAGATAAATGACATTATGGTAAATTCCACTTAATGACACATTTTTAATTTTCAGAACACAGACATTTTCTGGCTAGTGAATGAAGGCTAATTACCTCAAGATCAGAACGAAATAACTCCTCATTTTGAAAGATAATAGAAAAGAAATGTTGCAGATTAATGATGCTATTTATCTTTAAAAGAAAAAAAATTCTATCTTTATCCTGATAGTGCTGTTCCCTGAGGTACATGGTTATAAAATGAATCTGAAGTCGCAACTTAATAGGTTATTAAAATTATTTGAGTGCAGGCTCCTCTGGTTCAGCCTTTCCATAAATTTAAATTGAAGGTCTGCTGTATTTCTAAAGAAAGCAGCTTGTTTACGAGACCACAGGGAGAAGATAGGTTACTGACAAAAGATGCACTTAACCCCGCTCTATATCTCCTTTTTAAAAAACCTGAATGGAACAGATATGTTTCAGAAATAGTTGAGATAAAAGTTTAATATGTCTGAATTATCTTATGCTTCTGTCTTTTCTTCCCAGCGTATATCATTATTAGAAAAGTAAATAGGAATAAACAACATTAAGGTAAATTTGCCATGGGTATGTGGCAGTTAATAGCACCAGCTATTTCTCAGAATGGGAGATTTTGTAACTGACGTTCTATTACTACTTGCTGTGAGGATCTTAACAGTGTAGTTTCTTGTTCAAAAAGCATGTGTAGAAGAGCATTTCTTTCTGAGTACTAGTTGTACATGCGGTTATTTGTACCATCCTGCTCAGGTTGTCATTATTCCCACCTAGATCACTGATAGTATTTCTTCTGTTGCAGTCCATGCTAAAATGACATCTGTGTTGTGAAAGCAAATTCGTATCAGACAGCATTCTTCTGCAGATAACTCAATTTTCGAAGTGTGAATATGCAACTAAAAAAATAACTTTTTATCCATGAAAATACCTTTAGTGTAAAATTGTTACCTAATCCTGAAACGCTGGACTCTTGCTAATATGCTGACAACCACATTACCAGAAAGTGTTGTTTTTCATGAAATATTCCTTCTTATTACCGCCCCTCTGTAGTCTTCAGAGTGCCACTGCTGTTCTGTCAAATAAGCTTTGTTGCTTGACAATAAATGAATTTAATGTGGAGTGGGAAGATGACATTGGTTTCCTCAGCTGGTGCAGTTCACACAAGAGATTTCTTGGAGTTTCCAAAGCCTGCAAGACAGAAAAGTAAAAAGAAAACCTGATCACTATGTTTGAATATTGTGAGCAGTCGTAAATATTTTGTTGTTGTTGCTTGTTTTTAATTGCTATTTCAATTCAAGCAGGAGAGTTCATTGTTGTTTCCTGTCAGTGAGACTCAATTGCTGAGCAGGTGACGTTTTGCCAGCAGCGCTCTCTGCAAGTGTGTGGACGGTGCTGCTACTGCCTCAGCGGTTGATAAAGGCAATGATTTTGAATTTTCCTCTGTTACTTGCTCCTCTTAGGCTGCAGCCCGATGTTACCTAAATCAGTAGTGTTTTCCTCTTTTCCCTCAGTTGCACATCCTCTTCTGTCTTTGGACAGACAAAGTAACTGTATCTAAGTATAACCTGAATTTCAGAGGGATTCCCTTGTTTACAGCAGTTTCAAAGCTTTCCATCCCCTCGCATGCATTGACGTGCTTCTGGCACAGTCCTGTGGAGTGTGAAGTGACAGGCAGTGTCCTGTCAGCGCGGCAGGGTGCCACCGGCGGTGCCACCACACACATTTGCCTGCCCCCTCTGGAGCCAGCGCTCCTCGAGGGTGGCACTGGGTTCAGGCTGGCACTTCGAGGCAGCCCTGTGGCCTTGTTGCACATCTGCACAGCCTGCACCATGCCACTAAATCCGTCACCCAGTTAACCTGGCCACCCGCTGAAGGCAGCATGGGCGTCCGCCTGCACCCCAGCTTGCCTCGGCAGCTTGGGAAAGACATCAGGGTTACCTCAGAGCCATGGTGTGCGTGTGCTTGTCCTTGCCCTGCTTGGCAAGGCCCAAGGGAGAGGCTGGGAGAGTAGTAGCGCAAACTTGTTCCTTCTTGTGTTGTTTTGACACCATTACGCTGCCTCGGTTGTGCACAGCAAGAAACGTGCAGGCAGGTTGGGGGGTGGTGCGGTGCTCCGCTGAGTCTTAACCCCCAGGGCCCTGTCATGGACTCCTGGGCCCAACCACAGGTCTCCCATTCATTTCCAGCATGCTCTTGCTCATTTCACAGGTGAGCCGTATCTGTGGTTACCTCTTCTGCTGGCTTTACATCTGGCATGTTTTAGTTTCATTTCCTCTCTCTCTTTTAACAGTTCAGACCAAAGCTGTGCTGACTTCTGCACCTTGCCAGTGCTGGGAGTCCCTGCAGCTCATCCGCAGGGCCCTTGCTGGGGTGACTCGTGCCGAGCACCTTTGGCACTGGGATGGTATCCGTGAGGACCATGCGCGCCTATACCTGCTGGTGGGCCAGCGCTTCCCAGCTCACCTCCCCGCCTCACCTGCTTCTGCTCCTACAATCTTCCTCACCCTTCCTCTTTCCCAAACATGTCCCCCTAGGACTGTCTGAAAAACATCGCCACACAACGCCGCCCTCCTCTACCATGGTCCGTGCTGCAGATTGCCAGGGAGCCGCACAGAGCACTGTGCAATCTGCATGGTGATTGCAGCACAAAATGCGAGTTGGTGTCTCTGGACAAAATGGGAAAACACTGAGAAAATAACAAAAGATGTGTAGTTCTCTCTGTCTGCTCTTTTCGTTTGTTATTATGTGAAATCAGTATAAAGTGACCTCTCTAAATGGAAGTGCACTATGCAACCACTTTGTTTTGTGAAATACTGTTGAAGTAATAATCTGAAAGTGTTTTCTTATTACTTAGATTTAGATACAAATTATTACCATAAATATTTATATGTGAATTATGAAATGAAGATGGATCTACAGTCTCAAGAAAAAAAAGTCTTGATGACAACTGATAAATGATGTTCTAGACATTGTTTTGGTATTATGTGTAATGGAACAAATTGGTTTGGATTTGGGGTTAAGCACAGAACAAATAACAGTTTAAGCCCCAGTTAGGTCACGTACTCATAAAATTCATTATTTTTGTTGGTGACAGTAAGAAAAAACCACTTTGAGCATCTCTGTTTTTTACCCGTATTTTTCATTGTTCTGAATACCGTGTGCATGCTATTTCCACTCCTCTTTTATAGTGACATCTTTGCTCTCTGGTGCAGCTTTCCTTTTTTGGGGTTATCCATCTGCATTGCAGATGATGATAATCCATGGTCTAGTCATTCCTCTTTTTACTAGCCAAAAAACACTTTGGCATCACCAAGAGGGACAAAATGATGAGGAGAGTTCATCACACACAAGTAATACGTAGTGCCAAAGTAAAGAAGCAAATACAGAAAAGTTTTATTTCAGTTGAGCTTTTTAAAAAAATATTGAGTTTTTAAAAGATACCTCGAGTAAACCAGGCTTCGTGTCCGTAGCTTAAGCTGCTACTGTGGATATTTGTTGCTGTGGATGAATCAGCAGTTCATACAATACTGTTTTCTGTAAATCATTAATCTGTTAAAGAAAGTGTAAGGTGAGTCATTCCTGAAGGATTAATGGATCTTGCTTGGGCAATGGAGCAGTGGCCAAAGTACCAAACTGTCTTCAGATGGTTTAGAAATCAGCCAGCCCTCAGTGAGTTGAGTCTGATCTGTGATCTGCCAGCTGCTTGCTGGTTCTTCTGCAGGATCTTCTGAGGAGACAAAAGTCCATGAGGGCACATGCATTCTCCTGATTGTATGCCTAGGGCACTCGGTTTGTTCTCCTGTGGTGCTCTTTAGGGTGTATTCATTGCAAGAGGTGACAGCAGGAGATACTATCAAGCACAGGCTGGAGATCTAGCTTTTGTTTTACCATTGCAAACTGTAGATATTATTCACAAGAACAGATTTTGCTTCTCTGTATCACCCCAGAATTTTTAAGAGCCCCTCAGGTGGTAGCTTCACGCATACTTGTGTTTCTTTCAGGAGTTCAGCAGATACTTAAGGAATGGTCACTAGAAAAAGCAATTGCCATAAGTAAAGCTTTGACTTTCAAAAGGTTAGGGCATTAGTGCTGGTTGAAGATGCCTTATTTTCTGAAATATTTTGAGAACCAGGCACCTTACAGTGTCTGGTTTGTCTCGGCTAATTATCCATGTTGTGTAGCAGATAAACATCATTTTATTACCTTCCTGTATGGAGAATAATCACATTGCTGCTTCTTTATGTTGCCCTCAGTTTCCTATTTTTGCACAAAGTTTCTATTGGTAAGTTTACAACTTGTTGGAGAAAAGTGACTGTGCCGTTTCATTGGTATGGGGAAGGATGGTCATCATTTCTTCAGTAAGATTTCTGAGGAGGATTATACACTTAAGACATAAAGCAAAACTCTTTTCTGACTGATCAGAGTTTGTTTTTACTTTTTGTTTGATTGGTTGGTTTGTTTTGAGATAGATCGTAATATCAAAACTATATGTCTTTAATTATGTAATTATGATACTATATGTATGAAATGAGATTGATATGTCACTTGTTTTAATAAATAGCACAACGCTTTATGATAACATTTTTAGAGGTAGTTTTTCATGATTTTATTGTAGTAGCAGACCAAATCTCAGAGATGCATACATCTAGGTTTTGCTTGCATTTCTAATGCATTCCAGCTCCAGAACCTACAGTTTATATTTTTAGGTTATATGGCTTTGGGTTTTTATTGGACAATTACTAACAGAGTCAAGGAAATCTTACTTAAAAACAATAAAAAATAAAATAATTTGCATGATGTTATTCATAAACACAAGTCTTAAAAATAGCTGGCTGTTGTGGCTCATGTCTAGCATTAATATATAAATTCTTCCAATTATACTAATGGAATTCTGGTCCCAGACAGCAGCATTTTACAGCACCATAGCAAAAAGCAATGTCTGAAACTAGGAATGTCTCTAAGAAGTTCTTTCACGTTCAAGCAAAAATGTGCTCAGCAAAAAGAAATGTAAATTTAAGGAAAATCTCCAATTTCCTATTCTATGCAAGGCTTTGATTTTTTGCTGACTAAGGCAGTAGGGTTGACATTGGAGCTTCTCATTTCATCTGAAATAATCACTTTTTACTTTGGAACAGTCTTTCATTTTTTTGCAGCACTATCTTCTGAAACAGTCCACTTTGTATGTATGAATCTGTTTTTCTCCAGATAACACAGAAAGTAAAACTATTAGAAACAGGTTCCCATCTATTACTTTCTCGAGTGCATAGAGAAATACTTATTTTCAGTGGTGCCCATTTAGGGACTTTACTGATGGTTTTTTCCACCTTTCAAAAAAGACAAAAAGAGGAAGAAGAAAATACATCTGTAGTCTAAATCGACTGCGCCAAATAAAACATTAAATTTCAATAGAAAATGTAAAAGAAATATAGTTAATGTTAATAAAGCTGTCAGTAAAAACCCAATTGCTTCAAGAAATGTGCCTGAGCTATTGCTGCAGCCCATACAAAAACACAGCTAGAGTGGAGTCTGGGAACAGAGTCTCTGGAGTCATAAACTTTGCTTTTTGGTTAAGAGTCAGTACAGTTCCTTTCTATCTGCAATAGTTAAGATTTAAGACATGGCAGCTGTACTTTGTGCACAAGTACCTTGTGTTTGGCTTGTTACAATTCAGCAGCCATAGTTAGGTATTGCAGGAATTCTTTTTAAGGAGGTTAATCTAGACAGGTTCCTGTTTTGGAAGCAGGCAGCTTTCGTGGAGAATGCTGATCTTGCAGGTGTGCAGCGCCAGTTGATACAACTGGCTCCACTGAAAAGAGGGAGGTTTTTCAGGGGCACAACCAGAATCCTAACTGGTCATTTAAAGGAGAGATTGCTGTACTACAACAGTACAGTTAACATATTCTGAATGAATAATTTATTCTGAATGAATAATTCTGGTTTTCCATCCACAGCTCTTATGGTATACCTTGTTCTGTCTTTTAATCCGTGTGTAAGATCCAACTGTGCGCCTACTCGGTGCTGCAATAGAGCTTTTTGTAGCAATGCTTCATTCGAGACGGACTGCATGGATAACTCCAAATTCTGGTTCCACTGTACTTGCTACCCATGTGAGACTATGCTGGAAACACAGTTTCTGACTATTGATTTCGGTGGTAGTTATTGCTGATGTGACCCCATTTCTATCCTCCCCACCCCACAAGTTAGATGCTGTAACTTCTTTGCTAAAATGTTTTTTCCTTCTTTGGCGAAAACCACGTTGTTTTGTGTGCCTGAACCAACCGAAGCTGCAAGTCTCCTGTCATAATTTTGTCTTAAGTGCTTTTCTTTTATCATCTTTTGTTGCTGTTCTGTGGCAGCTGGCGACTTTTACTCCTTTCAAATGCTTTTGTCTCATTTGTGCCTGTTGTAACTCAGTACACGCTATCAGGGTTGGGACAACTGACTGCTTTATGTTTTTAAAGGTAGCATGTACACTAAAGTGTAATGCAGATAGACGGTGTTAAAGGCAGTGTAAGAATGTTTTGGGGATGTAGTGAAATCTGGAGGGCTCTCATTTATTTAACAGCATATGACAATCTGATTGGAGTTGAGAGAAACAGGTTATATAAATGAGATCAGGTAGCAGTGAATCAGCTGTGCTGGTGCCTGTGTAGATCATGGTTCAGTAAGGATATTAAGTGCACTTTATACACAGAGACTAAGCTTGTCAGTAGCTGATGTTATAAAATAATATAATCAGAGTTTCTTGATGGCTAGGAAGTCAATGCAGATTGCAGGAAGTGCCCAATTATTTTTTTTTTTATCCTTGAAAAGATTTCCCCCTTGTAATGATTTCTCCTCCGAGAGGATTGAGAAGAAGAGGGTTTACACCGTGATACTTTGTACAAACACCACCAGATTAAGCATTTCTGATGTACTTTGAAGGAAGTCTCTTCTTGTCCTCAGCTGAGTAACGGGTATACCTTCACAGATTTGGGAAACTGAACAGTTTTAAAGAAAAGTAAAATGTTGTTAAATTTAGCATGAAAAATATTGAAGCGATTATGCAGGTCTGTTGAAATCCTTCCTAATATGACAGAGGGTAGATTTAATACTTTTTGAAATTTTCATGGGGCCTGTCTGATGTGCTTGCTTTCCCAGTCTAATTACTGCCGATTTGGGGGCTATACATAAAATCTTCCCCCAGAGCTCACTTTTTTTTCCTTTTTTTTTTTTTCTTTTAAGGCTTATTTTGTGTATGGATTTCTGATGTTGCGTTTTGTTTCTCTCTTCTCGTCACTGCTACTGTCTAAATATCTTTCTCCCTGGAAATAAAATCCATAATCATCCTCTCCACTCTTTCACCCTGCAGAAGTCCCCTCTATTTGGCTTTGGGCTCTTCAGTGGAGATATCTTATGTAGTGAGGCATTTCCTGACTTCTCCCTTGTGATATTCACATAATAATTACTGCCTAGTAGCTTGGGCAAATGTTCTTGGAGCTCTCTTGGAGGACACTCTCAGGTGCTGACAGCAGATTTTAGGCTTAGAGTCCATGTTACATTAAGATACGATCTTGCTATTGCAAGTCTTTTTGAAGCAAGGATTTAGGTAAATGTCCATTATAACTATTTATTCTTTTTTACAAAGGTGCTTTATATATTCCATAAAGCAGGTAGGTTTTTAGTATACCTGTGGAAACAATCATCTTTCACATGGTAAGTGATTAAGGTTTTCTCTAGCCAACAGTGTTTTGTTGTTTGTGATTTCATACTTCTACCTCTAAAGTTAGCTTTAATGACTGGAGAGATTTCACAGAAACCTTCAGCGGGGAGCAGTCTTTCTTTAAAAAACTTCTCAATTATTACTCCTGTCTTTCCCTATCCACAAAATTCAGTTTAAAAAGCCTTAGGTAGCAAATGATATATCTACTGTTCTTGTCAATGTCATGGCCTTGTGTCGTGATGTTGAAAGGTATCTCCTCAAATTATTGTTCTTCTGTAGTTGTTTCTTTCGGAGCAGGCCTGTTGCATAGCTATTTGTTGAACTGTGTACCTACTGAATTAGTCAAAGACCTGGCTAAAGCCATTTTTTTCTCTTCCTCTTTACCCCTCCCCCAGACTAGCTTTTGTTATGTATTGGCTTGCTAATCCTTGTGTTGAGCAGTATCAGACATCACCTTTCTTGGGGGCACTTAGTCCACTCTTCCGCTTTCTTTGTCAAAGGGCTCCCTTAATAGGAGAAGTCAACAGGGAGGACAAAAGGGATTGAAAGTTGTATTTAATCGGGGTCAGAGAGGTGGTGTTCAGAGTGACGGGCCCACAGGCAGGCTGGCCTTTTATGCTTTCCGACGCAGATGGTCCCAAAGCATTCAGCTAAGTGAAGAGAAAGCTGCCCAGTGAAAGCTATTGTAGGGCAGCATCGTTACAGTTGAGAAGGGTTGCCAAGGGTAACTGGAGAGTATCACCAGCATCCTGTGATCACTAGTCTGTGCCATTGAAAACCTTAGACGGAGGGTTGCTTTGGGTTCCTTAGCATCCTGATGCTCGTGCGTAAGCAGCAATATCTTGTGCTACCTTTTAAAAATTTAATATCGTTATTTTTACTTTGAGGCACATAAACTGTAGAATCATTTGCATTTCTTAATTTCAGACTAGCCACCTTCCACAAAATGTACAGCTACTTGCTTTAGAACATATTGCTTTTCTTCCCCTGGGGAATAGTCTATTAATATTTGAACTTATTAAGATAACACAGTATTTACAGAAACTTAATTTTTTAAAATTTGTCTGAGTGCAAGAATAACTGAATTCAAGAAAAGAACAGGGAAAAAAAAAAAAAAGGTTATGTTATTCAACGCAGATAACACCTGCAGTCATGTGAAAAAGCTTTGGAAACTGTGCCCAAAATAACCCCGGGGGATTACTACAGTGCCTTCATTGGTCAAAGCAAATAGTACATTGCAGCAGGTAAAATGTGTTCGTGACAAAATAGTTGAATGCTTTTTTGTTAAACAGGAACCCTGCTGCTATTTGTGTTGTTTTCGTTGATGCCACAGATGTCCAAGATGATAACTGTACCTTAGGTCTTGCATGAAACACCATTTGAAAGTGTAAGTATGTGTGTAAACTTTCAGCAAAAGCGTCTGGTGCCCTGTGAGGAGGTCGGCATAGAAAATGAAGTTGGGGCCACACAGCAAGCCACGTGTGTCAGCAGAACGGTATGACGATACAGACAATGTTCTGGGATGCCCAGGTCTGAGTTTTCAGGCCCTGCCCGCAGTTGGGACCGATCCCTGCTTGGCTTGTCCAAGAGCGTGAAGGTGCTGCCACGCCAGGCCTGCCGTTCGATCACCCCAGGTCTGTCCAGGAGCAGCTCGGCCTCTGGTGCCGTGCAGGGAGGACACGGTGCTCTGGGAAGGGTCCAGAAGGGGCCTGGTTCAGAAGCAGCTGGGCCACCCACCGGTTCCTTCACATCAAGGGATCTTCAGCTTGCTTATGCGGCCTGCTCCGCGGCTTATTTGTTCTGCCAGAGAAGTGAAAGGGGCGGAAATAGGAGGTCACAGTCTAGCCTTTGTTTTATTATTTATGTTTTCACACAGTCATTATTAGAACGTAGTCCTCTGCAATTTACCGTGGAAGGATCATAAAACTTCCGTCTATGCAATGTCAATCATACAGGGAGTCGTTATGCAAGTCATTGAGCTAGTCAAAATTAGCACAAATTTCAGCGAAGTTTCATGTGTACTTCATAAAGTAAATGGAGACTTGACTAAAAAAGTGGTCATTGTAGATATTTTATCACTTAGATAGTTTTTTAACAGAGAAAATACTGTATATGATTAAGCAATTCATATTTTCTGTTTCGTTTCCCCTGCTGCAAATGACCAAGATACTCCAAACTAAGCATTCCCCTTAAAATCAATAACAGTAGTGAAATCTGATTTGGATTTTGTGGACCCTCCAGTTCTCCACACTATCTGAATATGAAATAGTTTCCTCCTTGGCATTTTTTTTCATTCGTTGTGTGGCAGGTGGAGGCGGAGGGAATATGGATTAAAAAAGTATGTGGAAGAATTGTGTGTCATTTTTATTATGACACAGAGATTGCAATGGAAGGAAAGGTTTTGCGGGATTGCATAATGGCAAAAAACCTTGGAAGTCAAAGTATAATCTTCATTATAATGAAACAAAAATAATGAAGGCTGGAGGCAGGTATGTAATTCAGAGAGCATGTCATCAGAGACAATGGCAAAAAAGGGAAACGAGTGTTTCTACAACTCCTTAGATATGTTCTCTTCAAGCAAGCAGTTAATTTATCATTCTTTATATTTCTAACAGAGGGAGGTGGGTTGTGCATTCCCTTCTGAGATTAATAGTAAGTAGATGGTCCACTCATTTCATTGATGTTAAAAATTGCAGGTGAATGATAGATTTTTTTTTTTAAATAGTTGGTTTACTTAGATGTGTTTCTGAGGAAGACATGGATTTCTACTTTTGTACTTATTTTCATTTTTTCAAGTCATCTCAGACGTCTCACTGGATAACAAATTCCAGATTATCATTCTCTTATACTTCCCTTTACACTTCTGTAAAAAAAATAAAATAAAATTCAAACATCTTTTTACCTACATCATCATTATGTTATTGACACAAGATGAAACTAAAGCAAATGTACAAATAATGCATTTCATATATACTCTCTTCACATTTTCTTGACAATTAATGTATTATTTTCAAATTTGTACAGTATTTTTTTAAATGCAAAACATATTACTGAATTCAATTATACTGTATCTTCTGAATCACTGATATACATTAAACAGTGGGACAAATGCTAGCAGCCAGAAATTTCTTTATTGCTAATATGACAATGACTTGAAATAAAATTGAGATTGTTGTTAGCACAGTTCTTAACTGCCACACATTTTAATATTTTGCTGCCTTATATCTTGCCTTCATTTTAGAAGGTGAGTATATGGGAAGAGTATTGTAAGCCTGTTTTTTAATTGATGGTGTATATTTGGTTTACGTGCATTCAGTATCAAAGCCAAACCTTCCGATAATTTATGGCCACCAGAAGTAGGCATGTTTGTAAAATGATTTTAGAATCAGGTCTCACATTCTTTGTGTGGATTAGCCCATTTGGACTTTGTTACGGACATTGGCCGGTGCAGCTCTGTTACTAATACAATGAAATGCAATTTCTGACCAATATAGTCCCTGCAGACAGCAGTCCCTAGATTGGTCATTTATTCCAGACAAAATAACTTCTGCATCCATAGTTTCTTTTAGGCTTAGGTGAAGACATCTAGAGCTTGATTCATGACCAAAAGCATAAGTGTGGCAAAAAAAAAAAAAAAAAAACCACTTTTATGCTAAGGGTATTTGGTAGCCTGATAAAACCATGCCAAATTCAATCTGTCAAGTATGGCTACCATTCCATTACAAAGATATGACAAATAAGACAGGACTACTGTTCGTCTCTTTGCAAAGCTTGTGTAAGCATTAGGACTGCCACTCATGCAGTGCCCCACAGCGTGCTAGTCCTGTGCAGCACCTTTGGTGACTTGCTGAGGATGAGAAGGTGGGTATGAGTTGTCTTCTGTTTTCTTCTGTAAAATCTATTTGGTCTTTTTTAAAGTTGTGTGTGAAATGCTGCCACCTCCATTCACTAATATCTCCGACCAGGTTTGTCTTGTGTTTCCACTTCTAAGCTTTTCAAGACTGTATTAGAGATAGAGCTGATCTTCATGAGATCTGCAGTGATTCCCAGTTCAAAGTGTATACCGGACTGAAGGGTTCAGTCTCAGACGTGACGTTTTGTTGCTTTTCTTGTCTCCTTCCTCTATACTTAGAGTCTATCGAAAGAAGGTGGGAGTTAGAGAGTGTATTATTTGTTTTTAAAGGAGCAACGAGCTACCACACTGCTCAGGAAATTTGGTTGGTTGCACATTTTAAATGAGGCATTGATAATTTTCTCCAGTGATAGGACCGGTTGTTTTTTGTGTGTTGCTAGGTAGAAGCAGAATCTGTCTCACAACCGGCCCTTTAATCATTGATTCAGACGTACCTTGCTCTTAGGCAGAGAAATGGGGAAAATCTGAATCAAAGATTTCAGAAATTATTGCCTTGACTTGCAATATGGAAAGTACATTCAATAATTTTGCACAGTAGAATCATAACTCTACTACAGTGACCAGTGTAAGGGACTTTCGCTTGATGTATGTAGACTAAACTCATCAGTCTTTATCAGAAAGAATGACTTAAATCACAACTTTAAAAAAAAATCATCTTTCATGAATTAATACAGATATTTCAGTCCCACGCATGAAGTTCAAGCTGAATTAAATAAATGCTAATCTTAAAGAATACTACTCTTAAAAAAAAAAAGCATAAAAATTTGTTTTAGTCAAAATATAAATGAAATTAAAAAAAAAAAAAAAACACGGACTGCATGGAATTTTCCTAAAGTAGCAGTAAAATGTTGAGAGTTGCAAGTACTATAAATTCAGGTAGGAAAAGCCTGTATACAGTCCACCGCCCAATTCTGATGTCAGGAAAAGGTGTTATTAAAAGTCTACTAAAGTCCTAGTTTAAAAATAATTATGTACACCTTAACTATTCAGTACTTCTGTTGTCTGATTCATTTTCAACAAAGACTTGCTAAACTCTCAGAATTTAAATGGTTAAAATCACTATAGATTTGTGAGCTCTGCTTGTTCTCACGCAACTGTTTTACATCTTCAATGCATCAACACTGTGTTCACAATGTGAAAGTACTTGAGCTGCATCCATGAAAGATAATATGGTTCAGGCACTTCTTTTTTGATCTCGTGCTTATTCACCATTGGTTATTTATCCAAATGGAAAAGTTGAATGATTTTTAATACGCTTTTATAGAACAAGACTTTTGAATTTTGGTACAAATTGCTTGCAGTACAATTATGAGGGCAGTAAACACATCCAGTACAAAATATATTTACACTTCATTTCCCTGTAGGTACAAAGTAGAGCAAGGATATGTTATATATGACAAAAAGCACTATGGTTCTAGTTTAATGCTTGTTGGTTACTGAAACTTGGTTAGTAGTGCATTCAGAGCATATGTATTGCTCATGTCTAACTGCAGTTTAGTGAAACAGGGTTTACTTTTCCTCTGACTTATATGTCCACACTATTACTAGTGATGCATGAGTTTAGAATCAGATGACATCATTTTCGGTGTCAGCATTTTCGAGTAATTCCCAGTCAAATGCTTTACCCAGTCCTTGGTATCTTAAACAAATTCTGTCTCTACCTTTCAGACCCCAATAATCCTGGGCTAGTGTAACACACAAGATTTTATTTTTTTGGTTGGAAAATGCATGGCAACTTTACAGCTGAGTGCGTGGAAACAACATGCATGGACAGTCTGGGAGCTGGAGCCGCACTGACCAGTTCCAACAACTCCCTGAAGCCCTAGTGAAATTGTGGGTGAAGGAGACGTATTGTCAGAAAAGAAAAGTTCTGCAAACAGTGTTTGGGGGTGTTGATCCCCTCTTTTCTAATGTGCTTTCCCTGCATCCTTTATGATGGAATTTTGGGAAGGGTTGCAGTTCTCATGGACCTTAATTATTGGAAAAGTTCGTCTTGTTAGAGAACTTTAAATTTAATAGTTCTGGAAGAAAGTTGTTCTTTCTAGTAACATAATTAAGGTACACATTGGTTTTGGTAAAAGTAAGAAGGTTTTTTCTATTGCTATGGTATCATTTTAAGGGGAAAAAAAATGTATGGAAAGGTTTCTGGAGAACTCCATGTTTTCTATTACAAACAGAAGAAAGGTGTTCCAAAGAATTCCATCACAGTTATTTTTTCTGTTCCCAAGAAAAGGATGCTTTAATGTCATACAGAACAAGGTATACAAAAAAAAAAAAAAAAAAAAAAGGTTCCTTTACTGTATTTCAATCTCTGCCCATCAAAGCATGATACAAGGTGTGAATCCCAAGGTCTCCATAGCATGTTAGTACTGTTTGGTACTGTTAATTTGAAGCATTTACAAAGCTTCACAGCTAGTTGAGAGCAGTGTATCATCTTTGCCAGGACAAACCAAGATTCTCCATTACAGTGACTCTCAGAAGAGCCAGAACACAATCTTGATGCATGCTTACAAACCCTGGAGTTGTTGAGATGACTTTTTAGTCTCCCTGGTGTGAGCGTGTTGGTAGTGGATGCTTTTGGATATGCAGATCGTAAGAGTTCATGAAGACCTAAGTAAGAACAGAGTGTTAACCCATGAATTTTATTCTCATAAAATAACTGCATGTTTTTACGCATCAGCATCCATGCTTTGTTACTACTTAATGTTAAGTAGGTTAGATTGTTACTGGATCACTTCTCATGTCTTAATTTTCCTGGCAAGCATGAGTTTGAGGAAGATGTCGTGTGGAGGGCAATGTAGTGGCCGGGATGCTGTGTATGCCTCCTTGCTGGGAAATGGGGGTGGAGAGCACGGGGGAGGAGGTGCAGTGTCTCAGAAGGACCTTTTGGTGTATAGAAAATCCATGAACTGAAATTAATCTCTGCAACTAAGATGCAGATGTATTAGTTTCATGATGAATATTTTTCAGGAACTCCTGCATGTGTATTCTATTCCATGTTTGTGATAATCCTTAGAAAGATCAAAAAGAGGAACTAGGGGTGTAACCAACTGGATTTCACCCATTCCAGGTCCCCATGTTAGCTTTAATTCAGACTTCATTTTTGCTTAGACTAAATGTAATCTGCAACATGGTAGTGATCAGACTCTTCAGGATTTCATCTGCAGTTAAAGACAGTGCAAACATCTCTGTCATGTTCTGTTCTAGTTTAATATTAGACTGTTCGTAATTACTTCTGAGGTCTGAACTACCTTTAAAAACCAGTGAGCTTTTTAGGTAGTGTTAAACTTTAGTACAAGGGGGTTACCAATTGTATCTTTAGAAGTGTGGAGACTTCTCTTCCTTCGTATTCATGAAAATACCACTTAATGTGTAAGAGTTCAAAAACATGAAAAGTTACAGCCAAAGTCTAAGTCCTGTTGTGTTAACAACCTATGAATTACTTCTCCTACAAACAGCGGAAGCGCCAAATCAGAGTCAAACCACAATATCGAATTCTAGTGATATATTAAACACTGCGGAGTTCATCTGAGCGCTCCGAGGAAAAGAACCACCACCTCAGGAGCTCTTCCAGCCTAACCACATCAGCCCTACATCATCCTGGATACACCACAGCTGTTCCTTTTGTGTTGCAAGAGGTGTTCTCTTTCCACCTCACTGCAAGGGAGGCTTGTCTGACCTTCAGTGGGAAGAAATCGGGATGATTTAGCTTGTCTTTGCCAAATGGGCTATCAACATGAATGGAAGTTGAACCTAAATACTTAAATTCTAGCCTATACCCAAAGATTGACAATTATCCTGAGTTTAAATATGATTTTTTTCTGTGTCAAATACTTTTTAAATTTCATTTTAAATTCATTTTTTATGTAGAAATAGAGACAAGAGCCCAGTTTAAATTTTATTAGTTTCAGATACTCATTTACATGATTATTCTTCATACTCGGGAGTTTATTTCTTCTGAATAGGAGCATCAAAGAGACATGCTGTTTTGCTGGGATACAGTTGGTCTGTTGTGGTTTTAGGTTTGTGCTTCAGTTGAAGAATGAGTGAATCATTTCCAAGGAGTTTTAAAGCTGGTTACCTCTCTATTCTGTGGAGAATTGTGATGATGCTACCACATCTCTTACACTGTTTTTTTCAGACACAGTGACTTTACCAAAACAGAGACCACAAGCCTCAGTAAAATTAGGCTTCATGGATTTTTTTCCACCTTTTACATTTATATCTTCTTTATTCTATATTGGTACAGAAAGATGTGATATATTGCCAAAACAGATTCCCAAGTCTCAACTGTTGGTTTTCTATTAAAACTGTACTGTACGTGACCAACAGTACTCTTCAGGCTCCGGTCCTGGACATTAGCTGAGTACTGGTTTAGCTGACTGTATGAAGGAATCTGTAAATTCATCAAAACACTGTGTAGGCATTGGTTGGGCTTCTGGAATCTTAATATTGAGGACTACAATAGATACCACTCCTCAAGTGCTGATTAAGAGATTAAGATTCTGCATGCTTATACAACTGCCAAAGCCTCCAACTTCCCTCATGACTGCTTCTTTGATGGAGTTCTGTGTTGCCACTTAGAAAGTCTACTGCATGATAACAATCACTTAAAATATTAAAATAGTCTTGGTAAGGTACTACAGAATCAGTTCCTGACATCTTATTGATCCCGTAAGAAATTTCAGGGTATCACTTCCACTGAAGCTAAAGCTGTGCACGGTTTACAGCCTGCCGTGCTCCTTGACCATATTGCACAAGTTTTACCTGCAGTCAGACGTATGAAAATTTGCTGGGGAGGG
This sequence comes from Anser anser, assembly GCF_964211835.1. NCBI lineage: Eukaryota > Metazoa > Chordata > Aves > Anseriformes > Anatidae > Anser > Anser anser. The sequence continues at coordinate 749,467 of NC_139723.1, read as the reverse complement.
AGATTTACAGTGGAATTTGTTTGATAGTGGAGTGAATATTGCAGGCTTGTTGTCAGATGAATGACAGTAGAGAATGAAAATGGTTATTTTTATTTTGAAATTATATCTCAAAACAAGTCTTTTAATGTGTAATTTAGAACAGTATAAGGCGACTTTTGTCGTCAGTAATCTATCCTAAAACTTTGCTTTATTTTATGGCTTTACTTCTGATTTTATTTGTGTATGTATTTTTTCATATGTAATCCTGACTTAGCGTTTATTATTTTTCTTTTCAACAAGGATTGATGGAATCTAAAAGGCATTTAAGACAACTTAATCAAATAGCGAAAAAAGGTTTCACTTCAAAGTAAGCTGCTAGTCCTTAGCGCTTTTCAGCCATATAGGAAATAGTCAAAAAGTGAATTCTTGATGTATCCGGTGGGAACAGTAGGTTTGTGTTCAGTCTTTCCTTTTCTAAATTAGAAATCACAGTACAGACATTGGAATTTCTAAATCATATATTACACCTTATTCTCTGGTGGGAATAAAATGTTCATGTTTGCCTCCTTTTCTATGTTTAACTTTGACTGCTGTGAACACTAGATCTGAACTGAAGAATAAAACTGCAGCTTTTCTTCCTCCTCTTCCTTCTCTTCTTCTTCTTCTTCTTCTTCTTCTTCTTCTTCTTCTTCTTCTTCTTCTTCTTCTTCTTCTTCTACTTCTTCTTCTTCTCTTTCTTCTTCTCTTTCTTCTTCTTCTTTTTTTTTAAATCTATTCATTTTATACTTTTCAGACAGATTTCTCCCTGGGGTGAAACAAAGGTTAACTGAAATTTCCTCTGTTGTGTACCTGAACGAATCAGCAGTTTGAGAAGGAAATCCCATTGATGGGCAAAGAGAGTGACAGGCTCTATTTAAAGAATTCCCCCGACTGTGTGGTAGATGAACCATGCCATGAATTTAACTGTTCCTGTGGTCCCTATACTTGTACCCACCAAAAAGAGAGAAAAACCTACTTTGTTCCGCAAAAATTGCACTAAGCTTTGAAAATCATGAGCCACTGAGTTTTGTGAATTAACATTACTACAGTGGTCAAACCTAACAGAAGCAGTATTTACAGCATAATACAGAAAATTATGTGTACTTACACATGAGAAAAGGCACACTATGTATTTGTATTTTACTGTGTGCTTGCATTTTAATAATTTGATAGTATTCTTGAGGAGTAAGATTTACAGAATTACATTATCATTTGCTTATTCACTGCACACTTTATTCTACTTAGTGTGTGAAGCATCTTACCCGTACATTGTCAAAAGAATGCAAGTAGTTGGTGTAGGTGCGAAAGGGCATAAGCTTAGAAGAAGGTGCCGGATTTGCCATTAGAGAAGTTGTGTAAGAGTTCAGCTGTGCAGAAGAGAAATACATGGCTGAAATGCATGGCTGTATGGCACGACTAACGTTCAGTAAAAATGCTAACATTCGAGTGATTCTTGTGTTTTTAAGTATCTGCTTTAAATATGAAAAGTACACCTCTGCTTGATCACATACTCTTAATTCACACTCCTAAACTTCATGACCTGTGAGCCTTCTTGAAAATCGCAGCTTTAACCCTGCCGTGGGCCCCAGCTGAACATGCTGCCTAGGGATTATAAGTACCATGTTATAGCCCCCAACCGTCAGACCTTTATTCTCTGGCTGTGACAGTTAAGTCTTCTCCCAGGGGTAGTGGCTGCTTAAGTTTGTTTAAAGTTACTTTAACAGGTCTTGATTTTTTTTTGTCATTGTTTTTTCATTTATGCAGGACTTCCAGATGCGTGGGTTATTTTTCTTTTTAAAATGTGATAATCTTTTGACCAATGCTGCGTTTGCTTGAATCAAGATCTTATGTTTTAATTCATTTCAAAATGGGTTGAGTTTTGTTGTTTGTTCACCGACAAATTTCCAATTTTGTGATGCTTTTCAAAAACATCATGGTAGATTAGAGAAAGGTTGCTAAAAAGCAAGATCTCTGCTATTTTCTCACTGACAAAATGTGCACATACATATATATGTGGATACATATACTGCATAAATATATATGCACTCACAAAAGATAGCAAGGGAACAGGCAGCAGAGTCTCTCATCATGACAAAATTTCTCAGACTTCTGTCAATGATATCAAGTGATTTCTGTGGAGGACTTTATGAATCTCTCTTAATGTTTTTTTGTGCTAGAGATACTGGCATGTAATCCATTATAACAGCAGGTGTCTCATTTTTAAGTAAAATTCTTACTCATTAAAGAAAAGTTGAGAAGTCCCTTGAAATGTCTAAGAAAAATACAGCAGTTAATTCCACTCCTTCTGCAGAGTGGTTAACTCAAGAAACAGGATGATACACACAGGATTTCATCCACTGTGGCTGCAGTGCACCACAGCTCTGGTACCCTGCAAGGAGTTGCCTGTGTTTGGATGAAGCTACCAGTGACTGCTAAAACCGTGAGAAACCAGAACTTTTGATGTGGAGCCGCCCCTGGTCTCCCAGTACAGTGCTTCAAAATCTGCTGGTTGCACTGGAGTCATTCAGACTTCCAGGTACCCTCACACCAAACCGGAGCAGTGTTTTAGTGCACCATGTACCTGGCTGGGCTGCACTTCATCCGGATGCAGTTTGAACAGGACGTCCAGGCAGCGTAAGGAGGACCTGCTCTGTCCTCAGTTCACACAGTTTTCAGTGCCTGCAGAGTAGACATGTACTTCAAAGGATCGTGTGACATGCATGTATATAAAATATATTCATATGGGTATCTGTCTGCATACTTGGAACACATCTTTCTAGAACAGAAAGGAAAGTGCTACCGTATAGATATTTGAATTTCCTGTCTTTAGCAAAATCCGATGAAGGGAACAAATTTCAATTTCTGTTTTGGTGCACTACTGTGCTTCACACAATCATTCTGTGTTTTTGGGAAGAAAAATATGAAACTTACTGTGATAGATTATATAACAGTAATACATAAATCGCTTTGGTACAAATGTGAACAGGATTTTTCAGATATATGCAAAGTGTCACAATGTGAAATACTTCAAATTCTAGATCATTTCTAGGGGTTTGCATTTTACGGTGTTGTTTGTTACTCCAGTAGCAGCCAGAAGCTGTGTCCTGACATACTAAATATTGTTCAGAGAGAAGTCTAAAAGAGTCCTTTGCTGTAGAGGTCTTATAATGTGTTTGTATTAATTAGCAGTCAAAATCCGATTTTTATCGCCCAGCTTTGAAATGTGTTTGCCCTTCAGTCTGCATACCATATTGTCAAAGCTTGAAACACCCTGTTTCGTAAAATACAGTAACTAAAATACATGACTGCATGTGTATTCAAATTAGAAGGGAATGGAAAAAAACGCTTGTCTTTACACTTTAGAAAAAGGTAGTGTTTTATTTGCAAAGTTGAATGTCCCGTCTCTACCGTTTCTCAGTGTTATTAAATGTGGTAATAAAAAAACCGTCGCAGGGCAGGCTGAATTTGTGCAGAGAACAGGGCCATGTTTTCTTCTAGTTCTGATGAATAGAAATAAATAATAGAAAAGTGTAACTTTTGGCAGAGGTGAAAATCTAGGCAAGGCCATCTGCTCTTGGTGGTGCAGTATATTTGGTTGCTGGGACCATCAGTGGTACAACAGATACGGAAATTTTCTGAATAATTTGCTGTTTATTCCAAGTCATTTTTTTGTTCTGTTAAAATGGGTTGTTACTCTGGCAATTCCAGTTTTTGACTACTCATCGTTTTCCCTCCTCCCCGCCTCTCCCCTTTCTGGAATGAAACAGAGAAAGCTTGAATGCATATTGAATAGTGGTCGTAAATCTGTCTTCACGGTGATCCCTGCTCTGAAATTTACATTTTCATGCTGGTGGAGTGATACATGTGAATCTTAATCATCTTTGAAAATTTTTCTTCTAAATAAAAGCAAAGTTGTTGCTTACTATTCATCCTCTTGTAAAGGGATACAGGACAGCCAAAGTGTAGTACTTCATAAAAGAAGACCCTTGCAGTTTTCCCCCAGCTTTCATTTTAATCTAAATAGCATATATTTTGCATCCTGTACATCATTTTTTTCTAGCCTGTTTTTTCCCTCATCATGTTTAGCAAATTGACAAAGCCATTTCTTCCAAGTGTAAAAATAAGAAGTTCATATGGCACAGTCAGTTTTATTTCTTCAGTTGCAGTATCTAGATTAATCTCTCTCAAACTAATTCATTAAAAAATCTTTCTTAAAAAAAAGAGCTTTTAAAAATGAAGATTTGGAAGGATAATATAACAATTAAAAAATATTCTGGGAGAGTTTTTTACACTCTTTAAGTACTGTCAGTTTTGTGTCTGCAAAATGTGCAATCTCTTCACAGAGCAGGGAAAGTCTTGACAGAGATTATCTGAATAGTTTTTAAATTGCTACTTCACTAAGGTGCTGTAAGAAGTAGAAGGCAAGTAGTCATAACCTCATTTCCTGAGGCAGACAAACGCCCTCTGTGTGTGTCTGAGAAAAGAGTGAAATTCTTTCACATTGTACCGGCTTGGCCTTGGAAAACTTCAGGTAACGAGTTGCATTGTACCGATGTTTGCTAAATAGCGTAATTTTCAGTAATTAGCATATGAGTTTGTTTTATGTCAGTGCTTTGATCAAAATGACATTCTCAGTCCAAGGAGGGGATCTGAGTCTCCTGGCTGAGGTTGTAGGGTGGGAGCAGAAGATGGTCCCTGAACGTCTCCCCCGGGCACTGACGGAACGACGTCAGGTTATGACCCATGTCCTCGGAGGAAGAAGTACCGTGTCTGTGGTCTTAGACTTGTCCTCGGTGTGACTGAGTATCAGGGAGTTAGACGTTAGGGGTGCTACCCGCCAGGAAGAGCACAGGCCAAGGGAGTCTCCAACAGGCCGGCGCTACCAGCGCTGAGAGCCAGGAAGAGGCAGAAGGGCTGATGGGAGGCGGCCTGGTCAGAGGGGCGGCGTGGAGATGCTGACAGGCACCCAAAGACTCTGATTGTGTTTCGCAATGGTTAATCCATCCAGCTAAGCAAAATTTATGTACTGGGGGGGGGGGGTGTTTGTCAGTTTGAGCAGTGTTTCATGATTTATTCCACGATTTTGTGCCAGACAAAATACTGCGGTCAATGAGAAAAATCGTTGCAAATACTTGTACGTTGTCTCTAAAGCAAGAGTTCAGTTTGGTTGCAGAAACATTCTTCTTCCTACATTTTCCAGTCTTCAGCATTTCTTGTGAGTAAAAATAAAGGCTTGTGCATTCTGTTGTGAAGTAGACTTAATTTTTGGGTAACCAAACGTTTAATAAAGGCAGATTTTGTTTCGATGTTTCGTTCAGCATTAAAGCTCTTTTAATTTGAGCAATTTTAGTTTCTAGCACAAGGAATTTTTGAATCATGGTTTTTTCCCTGTGAAGCTGGGAATTTTGACAGTGAAGAAAAGAAACTTAGTTGGTTTGTCCTTAGGAAGGACATGTCTAATGATTAACAGGAGTTAATTTGCTGGTAATTTTGATCTGTAGCTTGTCAACCATTCTGCATATGCCTTTCTGTGAAACATGGCATTCACAGTACTGATTTGAATTACAAATATCTTTTTCTTTGTGAATGAATTTTCTTAATAAGCTACCAAGTAATAAATAATGCACTGAAATATATCAGTAAGTGTGTTTCTTTACTTTTAATGACTAGACACCAAAAGGCCTAATTTTCCTTTGGGTATATCCAAGAATAGCTTCCACTAAAGAGAGCTGACACAGTGCTACCCCTTCTGTCCTCTCTGTTGGAACCCAGGCAGTCTGGAAGAAGTGGTCTCCAGGTATATGTGGACAATACCACCTTTCGTTATCTTTTGTTATCCTGAATGATAGTTGGGTGAAGTATCCATGTAGTTCTTCATTTGAGTTTTTGCTCTGCCACTTCCTATGTGTACCATGACTTAGATGCAACACATCACTCGAATTGCTTTACATTAGGCCAGTTAAGTTATTGGTAACATCTCGATGATGCTTATGACTGTTGGTATTAGTGAACATTGCAAAAAAAATATTTTAGAGTGTTGTTGAGAATAGAAGTTACTGTTAGTCATGACTTTTGGATGAAGAACAGCAGCAAACAGGTATTGCACTCTGAAAAGTATTTGTATGTTTAAGTGACATACCTGGTATCTAGATATTGTGTTACATATTTTATTTATTGACTTTTTCCGTAAAAAGAGTAAGACATGACATTATAGATTGTATTATTGTAATTTCTAATCATCTATCTTTCACTACAAATGAAAAATACAATCAAAATCAGATTTTTTTTTTAATGTTTCTAATTCTTGATGTTGTTTGGGTAACACAGAGATGCTTCAGATTTACACTGTGGGAACAGGATAAGAAACTTGGCATTAAAAAGCCCGCAAACACATGGGGTTTATTTACACACAAGTTATAATTGTTACTGTAGAAGTATAGGTAAAGCAAGCACTTCTGTTGACATGAATCCTCTGTTGATGATAAGAAAGATTCTGTGGTGTTACAGCTGTCTTTGCACAGCAAAAGAAGTAAACAGTGTTTACATGCAGAATTTTTAAACAGCTCTAAGTGCATCCCTATTCCTTTAGCTTTTTGCCTTTTATTTTTTTTTATTTTTTCTTTTTATTTCTGCCAGTCCAAAGTCAGTGTGTGAGAAGGTTATAGTGTGACAGTTGTTAATTCAGTGTGTCGTCCTGATTTATTGCACATTACCAAACCCTGTTATGAAATAGAGTTACTTAGATTACAGTTGCTGTGGTTATACATAAAGTCATTTTGGCATGCAGCAATCAGAAAGCAGTGCTGAAGACACAGACTTTTTGAATTCACAAAGTATATTTTATGCTGTGTGTTAAATTCTTGTTCCATATGCTCCCACCCAGTCAGCCTGAGGACTTGAGCTGGCCATGCCCGTGAATGAAGTCAGAGATAATTCTGCTGTTTGGAATGAGAATCTTTGGAGTCCCTGACTCTGAACAACTTAAAGCTTGCCTGAATTTATACCCGGGGGGTGAGGGGGCAGTATTATGATGGTGGTATCAAATAGTATAGAGGAGTAAGAGGAGTAGGATGGTGGCATCAAATATAGTCCACCTAATAGTTGGACCTATGCTGATTTTAAGGTGAATCAGATTTACTGCTGAGCAGGGTGATAACTTTTCTTTCCTGAAAATAGAACAAGTTTCTCCCTTTTGGTACATTCAAAGTCTATTATCGCTTTCAATAACTGCAGTAATCATAATGTTGAACACATTATAGAAAAAATATCCATGCAGAAAAAATATCCATGCAAATTAAGTATAATTCATTGTATTTCTGTTTTTCAGGGGATGTTGATGTGGACTGGTCCATCAGTAATAAAGACTTAGAGGTAACACAGAGAACCAAATTGTTCCATAATTGTTATTTTATTTTTATAAAATATATAAAATATATTAAGTATTATATATATATTATTATATATATTATTATTATATAAATATTATATATAAAATATATAAAATATACAAGCAGAGCAAGATAAACAGGATTGGAAAATCCATCTGTAGTTTTTGTGTTGAAACCTTAAGAATATCCTTCCAATGGCAGGTGAAACCTGAGCTACCATTTGTTAGGAAGATATTCACTTCTAGAAGGTACACAAACAGTGATGGGAGAGGATGAGGGGAGCAGGACCTCCTGTGCAATGAGGAACTCTGTTCATCCCTTCCCGTCTCTTCAGAGTAATTGTTTCATGGCAGCTAAATCCCTGTTCCTGCAGGTGTCACCATAAGTCTGCCGTGGTTAGTTAGTCTTCCTGCAGTTCCAGAGAAAGGACTCGGCTCAGTCGTTAGTACCATTAGGCTGTAACCTGAAGCACCTGTGTAAGGTATGATAGTATCCAGGAAGAGTAAGATGCAGCTAGGAGGTCCATCTCCTCATTTCTCTTTCCAAGGTTCAGAAAAGCTTGTATCAGAGAATCAAAGAACAGTTTAGTCTGAAAAGGACCTCACAATGTCATCTTGTCCAACGCCCCAGCTTAAGCAAGTTGCCCAAGAGACATCATCAAGTGAAATTATGATCTCTTTCCCATAAGAGAACTGGTATTTTGCACCTTTTCCATTCACTTGTCCATAATCTTTTTTCAGTTTTTAAAAATTAGATGCTTACTAAGCAATAGGGTTTGCAGATAGAATTTCCAATTTTGTCTGCATAAACAGAAAGTATGTATGAGGTCATTCAAAGAGGGAGGGTGTTTTCCAGCTTCTCTTTTAACTTCTTTTTCTTTTTTTAAATCATTCTTTACAATTGCAAATTGCAGATTTGGTCTAGACTTGTTTAGCATTGTACTTTGTCCAAGAAGCTTCCCCTTAATGTGTGCCAGGGAACTTGTAACTTGCATTTGCAATTAATCTTAGTTATATTTGCATTCTGGGAAAAATTCCAGTTCATCATGAAATAGCACAGTGAGTAAAAGTGCCTCAACTAATCAAGTGAAAGCAAAATTTCATGGCTGTAGTTTCAAACAGCAGAAAAAGCATGTCCCGAAGTGGAAGTTCAAACAAGACAATAATTGTGCTCTAGATGGTGCCAGTTTCTCTAGAAGAAAATTATCCAGTTCAAACCTGGATATGCAAATTGTATTTGTAAGAAGTTAGATTCCTAACCGAACACTACCAGCAGGGAACTTTACGAATTTCTAGCAAACACTGTGCCATAGAATCTCAAATGATAAATACATTTTTCTGGTTTTGTCCCCCAGGCACAGATCTGTAACTATGCAAGTGTGAGGCGTACAAGTATGCGGTACTACACAGCTGAGAAAAATGTTACCTGCAGAAATTGCGGTAGACCAGGTCATTTGTCCAAAAACTGTCCTGTTCCAAAGGTAAATGCAATATTTTAATTGCTTGTAGATACAGCTGTTGTTTCTGATTCTCTTTTCTGATTGCCATTAGAAGATTTGCTTCAGTGGTTTGTTATTTCATTGTTCCAAGTTGAAGGATAGCTTGCACAAGATCAGTTTCCTATATAAAACTAACTGGCTGTTTTGTGAAGCAGATTGCTTTATTTAGTTTTTATAAAGGAAAAAAATGGTGAGTACAAACAGATTAGAAAGAGAGTTAAGTACAAGGTAGGTATATCTTTTTCACACTGTAGAACAAGTTTTAAGAACCAAGATATTTTTTAAATTTATTTCAACAAGAACATTAAGGAATCCAAGAATCCTTAGTAAACAAATGAAAACAGTTGTCTATATAATGAACCATAGTATGAATAATGTTAAAAGTTACTGACAAGATAAAATTACTTTAAGAAGCTTGGATAGATGCCAAATATTTAGAAAGTTTGTCCATGAGTTAGAGGTTTAAAAATCAATCGCTATATTGTGAACAAATGATGGCAGTTGCATGAGGGTCTGGATTTATCAGTCCCTGCAACAAAGCCTGCAAAAATCCATACCTCATTCACTGAGGATGTTACCTACACTGAGACTTTGAATATTGACATAAAGCAAATTCTTTTAAAGCATATATCCTGTGACTATATCCCAGACAGTTGAATTGGAGTGAAGATGCACTCCATCACTGGAAAAATTGTCTTTAAACAGATAGGGCTTTGGTCCCACAGTACTTTTTACGGTTTTATATTTGCCAGTCCAAGAGGCCATCTGTGTGTATTTGCGTGAGTCACGAGGAGTGGAGCTAAGGGGTTGTGGTAGGCTGATCCTGGCCAACAGCTAAGCCCCAATCTAGCCACTCACTCACCCACCCCCAGTAGGATGATAGAGGGAACTGGTAAGGCAAGAAAAACTCATGGATTGAGATAAAGACAGTCTCATAGGGAAAGAAAAAAAAAAAAAAAAAAGATGCAAAGGCAATGTCTACTTTGGAACACCCACCCCCCCCACCCCCACCCCAGTTTTGTTGTTTATCATGGTGCCATATGGTAAGGGGCATGGCTTTGGTCGGTTGGGGTCGGCTGTCCTGGATGTGTCCCCTCCCAGACTCTTGCCCACTCCCAGCCTGATGGCTGGAGGTTTGTGTGGCAAACAGAGAAATCCTCAAAGCTGTGCAAGCACCGTTCAGCACCAGCTAAACACCAGTGTGCTATCAACACTGTCGTGGTCAGTAAACTAAAACACATCCACATAATGGGCTGCTTTGAATAAAATCTACTCCAGCCAAACCCAGTGCGGTGGTCTGTAGAACAGATAATATCTGCAAACCGTTCCGGTGTGTTGTGTCACATGCTGTATATCATGTTCCTGTGATACACTTACACTTTTCAGCTTTCAAGAAGTCTCCTAAAAGATAAGTGTTCGTACAGAGTACCGAACACTTCTTCTCTGAGTGAAATACACTTTCCAATTTAATGTTAATTTTTGCTGTATTCACTGAGCAAGTAATTCAAGAGAATTTAATAAGTGCTTCTGATGTCATGTGAAAAATAATAAAGTACTGGGAATCTATGCAGTTTTTCACTATTTATAGTTCTCCTTCACTACAGTTTCTCTGTGTAACAAAGTATCTATGCAATTCCTGGTAAGCATTTAGGATGATTTCTTCTTCATTTCCTCTTTTGAGGAATTTTTGTTTTGTTTTCCGTAATCTTTTGAAATGTTCTTACTTAACATACTTCTTTTTGTACTTCTCTGTAGAAAATTCCCCCTTGTTGCCTGTGTGCAGAAAGAGGTCATCTACAAAATGCTTGCCCAGCACGGTTTTGTTTGAACTGCTGTCTGCCTGGCCACTATTTTAGGGAATGTCTTGAGAGAGCCTATTGGAATAAGCACTGCAGTCGCTGTGATATGAAGGGGCATTACGCTGATGTGAGTATAGTCCATAGCAAAGAACTCATTCACTATTGTTTTTGTATCTGTCAAGAACTGAAGTTACAAGAACCACAGTTATTTCATATTTTCATTCATTTTATAAAGTGCATAATTGTATAAAATTATGGAAGTATTGTACTTGGTATCATGAAGTGTGGTCCAAAGAAAACTGGAGCAATGTAAATACTCAGTCTTTAATTTACTTTTGTCCAGTTTTAGTTAGGGTGGTGAAAAATGTCTATTAATAAGGTTTCGTACTACTCCTCTGTTTTAATAAAAGGATTTTAAAACCTAGAAAGTGCAGTTCAAACATTTTCAATGTGATGGTTTTAAAAAACGGGAAATACGCAGAAAAAATGTATTCAGTAAATGGAGTGTTTAAATTTAACACTTTATTTCACTCTGTATGGAGAAACATTGAAAATACTAGCAGCAGATAAGGAAGAGAATATTTCTGTTGAACAGAAAGTGTAAGGAGGTTGAAATTAGGAGATATGCTACAAGCATGCTAGACAGAGGTAAAGAATAGCTCTGATGCTCTAACAGTTCCAGATCAATGACTTTACTATGGTCACATATTCATCAATGAAAAAATTAGAAGTTTAAACTAAAGTCTAAGTGGGTTTGGGAGGCATCTATAACTGTGTTGTATTTTATACTGCAAATGTTCTTTATGAACAAAATGGAAATGGTAAATTCTATTTCTTACATAAGTAGAGATGAATAAAAATTTTATCTGACAGTAGCTTATAGGTATACATGTCTACAACCATATTTCCGCACCTTGGATTAATTTCTGCCTGTTTGTCAGTAGAGTCCTCTATTATTTTTGAACAGACAAAAAGAAAGATAATGATGAAATTAATTCTGTATCTAATTCCATATCTCTGTGAACAGGCCCTTCACATACATACTGTAAGAGAACTCATAAAGTAGTTGAACAGTTGAAAAATTGTTCTAAGTGCTGTACTATTAAAAGGAAAATATTGATAAAAGCATGGAATGTCTACAGTCTACTGGTGTCTGTTCTAATCCCATAAGAACCACAATGATGTTTTCCAACTTCTCTACTAACACTAAAAACCCAACATTTTCTTCTTAGACCAGCGTAGCTCATACAGCTCATCTTGGGTGGGCACTCTGGTCCTGTAACCAGTCACTCTACTTCCTTTTTCATATTTTCTTACATTTCTGCTATGTCTTAGCGTTGGAGAGAAAAAAGTACTCGGTGCAAATGATAATCCTCATGCTTTACTTAAAAAAACAAAGGCCTTCAGAGATGTTAACAACCTTGCATCTGTATTCATGGTAAAAATGTTTCCATCAGTTGGGAATATGAAAGATCTCCTTTCATGTATCTATGAGATACTTGCTACAAGATTGAATGTTCATTTGTATTTCCCATCAGACACTTGATGGTGTGTTTCAGACTGAGCGGCAAAATGGGAGAAGGGTTTCTATTTATTTTGTAGAGATGTGGAGCCCTGTAAAACACATGCATTCTGCTATTGTTATTTTTAACTGGGCATTCAAACTTGTCTTGGATAAATGAATGAATAACTTTGGCATAAAATTAGCTATGGAAGTTTTAAAAATGTTTGAATATTTTAAGGATACTGAGGTATTTTAAAGGTCATTCAGAAAAAGCATATTCTCTACACAGAAGACTAGATGGGAGTGGTAAGGGCTTGGGCATCTGCCTTCGTTTGGGTGAGACTTTTTCCTTAAAACTTTTATCATGTGAATGGTGCCACTATAGAAACACATTCTTCACTGCAATATCTGCCTTCTCAAAAAAACATCTCTTCAATTCTTCTGAATGCATTTTGAAAAAAAAAAAAGAAACTAGCTATTGACAGTCTGCCCAAAAATATTATTACCACTAGAGAAAGTCAGTAGATACCATATAATAAGTGCAGTCATCATCAGCTCCTTAGTAATCAAGACTCCTGGATATAAGGACTGTAATGCCATGCATCACCACTGCATGATCTGAAAGAAATCTAAAGATTTTGAATAAGCACATTTAACATAGTTATTAGTATCATGTAGCCTAAGTAAAAGTTTCTATAAATATTCCAGAATGTGTGTGTATATATATACATACATGTTATATATATGTATATATATATATATATATATAAACAGAAGCTTTTTGTAATAGCCTAGAGTACTGGAAAACCAGCAACTTTTCTTTCATTAAGTATGGGGTACTTCAAAGCTAGACATGACTGTGTTTTAAATTTTTACTTCCTGGATGAACAATTTTGTGTGAATTTTCAGTACAGGGTGAACTGTTTTGGCAAGAATGTTCCAACTCTGTCAGACGCTGTTACACAAAAGCATTTTTAATAATGGTGAGAAAGTATTGAATCCTATAGCAACTGGAGGTTTGGTAAAAGAGTAAAATTGATTGGCAAAACAAGCAAAGTTTTCATGGTTAATAACTATGCATAATGTGAAACATATGGAGGATTAGGCAAAAGTATGTTCCAGTGATGCTATCACTTTATGAGATTAAGTGGTACTAAAAAAATACATTTGGAGAGGTCTTCTATTTGTTCTTTTGTGTTTCGTGCAAAGTCTTTCCCAAATAGTCCGTAAATGTGGTAGTGCTGAATTATATTTTAAAAATATAAACCAGATGAAGGTACTGACTTTTCAGTAGGACACTTATTTAAGTTTAGTATGACCTTTAGCTGTGACGCTAAAGTGAAGATTTCTCTTTGTATTTTGTATATTACAGAATCACAGAATGGTTCGGGTTGGAAGGGACCTTAAAGATCACCTAATTCCAACCCACCTGCCAGGGGCAGGGATGCCACCCACTAGATCAGGTTGCCCATATAAATAAATACAGGTAAAAGATGTGCTGTGCCCTTTCTTTAACTTCACCATGGGTTTTCAGTAGCAGTGGTGGTTATACTGTAAGGGCTGAAAAGATAGATGCAATTTGAAGGCATTTGTGACTGATTTGATCTACTAATGTAAAGCGCACTTATGTCATTTTTTTTAACCTTGTATGAAATTATTATGGCTTTACATGTCCCACAAATTCATTCCTGATACATAGCAAGTAGTCTTTTATGCTTTACATTGTTTCTCAAATTAAAAGCAAATTAAAAGCAACTTAAACACAAAAATATAAGAATAAATGGCAACCTGTGTTAAAATCAGCATAAATTCCTACTAGCGAAATTTTCTTGCTGAAGATAGGGTTTAAATGGTTGTCTTCCAAAGACACCTCTTTGATTCCCCTAAATGTTTTGGTTTTTTTTTTTTTTTTTTGAAATTCAGAAACGTTTGATATCTCTTTCTAAATGTCTCCTCCTTTCCTTTTTTTCCTTCCGTTTGGTCAAAGATTAAGAGAGATCCTGAGAAGGCCTTTTGTTCCCTGAATACAAAAGTTTATCTGAATAACTGTTCTAACCTGATAAAGCTTATCTTTCATAACCTCTGTCATTACATTCAATCCCCATTTTGCAGCATCGTGGAATAGTTGAGTTTCAATGAGATGTTTGACCCTGTAGCTTACCAGTCAAACACAGGAAGCTTCCCTTGATATGCTATTTAAGTGTCATTTCTAGACAGGATGAGAGGGAGTGTGCATTGTACTGTACACGTATCCATCCTGTTCCCAAAAATTAGTTGTTACTGCAGCAAATAATGAGAAAAATAAGAAATTAAAGAAGGAAAAATGAGAGTTTATTACAGGATCACTGTAGACAATGATAGTTGGGATATGCAAATAATGCTCAACCCATTTGGGATGCCCAACCATTTACCTAGTAGTATTTCTTCTGGTATTTTTGAATGTTAGAAATTTAAATCTGGTTTTCTTCTTTTAAATGTACTTCCGCTTATAGCTAGTATGTACACAGCACCATTCCTTTGAAGAACACGAAGGGTATATTTCTGCAAACGCTTTCTGGTAAGCAATTGGAAGTGTAATGTTGAGGATTTTTTATTGGACCCTTTGAGGCAATTAAGCACACGTTTGTGCTTAAATAGAAAGAGATTCAATGGACAAGACACTGGACAGAATCCTTCCGCTCTAAGCAGATCTACCAGACCTCGTGCTGCAGAGATGCGGCACAAGGAGATTAATGCCATTACAGCACTCAGACACTGCTAGCACTGACCCTGTGCATGTTGGCCTGGAATGCCTCAGTCCAGCACTGGCTTCATCCCCCAGCCCAGCTTTGCTGCCCAAAGGCTGCTCTGGGCTGGCATTCCCAACAAAGCTGTGCATTTCTCACCTCACCAGCAAGGGAAACCTTCCCTCCTTAGGAGAGCCTCTGGTTCCTGCTCCTGCTCCCAGGCAGCCTCTGTACCTTCTGTAGCCAGACCTCCTTCCCCTTCATGCCAGGTCGTTCCTAGGTCTCAAATCACCAGCTGTACTGGCAGTTACAATCTGAATTTCCCCTTCGGTAATCCTGGGTGTCTTTTCTTTGCATCTTTTGCCACCTTTTCCATTTTACATATTTTGTGAAGCCAGTCCTCATGCACTATAATTTTATTTTCTGTAGAGAATTATGAGTCCTCTATCATCCCAAAATTTAAACTCTACCGAAATTTTACGGATTATCAGGAGCATTCCAGCCTGTGTTTTGGCTGTTCACTTAGGTCTACAGTTAAATCAGAAAGGCTTGTCTCTGAAACTTTCAGACAGTTCTCATAGTCTCATGCCTGTCATGCAGTAGCACATCTGTGCAGTGAATGCCAGACCACAGAAGTAGGATTTCATCTGCCCTGGCAGCTTAAATGTGAGAGTGCAGTAAAGCGGTCTAGAAAAGTGATCAAAGAGCAATTAGAAAAGGAAGAAAACTAACAGTATATCTTTCTTCAAATCAGGGCCAGAAGCCTGTAAAGCCAACAGATGATCAAGGTATGAAAGGAATGTTCAGCCAAGATAATTCCATTGCTAACAAGCTAAAAACATTTTTTTGGCATCTAGTGTTCATTGTGGAAGAAACTGGGGACATTTCCACACTTAAGTGTTACTTTAGGGAGCAAATCAGGACGGAATCACTGAAAATGAAGATGAAAAATGAATTCTAACCAATTACTAGAACTAGATAATAGATATCCAAAAGGAGTAAAGGCACTGAGTGGTGAAATAGCAAGATTACTGAAGGTGTTGCGTAACCTCTTGACTTGTGTCTGATTGGTAACTGAGTAGCAAATACAATGACAAATTTTAAAACAGGTCCCAGAAAAAGCTGGACAACGAGGCCTGCCAGCCTAATGTGTACACCAGGCAAATTAGCTGAAACCGTAATAACAAGTCAAATACGAAGTGGATGTATAAATATGATATGCATGAGAGAATTCAAGATGGATTTTGTAAAGGAAATCCCACTTCTCAGAAACCTCTGGAGTTCATCAAAGGAGAATGTCAAGAAGCATTTGTGTGAACGTGATCCAGTTAACATAGCCTACAGTTTCCAGAAGGCATTTGAAAAAGTTCCTGACCAAAAGCTTTTGAGGAAACTGAACAGGCATGGAATAAGAATATAAAGGTAGAATATGCAAGTGTGACATAGAAAAGGGTAAACAATAGAATGACAATATTTGTTAGGAAGACTGAACTTAGTGTCTCAATGATGTGAGCCAACTGTGAAGAGATGCACAATGACTGTAAAAAACAGAGAGCACAATAAAATGGCAGATGAATTTTAGTGGCACTAAAAGTAAAGTAAAATGCCTGGGAAAAAATAATTGCAGCTTTATATAAGAAATGATGGGCTCTGAGCTCACCACTACCATTCAGGACTCAATTTTAGACTTAGAAGATACGACTCCAAAAACAGGATCACTTCATTGTTCAGAAGGTGTGAAAAAAGCTGATGGGATACTAGGAATCACCAGGGAAGCCGTGAAGAACTAGGTGCAGGTTTGATCCCTTTCTTCTGCACCCTTCAGCACAGCTACATCTCTTTAGCCTGGGAGAGAGATGGCAGAGGGAAGGATCTGTAAAGACCTTCAAAAGCCTCTGTGACGGGAGACAGTGGTTAGGGATCAGTTGTTCATTGTTTATTCTTGTACAAGAATGAGGGGCGTCTGATGAAAGCAGTAGGAGTCACGTTCAGAAAAGACAGAAGGAGGTGACTCTTCATGCAGTAGGTAAAAGACCTGTGAGGCTCCTTAGTAAGGGATGTAATAGCTGATGAAGTCTGCTCAGGCGCCAGAGGACACTGAACCAATTGATGGAAGAACAACTCATTGAAGGTTATTGAATACATAAGAAACTGTATTCTATTCAGCTTGGGAAGTCACTGAGCTGGAAAGAGCTGAATGTGGAAGAGTACTAGGGAAAGGAATCAGGCTTGCCTTGTTTTTAAGCTCCATGAGACGTGGGCTTATGGCCACAGTTAAGAGACAACGGGCAGGTGATCTGGTGCAGCGTAGCCCTTATTCATTTCAGACAGTAAACTGATTGTAATAATAGATGCGTATATCTGTGCCTCTGTTAATTACATTCTTCAAAGAATTATGAGTCCTCTCCATGGGGCAATTTATCAAAAATCCAAGTGATGTACAAAGCCCAGTCAGTGCCCCTGTTCAGTATCAGTCTTCCCATTGTGATGTCTATGGTTCCTGTAGGAACTAGGGTCAGACTACAAGTTCTGCTTAGAGCCTGGGGCTAAATGAGTCCAATGTTCTCCAGAGTTCTCCAAAATACTCTGAAAACTGTAGTGCCGCCTTCACAGAGCAGATCTTGAGTTGTTATCAAATTCTTTGGACAATCCAAAAAGGCTTTAATCTGTCTTTCCCAGAAAGACCACTCACTTTTACTGTGACACAAAGGATGCAGAACAATCTACCATGCACGCTCTGTTTCAGAGTGACACTCTCCACAGCCATGCTTTTGTCAAGAAGAGAATATGAGGCAAGCCAAGGTACTTCATGTAGTTTGATTTGAAAATGTTCGAAGTTATTTAGAACTTCAGGGTAATACATTTGTTACCAGTAACTTTCCCCAAGACAACTCTGATAATTTATGGGCTCATCTTAGATTCTGAGCCATATTGGAAAAGCTAAACCTAGTGTGCTTTCATCAGGAAAGTCATCACAGAAGCATGTAGCAGAGCTGTTCAGATGTTTTGAGTGCTGCTCTGTTTGACCATATGCTGCTCCAGCTATGAAGATGCAGGTCTCTCTTACGCAATGTTAGTACCTTGTCTTGCATATCTGTGAGTACAAAGACGTCTGTATGTATATATTTGAGGGGTACATATATGTATATGCAGTTATGCTTATTCGCATGTGTGCTGTAAACATCCTCTGTTTTGCAAGTTTGGTGGCAGTTCAGATGGATGTCATGAGGCTTGTGCTCTACAGTCTTGTGTGCCAGCTGCATGGGTGGGAAGAGAAGTTCATAAACAGGATGATGTGGCAGGAAGGAGGCAAAAATGGTAGGCATAACAATGTTTCCTCAAACGCTTAAGAAAAAACAGCGTACAGATACACAGCGGGCTGCCTGAGCTCACTGTTGGAGCTAGCAGGCAGCAGTGCCCTGGTCTCCTGCATTCTGTAGCTGTGCTGTGACCGCTGGCTCCGTCTGTTCGTGCATATCTGCACACTTCAAACACGCTCTGGAAGCAGTGCTTCTGCCCAAAAAACAGGTGTGTACCTCAGTTGGGAACTTCACTTATCTTTCTTTAAATATCCTTTTCTGGCTGTTTAAGCCACAGTCAGAGTGTTTTCTCGCAGATGATTTCCTTCTGCCTTCACTGCTATCGAAGTGCATACTGGGGTTACCGCTGGTGCTGTGCCATTGTCGGCAGGGCTGGTTGCGGCTCTGCACGGGCTGGACCTTATCGAGCGTGTGCTCATGACGTTTCGGCCAGGGGCTTTCCCACCAGTGGTGCTGCATAGCCTCCACCCTTCTTCTCTACCCTTCTGTTGGGCATTGTGGGAGAAAGCAGAAATTTTGTCATTTTTTCCTCACGGTCTTATTCCCCAGCAGCAATCCCTTTTTTTTTTTTTCTCGCCTGCGCCGAGTCAATTTCTGTCTAATCGTAAGCATAAGTAAACATTACCAGAAGTCTTTGTAATCCCGGTGGTTGAACACCTCAGTTCTGCGTGCAGCGCTGGGAGTGGTGGCCGTGTGAGGCTTAGCTTGTGGGGAAAGGGTCTTGACATCTGTTTGTGCAGGAGTGTTTCTGGAGTGATGCATTGTGTATTTTTCGTGGCTGTTCCCATGCGGAGGTGATGAAAAGTGTGTGTTTTGGCAAATCTTTTGTCTTATTGTGGTCGCTTACAGCGGGGCAGCTCCTAGCAGCCGCTGCTTTGACAAAGCACCAGAGGATTCTGTTAAAAAGTTGTGTTTAGTAATTGTAGTCGTCGTGTCAGACCATAACTGACTTGGAGCTGAAGGATTTTTGCGAGATGAGTAGCTGTGCCAGCAGGGACCCAAGTCTCCTGGGCCAGCCGCGCTCTCATTAAGATTTGCCGCTAGCCGTGGCGGTGTTCGGCAAGTATGTGACGTGCATGCTGTTATTGTATGCTTGGCTTGTCAGCCTGCAGCTTTCTGACACTCACTTATGTCACTCTTTATTCAGAGAGGAAGAAGCTTTTGATAATTTGACAAGACAAGCTCTTAAACGATCTAGGTCATGGCCTTCACTGTCTGTGATTGTGAACATATTTCCTGAAAGCCCTGTCACTCATCACAGCTACATTTTCTCCCGGGGAGCCATAGGCCCGTCCCGGTCTCCTGTCAGCGCGTGCATTTTGGTTATTCATACGCCAAATACAGTGGTGGGGTTTTTCCTCCACATTTGCGAATGCTGGCGTGTTAGTGAGGCTAATCCTTCCCGCGCGGCGCTCCCAGCAGGGCCGCCGTCCAGCGCCCCGCGCACCCGGCAGACGACTGGCCAAGGGGAGCGGAAAGGAGGAAAGGCCGCTTAGCGCCGTTTTTGTGTTTGCTCACTGTTGTGGAAATATGAGAACTGGTGGCAAGGGCCTTGTCTATTGAGCACTTGAGTCCTGGTCTGCTGTCAGGGGCTGTTTCAGATTGAGTGTTTTATTTTCTTTGATGTTCACATTTGAGAATAGGGAAGTGGGAATTAAACAACAGATGCATTAAGCCGTTGTTCTGGTAAAACAATAATTAGCACCTGATAAAATTCAATACGGGTCAAAATGCACAGTATCTAGTCTTGATTCATCTGGTGTGGCAAACTGAGCTGGTTTGTGTTTGGATATGAATAAAAACCATTCCAAATTAACCAAATGCGGTTACAACAGAAATGGCATTATTTTTTGAAAAATTAATTGTGCAGAACTTGTGCAGAAAAAGGTGTCCAGATTTACCTAAAGATATTGAAAAGCATCCTTTGTATATGTTTTCTGCGGCTGTAAAGTGGTGGCACTGCTTTTAAGAATAGTCAACTCTTGTGTTCTTACATCTAAATGCTAGTAAGGTCAGACCACTGGGGCAGGAAATAAATGCAATTTTATTTTAATGTAGTTCATCACACTGCCATCGTGCTTGTATACCACAAGGGCTTTTCTTTAAATGAGGGCCATTCATGGCTAAGTACTTTTAAATAAATAAAAATCAGAGCTTTGGTTGCTGCTGTATTTGGTTATTCTTTCTTCCACAGCAGGCCATGTTTTTTTCATTTCAGAAGCCAGTATTCAATAGAAACTCTTAATTATATTTTTTGTTGTTCTATGATAAAAGATATAGACAGTCATTCTGAGCTGATGCAAGGTAATAAGACTCTAAGCTAAAAGCATCATTTTTAAAAGGCTGTTCTTTAGCATCTGATTTAGCCTATTGTATTCAACTTCTGACTTTTCGTAAGTGATCATTGTGATGATGTATTATATTGAATCACCATCTGAATGAAGAAAGAGGCTTGGCGAATTTTCCTTTACCTTCTTCCTATCTCCCTTAAGTTTTCCCACAGCCTTGAAGCACACTTGATGATGATAATAAAACTTACCTCTAGATAGCATTGCTAAGTGGTTGGGATTGTTCCTCTTGGAGAGTTTTGTTAAGAGCTGTGCCAATTGCAGATTCCCACTTTGAGTTTCAGATTTTCACTCTAAATGATGTCTTTGTATCCAGAGAAGAAAATATATATATATATATATTATTCAAAAAATCAAGTAATGTTTTTTATTATTAAATAGCTGCTGTGTAAGTAAAGGTCATATCACAGAATGGCATTTTGTCAGTATATGACAACTCATTGATTGCAATTTTTCAACCATATTAGTCTGGGGACACTGTGGTAATCGAAAACTACCCAGAACTAATGTATAAATAACTGCTTGCAACCCCTGTGCTAAACCAGCAAAAGTCTCATGTACGATTGAAGCTTTATATAGTTTTGAGGAAAAAACTAATATCTTTGATATGATATTTTTATCAGGTAGAGAATGTTTATATATTGCATCTCAAAATCCTGTGCAAGAGGAAAATCCTTTTGTTTGCATCTGAAAATAGCTTGAGTGTGTTCAAACTGTCAAATATTGTAGTGTTTTCCTCTGTTAGAAATGTGATGTACTTCACACATTTTCTTTACAGAAATATTAATATAAAACTCAAATATTTACGTGAACTATTTGAGTAAGATGAGAAATATTGAACCATTACACAGAACAGATTGTAAATTTTTCTCCAGAAAATTGTGTTGCTGACAGAATGAATAATAAATAATATAATTTCCATCACATCTGCGAAAAACTTGCTGAATGTGACATAGGGTGACTGTCAAAAACTTGTGTTATTCTGTGAGAGATTCGATGGCTAATGTTGATTGTTGTGTATTGTTGCTGTTTTTGCTTTTTTAATTAACATGCTTTGTCAGAATAAAAGAAGGCAAGAGTTCAGCCATGAGAAAAAAAATATTCAAAATCTAAATAAATGTTACTAGTACTAGTTCACAACTAGTCATGAGACTTCAATGTTTGAAATTATAGCTACAGCATATTATGTAGAAGCCATGGAATAACTAATATTTCTTCTTAAAATACTGAAAATTGAGATTGACAAACCAAATCAATAATTGTTCAAATGATTAAGAAGCTATTTTCATAGAAGGGTGAATGTTTTAAACAAAAGTGAAGGACCTCCACTGAAGTAGCTATGTACACACTCTTAAACAACTAAAATGGCTAACAGACAAAGTGGCAGTGTTTCTTTATCTGTTTGTGACTTGAGGAGGATAGAAGAAAACAGAAGAAAAAACTTTGTAAAAATATCAAGAACCAGTGAGAAATTACCCCGTGTCATTGATCACTAGCACATTCTTATTTTGTTTAGAGAAGAAAATTCACTTTCATTTTCCTCTTTCCTGTTTCTTATGTATTGCTTAGGTCCATTGTCTAATTGCAGTGATTGAGAATCTACTCTGTAAAAAAATTTACAATGGGCTGTCCTTACAAGTTTGTTTGCAAGACTTGCAAGTTATTTAAAAATAATAATAAAAAAAAGCAAGCAAGACATTGTAAAAATTGAAACATTAAAGCAATCTGCTATGCTTCTTGTTTACAACTCATCTGACATTAGGCTACTGAGGATTATTACATGTAACAATTATGTTTTGATTAGGATAGAGATATGTACAAAAATACTAAAATATTTTTATTTCTACATAAAAGGAAGGTACCTTGTGATTTAATTTCCAAAACATTGTATAAATTTAAAAACGAGAAAATTTTAAATGTCAATTAATTTTTGTTTCTTTTACAGTATTAATACTTATTATAGTTAAGAGCATGCTACTCTCCCAAACTTCTAACCTTCAGAGAAGAAGGGGAGAGAGAAAACTGTTACTGGCTTTCTGACAATGGCAGGGAGTGTGTTAAACCAGTGTAAAATTCAATTAAACTGTCTAGCCAGGTTTTTGAAGCTGAAATGCAGACCCTTTCAGTTAAGCTTCTTATTTTCCTGTGACCGACACCGGTGGATACTGTGTTATGCCAAAACCAACAGGCTGTAAAGCACCTTGTTTCATGCTCCTAGCTGATCAATATTTTTATTTTCCAGGCTTGCCCAGAAATATGGAGGCAGTATCACCTAACAGTAAGTAGAAACACCTTTTTTATTTTCTTCTACACCCAACCTATTTACTCTTCTGTGAACTGCTGACCATAAAATATAGACAAGCATCTTCTGCAAGAAGATAATAAACATCTGAAGAGTTTTTGAACTGAAGAATGCAATGAAACACTGTCAGTATTTTTTAAACATCTTTAGAACTTCTGATTTTGTTTTTATACTGTAATCATTAAATGAGTGTCTTGTAGTACTCTCTCCTCTCAATGACTACATTTACACATATAAAGAGAGTTAAATTTTAAGTTGAGGTGCATAGCAGAAGCAATAATCCCATCTCAGATATCCCAAATTCTGGTAATTAATCACCATAAATGACAAAGCTCTGTTTTTAAAGGAATAAAATAAATCTCAGCTAAAGAGAGATGTTAATTTGAGAAATACACATTATAAGCTTTTGTAGATGATTTCCAATTGCCAAGAATATAGCTATCCTTCTGTGACATGTATGAGTTGATCTTTAATCATTTAAGCAAAACAGAAACAAAAAAAAACTTTTTGAACTGTAGCGGTGTGTTACTTAAGCGTTTTCCTCCTATGTAAAAGAGAGACAAAAATAAAACAAAATGCTCACAAATTTGGCTAATATTTAAGCCTGGGACACTATTTAACTGGTTAAAACAGTATTTAAAGGATTGGTATCACAAATGTTGAATACATTAATTTAGAAAACTTCTATATATAAAACTACCTTTAAATACTAGGATATTTGCTGTTCATCTGAATCTTTGCTGTCACTGCTGTCCAGATCTAGCTCTTACTATTTACCTGTTATATATTATTAATCACTGTTGTCCATTCAGGATAAAGTAGGAAAGTTTGTTCAGTCCTTTTCTTTTACGGGTGTTTGGTGTGCATATTTTCTTATGAGCAATAAATGTGGCATGTGTTTTATAATTTGTTGCCTCCACCACTTCATAATAGTGGAATGCTCTTTTTTTTTCTTTTTGATTTTGCTAAAATTAGGGAAAAAACTGTGCTGACAACCTCTTGCTTTTCTTTTCTATGTAATCATTTTAAAACAAAGATCAGCACTGGAAATCCTCCACTCTCTCTGAGTACTTGTAAACAGAACTGAGTGATTTTTTTAAAAGAGTTTAGGAATAGGTGCATTTACTGAGTATTTCTGCTTGTATTTTTTAAATTGTATGAAGCAAGAAGGTAAACACTTTCATTATATTTTTTAATGGTGCGTATAAAAGTATTTCTGAAATGTTTATGATATCTGGAGCCTAGTAACCACATATGTATATTAGGTACTGCAACGTGATGGGTTCTGTTTTTACTGAGGTATTAAATTTCATTTTATTTTATTCTTGCTTGCCATTGAAGAATCCTCAGCAAGCCAGTGGTGATCAATACTTCAAAAATATTTATTTTTGTAGAAATTACAGAGGAGCTAAAAACTGTCCAAGTTTTTGCTATGGGAACATTTGAGGTAGCTGAGGTAGAAAATTTTAGCTGAGAATTTTGTAGAAAGTGTTCTGAGTACTTTACCTTGTATAAAAGTAAAAGCATTTGTCCAAGAGCTCTTGTAGGAAATTAAAATAGTTACAGAGTGTATTATTAACAGTCCCGTTTAGAAATTATTAGTGCTATTTAGAGACATATTGAAATGTAGTCAAATATGGACACACAGAGATAAATAGGCTTGGAGTCGGACACTAGCTACTGATAAATATTTTTGTCTTTTCCAGTAGACTGCAAACTGTCTGTAAATAATCCAGACTTATGATACTTTGCACTTCTCCATTTTATGCATGGGAAGAGCCATTGTGACTCATTTAAAGTTACATTAATAGTCAGATTAAGAATGAAATTTTCAAAATCTATGTGGTAGAAGACATGCTTGATATTTTGAAATTAGGTTATACCTTAAGATAATGTAATATCTGAGTTGTTTAAATGTAGGAGGCCCAACTTTTATTTTTCTGTTTAAATATTCTTTTGCACCCACAGCAGAAAGGACCTAAATAGTTTTCTTGAAAGAATTAAAACTTCTTTAATAGAATAATGTATATTATGTATTTTTGTAAAGAATTATAAGTAAAAAGTAGAGGTTTTTTACTCCCATATCATCACATTTGTATTTCAGTATAGAAATTAGATTATAATTTCCCTAGTTTAGAATAAATACTTCTGTACAAAAAGGATAAATGTTTAAAGAAAAATAACACAAGTTACAAGTTACAAGTTAAAGTACTGTTGTGGTTGTTACTGTGCTCTAGAAAATGCCTGGTAATTAGCAAACAAACAGAAGCTGCAGGGGGGTTTTCCTATGCTTTAGCCATTGATTTAAACTGATTTTGGTAAATTGATCCTGAGTGTCACACATACAGGTAAATGTGTGCACAAATAAAACAAGGTATTCCAATTTTCAGTAAAAGAATACTTTTATAATGTTACTTACAGAGAGCCATTAAAAAATTTGTCTAAATGCTTTGCATTATGTATTATTCGTTAATTACTGTGAATGTTTGTTAAAAAACAGGCAGTCTAATACCTTTCTCTTTCGTGAAGCTTTTGGTGATTTTATTCATTATCTGGGTCTTTCCTAAGAGATGGACTGCCATCTATTGACTTATTGTAGCCCCTGCACAGGAATGTGGATTGACTAGAACAATGACTAAATAATAAATCCATTCTGCTTTTATGGATGGTGGTAGGTTTTTGTTTACATTAGCTGTGGTGACAAATTTTGGCACATTACAAACAATTTGTTATATGGGCAGAAATGTCCTATTCTAACCAAAATAGACTGGCAATGCAAGAAATCTTATGTGCAATTGAAATGGCAAAAAGGCTTATTAGTGGAATATTTTAATTTGCGCTTTGATAGAAGAAAAGATTATCACATTGTATTCAATGAAGCTTAAATTTACAGGCTCTGTGATAATCAAAGCTTTATAACTGGATGAGGTTAGTTTCTTTAAACTTGTTCTTTCAACTCTTTTAAGTAAAATTATTCTGTGAAAAAAAAAAGCAGAACAATCCAATTCCTACTTTAGTTTAAAATAATATTTAATAACCTCTTTAAGATGGTGATGAAAAGCTTTTGCAAATCGTTCTCATTTTGCATGATCTCTGTATATTTCTCCTAAGTCAGAATAGGGAAATTACATTTGACAAAACATATTTTAAGCTTTTCTTTATATAGGTATCTGTTTATTTATCTGCAATAGATAGGTCAGTTTTGATACCAGCTTACGTTTATCAAAGAGGCTATTATCAATTCAAATAATAACACAAGGACTTAGTTTGCAGATCCAGGATAAACAGTTTTGATAATGGCTTACTGCAGTGTAAATAATAATAAGTGTAATATTTTCACTGTCGGGGCATTTGAAGATCTCATAAAGCTCTTTGTTGTAGATTATTAGGAAACTTAGTGTATAACTTAATTGTTCTAAATGCCAGCTACTCCACAAACCCAGAGAAATGTGGTCTTAGCTCAATAGATCGTGCCATTACGTCACGTTTTCCCACATCTTAAGGATATTGGGGGTGCTTTTTCATCCTCAGAATGTTTGGCTCTTTTTATTTTTCCTTTTCTTGTTCTTTCGGATTTTTCCACAAAAGGTAGAAGCATTTATTAAATATTCTGTACTCAAGTGGAAACCAGTTTATAGCCATGCATTTACAGAGAAAGGAGTCAGGGGAAATACTTGTGAGATTAAGGCACCATACAATTTTCATTTGTTCTGTTCAGTTTTGCAGTGTATACTTAAAAAAACTACCATCAATAACAACAAAAAAACGATAGCATCCCTCTGCGTTTAACCTGGTATCTGGTCGTGTAACTGTGTTTCCTGTGGCAGCTCCCATTTTAAGTAAATCTTAGCATGTTGGAGGGAAAGAATAAACCTGCCGTAGCCCAGGCTTAGACATTCATTGCGGAGTCTGCAGCTGTGAATTTTATGAGAGAAAGCCTTTTTCCGTCTCTGAAAAATGGCCAGCTAAATGTAAGAACCAGATTAAATATTAACCACATGTAGCTTTGGAGAAATAGCAGGATCCAGAGCTGGTATTTGGTGGGAGCATCACTTAATGGAAGAAAAGTTTGTTTACGGACTGTACTTGTGGACAAGACCTTGGGTCCAGACCACCCCCCTTCTGGAGGTCAGCCGATGGCTTACTGCTGGTTGCCTCATGGCACTGGTGGAAGATGTTTTGTAAGCACTCTCATTTCAGCCCAAGAAATTACATCACTGGAAAAAAAAAATTTCCAGCACATAGCGAGCCATGTTTTGCTCGAGGCGTGAAGCTGCACGGTGCGCGTTATTTCGTGTGAGCCTGGCGGAAGCAAAGCTCAGACCCGTCCTGCGTGGTGGCAGCTGATAGCGGTACTGAGAGGACATGCAAATGGACACCTCAATATTTTGAGATAAAACAAAATACGCACTGCCTGTACATAGATCTCCCTGCGTTTGCTATCCTGCTTAATTGTTCAGAGGGGCTAATGGTGTACAAAAATGAACGTAGCAAGGCCAGCTCGGGAACAAAATGTGGATACAATAATGAAATAGGAATTAATATGGCCACTATTAGTATCATCGTCAGAAAATATACGCAGAGTAATGAAAATCTGTCCCCAAAATGGACAGTGCACAATTTTTGTTTTTTTAATTTATTTGTCGGTATACACACATATGTTAAAAAGCATATTCTGCTTGGACTAGGTGGTTTCTTTCTGCAGAGATTGCTCATGTTTAATAACCTCTTCTCCCCTTGTACAGCTCTGGCAGTAAGGACTCCTTCCCCCATCCCCTGTCTTCACTAGTCTCATTTATATTAAAGCTGCTAGATCAAGATGGCCACCAACAGAGTTTTAGAACAACCAGAATTTTTAACTAGCAGAAGCTATCATTTAACATGCTTTTTGACAGTTTGTTAATCTTACTTTTAATCCACTTACATAAAAGAAGGTGAACCAGGAATTGGCTGTTTTGGCCTCTGTGCGTAAAAGACATGAAGGGACAATGAATCTTTTGTGTTTAAATTTTGCGCTCGGATTTCTTTGTGTGCCATTATTAAAATCCCTCATGGCCTGCCACGTTTTTTCTGAAATAAAAATGTAAGCAGGGTTGCTTGAAGTCAATTTGTATCCTTTAAAATGTGGCTTTCATAAAGAAAACATTTTAAATATTATTCTGGTGCAATATACCGAAGCTTGAGAGATAGAGTGTTTGTTTTCCAGAGAAGCATTGTATGTTTTGTGCCAGTGAAGGATGGGTTTAGAAGTATTTTCAGGAAGAGATTAAGCTTGACTTGCCCATGTGCAGGGACAGGGCTGCTGCAGTGGCTGTGAACATGGCTGCAGCGACATTTCTTCTGGTCTTTACATGATACAAGGTTGCCAGACCACTAGATCGTCATGTTTATTTTAAATATAATGGATTTCAGCATTTGACAAGTTTCATTCTGGTTGTTTTAAAATAATTCTTATGAATTGTAAATATGCCACCTGGTTTATGCTCTGGACAGTGTATTTTCTCGTATTTTGGAATTGCACAGCAGGCCCTCATGTCAACACTTCAGTAGCCATTTACAGTGAAGTCAGCACAGAATTTCTGGGAACATGATTTGTGAGTGAGGATATCTATCTCCTCTGAGACGGGGGGAAACGAGGACACCTGGAACATGAAGGTGTCCCCACTCTTGCCATGGCGAGAAAGGTGACTCCGTGGTTCTTGTGTTGCATCAAAATTTCATATTTTCTGAGAATTCGTGGTTGCCTTTTTAGCCAGGAAAGGAGGTGGAACAGACCTTTAATACACAGTTAGCAGGTATTTTGTTTTTAAATTATATGCATGCATTGTTCAAGGCTCAGCCCCCTGTTGTTTTTGCAAGTGCCGTTCTGAGATAGATGCTTTGTAAATGTCTGCCTGCACTTCACAGTTGTTCTGGTGGAAATAAGTATGCTAGAGGTGGTTTGGTGTTCTATCTAAAGGGTCTCTTGGATTTCATTTTATGTTGTTTTTATTTTTCCCCACTACTTATAAATTGTCCCACATTATTGTTCTCTTTCAAGATTCATGTATTTTGAGGATGTCAGAAAACTAAACCTAAAATTTGTTTTTATTGAAAGAAAATGTATTTCACAAAAAAAAAAAAAAGTAATCTTTCTGATAGCTTTTATGACACACCAGGAAAAAAAAAAAGACTTTCAGGTTCTGAAATAACTTATTTTGAGCAAATCCTATTCTGTAGCTTTCAGTAAGGAATATTATTAGACAGAGTTCTTTCCTTTTTTTTTTTCCTTAAGACTGTATTTAAAATAATACAGAAAAATCAAGTAGCTTCAATATCTTTATACAAACATACAGTGTCTACAAAAAATTCTGCTTAGAGTTTGTCTTTTCAGGAAATATTGTGTTTTACCTAATGCGTCTAGCCACTTACAAGTCCTGAATAATGGGGAATGGTGTCGGGATGAGGGTGTTGATTAACTTGAATTAGAAAGTTTGAACTGATTATCTGTTAAATGCCAGCATGCCTTTGCACTTGCACTTTCTTTCATGGGAAAGAGTTACAGATTTTTGGTACTTCCTTATTACGGAGGACAGATCCTTAACTGACACCTCTTTGTTTTTACATCACAGAATTGTAGGAGCTACCCCAGCTCAGCATCTGGCTCTTACTACACTAGAACAGAAAGCTGAAATGACTCTTATGAATTCCAGACTCCGGCACGGACCTGAGAGGCTGTTTTGGATGGACTGTATAATCCTCCAGCAGCACAGTAATCAGCTGTCACTTACCTTAATCATTTAAGCATGGTAGAAAGCATGCCTGCTTTCTCTAACACTTTATCTGTCTCATGCTCTTCCCCATCTGCCTCCCCAGAAAATAAAATAAAAGGTGCTTTTAAATTGAGGGTTAAAGACTGATTACATCTTGACCAGAAATTGCATTTTGATATATTTCTGGAAACAGTCTGGGATTTGGGGAAAATAGAAAGCCTGGCTGACTTGAACCAAATAATTTCCATTGCTCTGATTTTGGGGTTCCAAATAACCTCTTCAAACTGTTTGATAAGTAGCATCTCCCCGAGGATCCCTAACTTCAATATGCACATGATAGTAATTTAAGGAACTCAAGTTTTCTGCAAAATGGTATGTTTTGACCCTGTCTTTAACTGGGAAAAGGAGTAGAGAAGCGGTTGGAAATTAAAAGCTTTATATATTGTAATAGTTTGAGTATATAAATATGTGGTTAACTAACCTGTGAGTGCCTAGGAAGTTATTTGTGCAGTATGCAGCATTTTTCAGATGCTATGCCAGCAATCCTGGTTGTAAAATGAGCTCATGACTGGAAAAAGACTGTTGAGAGCTGCCTCCCTCCCCTACTAACTTGTTGGCAGGAATTGGTCTATTCTCTACATATAAAGTACTGTCTACTTTCTTTGTCCAGCATACATTACTTTTGTGATACACCAAAATTCTTGGATAAGTAGTAACTTAAACAGAAAACAGGGCAATCACGGTGAGATTCATTGCTGAAATGTTTCTGTAACATACATATGTGCACTTCTTTTAAGTGAAAGGATTAACATGATCTTTTATTAATGTTTGCAGGTTTAGTAAACATTTTCTTCTCTCATCCTTTAATTTGAGAAAGTCAACTTCTACAATCATTTAAGTAATTTTTGTTATTTCAAGTATTAACAATCTAAATAAGGAAACTAACAGTTTTCAAGCTGAAATCAGATTTGTGATGCATTTTAGACACAGGCTTCTAGCTGAGAAAAAAAATCAGTATTTTATGACTTTTCTGCAGTAAGTTTTGTTTGTAAATATTCATATTAAAGTTCCTACGTTCCTGAAAATTATTTTTCTGACCTTGACATGAAGGTGTTTTTTCTCAGTTTTGTTAGAACTTAGAGTTAGTTTTTTTAAATTCCATAGTAAACCAATAATTATGTGATTTATCAGATACGTTAAAATATATAAGAATTATACTTTTATGTAGTTAATATAAAATTTATTTTGCTGCACTTTTCTATTGCACAGTGGAAAAAGTGTGAAATGCCACTAGAGCATAGATATCTCTCAACTCTTTACACATATTTTGTAACCACGAATGATACTTCGCTTGTCACATCTCTACTCAATAGCTGTTTGTAAATTACATGCTTTAGAAGTACTGAAGCTGTTGCATGTTATCATACAAATACTTTGCATTTTAAAATCTTACAGGTGTTTAGCACTGACAGTCTATTTAGCTCTGCTATGGCAGAAGCGTATGCAACTGTCCATGTTCTCTGCCAGAACTGCTAGTTCATCTTGTCAATGATCCATGTATTAGGAACAGCTAAGAGCTCGTGTTAGACTGTAACTTTCTCAAGTTATGCTTGATCATGTTAATAATCTACGGATTAGGATTCCTTAAAAGTGTTCACTGATTTAATTCTGAGAGGGTCTATCAAGTCAATGATATTAAAATACCTGTTAAGTCCTGGCATGTGAATAAAAAGATGCTATCCTAGTGACAGAATTACCCTGTTCCTGTTTTCATATTTTGGAAACTCAAGCATCAAGGCAGTTAAAAAAAGGCCTGTTTAAAGTGATGAGTTGTATAGGTCCTTATGCTATAAGTATGTACTATTTTGCCACCTTACTGGATTAGTGTCAGAGCATTGGGTTATTTGGATAATATATTATCCATAGGTATAAAAAACATAATCCAAAAGCCATGAATATAACTCAATTGGGCACAAATAGTTACTTGTCTTGGCAGCACTTCACATTGAAACAAATTATGGCATTGCTGTCATTGGCTGTTCTTTTTTATCTCCAACAAAATTTGATAAACTTTTTCTTGCTGCTTCTTTACTTATGTTACTTTATAGTCTGGTCTGCCTCTGACTTGATGAAGCTCCTTTCGTTGTTCTATCTGCTGTGGTTCTGCAATATAGACAGCACTAGAGCAATACTACTGTGTATGTCACAGAAGTCTTTTGTACAAGTTTTGATTCTCCAGAGATATGAGAGTGGAAAGATTTACAAGAAGAGGTACTATTTTTATAGAACATCAGGTGATACATTTAAAAAAAAAAAAAGAAAAAGTCACTGCTAGGTTTCGGAGTCAGCATCAAGTCCAAAAGCTGCTGCTTGTGTCTTCTTTTTTTTTTTTTTTTTTGGTGAAACTTAGGGATTCTGTGCCTGTTAGAAGCTCCTCATCATCTAGCTATAAAGAAAATAATTTGTACACATAGGCAATTTCTGTTTCTCTCGACTTTGCAGTTTAATTCTGTTTCTCAGGTGTATTTGTAACTTTATTCACTGTTTAAAAAAATGAATGGTGACTGCCTGTGCTTGAACTTAACGCATGCGCTGAAGGATTTCTCAGGACTGTTTGATAATCCTGAAATATTTTCTGCTTTGAAAGTAGCACACTGGATTTGCACATGATATCTAGTTTCTGTTTGAATTCTTCTGATGGCAGATGAGAGCCTATTTAAATTAATTCTGCTTTTCTGATGATGGTACGAGGAGGGAATGAGAGGGAAAGTGACAGCAGTGAGATACTCAAAAGCTGGTTTGTAGGAAACAGCTTTGATCAGTGAGGTATCTGTGTGATGTGAGAGAAGAGAAATCTGAAACTTTGTGATCCATTTTTAGACGCTGTAGACTATTCAGAATGTCCCAGGTCATATAGAAGTAAACAGCCTTATGTAACAGAATCATTTTAAAATGTGCGAGGACATGGAAGAAGCTTTTCTTTGTTAATGGTTATCTGTAGCCTATCAGACATTTCTTCAAGGGCATATTCTGGATGACATCACTTGTTATAAAGCTAGAAAAAAAAATAATTACAGTATTACTGAATATATATGATGCTCTTAAATAGAGAAAACAGGAAAAATTATGAGGAAATAGATGAACATTAAGATGCACAGGTAATATGTTGGTAATGTAAGGAAAATGTTTAGTTAAAACTGTCTGTCAATAAATGACATTACAAGTTGAAAACTAGGTGCCAGGGAGTTTAAAGAGAAAAGCTTGGATTATTTATTTAGAGTGTACCCCATTCTAAATAATGGGGTACAAAAACTGACCTCTGAGGCACCACTCTTTCAGTCTCATATGCTCTGGCAGCATTATCTTTCACTTGCTTGTCTTCACTTCAATTCAGCTGTGATCAGAAATGACTTCAAAATAATTATTTATTAAAAATGCTTGCCTAAGAGAGTTGTTTGAAGTGTGTTACTTCCTCCTTTTTCATCTGATGGTGAAAGATGATTAGTACATGACATAAAGGTTAAAAAGATAGAAAGGAAGCTGTAAATCATGTGGAATGACAGCAAAAATTAAAACCTTGGGCTGTATTGGGTTCCCCAGTGTGTTAACTAATAAATATAACCATGCTTTAGTTCTGTTCATCTTCTGATTTTACCGGCTTTGCAAATGTTTGTGCTCAGATTAATGTAGAAATGTATGCCTAAGTATGATTGTGCTTATTGCCACAACTGTGCGTGTGTGCGGTGTACGCCTGCACACGCCCTCTGCATGCCTGTGTCTGAAAGTGTATATATATAAAAAAGCTTGGCGAGTCTCGTAATAAACGTTCATATAAAATGTGTCCCCATGCATGAGTCTCCTCCTCCTCCTCCCCTGCCTCTTCTCCCTTGCTCCCACCTCCCCCACCCCACTTCAAAGCTTGTGGTCCTTTTTCCATCCTTGTACTAAAAGGTTTCTTTGTAAGCCAGGCCATTTGTCCATCATTGTTTGGGGTCCAAACAGTGGTAAAATACCCTGTCACCGATCCAGAGTGTTGTGAATGGCAGCTTCTCTCCGGACAATTGGCGGTGGTGCCGAGAAATATTCCTGAGAGGATTATTTAACCTTTCAATTTAGGGGGCACAAAGCCTGGCTGATTAATGAACTTTCTGATGGGCGCCGATAAGCGGATCTATTTCTTTATTTCCTCTAAAAGTGATTCCTTCTCCTGTCCCATATTACTATAATCTTAAACATAAAATGTAGCAAATAGATTAAAAAACAGCACTAAAGAGTTTATCTGGCTGGCAAACTGAAGGAGCTAAATTAAAATTGGTAATGAAAGCAGTGGCTGAGCCCTGTATATGTTTTTTAAATGCGCTGTGTATTTTGAAGAGACTTATTCTCTAGCTTGCCTGGTAATGACTGCTTTTGGTGCACAGTCCGGGGCTGGCTTCTGTTATCCCCCCAAAAAAATGAGTTGTGTTATCTGGATGACTGCAGACACATATGCATCCCCCTTTCTCACTGCATGGGCAGACAAGGTCGATAGCATTACAAGGTATTTGTGGCAGTGCTTGTTTCAGTTTTCAGAGCTGCCAGTTTTCAGCCAGATTTGAATTACAAAAGAAGAAGCTGGCATGAAAATTGAAAGGGTTTATCGGCTAGTCTGAAGCCTCATAGCACATTGCTTATTTATGCAGTCCATTTGCACCAGGAAATGTAAAAAGGAAATACATTTTAAAAATAAGGTCATAAAGACCCAGATATGTTTAAGATGGCAAATAAAATATAGATACCTATAATATCTTTCCAGGAAACGATTTCACTTAA